>NC_135555.1:27754824-28109324 GCF_964340395.1 Glandiceps talaboti | reverse complement strand
AGATGTCTTTATTTACCTTTATTTCCAACATGTTGTGTCATTTGTTTTGTTCCATGTGATAGCCGCCTTCCCGTCCCGGAACAAGACGAACGGCACAAAACGATGGAAATAGAGATAATAAAGACATCTAGCCGCTCTCACCACATAAGATTTTAATCAGGTTGATGCCTACCCATTCATGGTGTTATATATGCAATGTAAACTATCGTTAATACTGTTGTTATGAGCATAGTCTTGTTACTAGCCGCATCTGCATACATTTTTTGAACGTATGTCACTGGTGATATATTGGCATTATATGTCATCACAAACATAATTCAGCGACATTACGCTTAAAATAGGAAGTCTACCTTGTCACAATTAGAAAGAACAGAAGGATGCCTACGAAACTTACCGGATATTCCAATGGAAAATCGTTTCGAGGAAATCTTGTCTTGTGTTGTTGAGTTACGATGCAAACTCGGAGAGCTCTAAGTCTACTTGATCGATCACAGACTTTTTATTTCATTGTGTTGCTTGTATAAGTTTTCTTCAAAACAGTAACGCAAAAACACTGCATGGTTTCCCCTGCTTTAGCTTGAAGAACATAAATCTTCAGTATAGGTAAATACTACTATATCTTGTTAGTTATTGTAAATTGTATTTGTTGATTTGCTAAGTACGAACATGTTTTGAAGTAGTTTTCCATTCAGATATCATGTGGTTAAAATGTACTATAAAGTAATAAATCAGAACGTTAAACTGTAAAAATTAAAATAGAATATTTGCAAAGAAATAAAAACACGTCTGTTCGGTTGTTTATTTTTCCAATAAACTGCACATTGAAGTTGGTAAATTCTAAATTCAAACACCCAGGGATCATTCACAATTATAGTTTGTAGTTAATATTTACTTGAACCAACCATATGGAAAAATGCCTTGTTAGCCAATTGGACCAGTAAGAAATCTGCTTTTTCCTACCCCCATTTTGATTTTCAACGCGAAATAGAATTTTTAAAACTACAAATAAAATTGAACCTTTACTCACACTATTTAAAACTATTCTATAAAATTTACAAATAGAAATATTATCTAATTTGAGTGCCCAAAGTGGATCGTTGCACTGACAGGACGCAGAGGTACCTCACCCCCCCCCATTTTTGTACAAATTTAATATTTCTGTTCGATTCAAGTTGAAGAGAATGGAATCTGAAGCTTGTGTGTTCGAGCCCCACCGAAGAGGGCGACCTGAAACACCATACGTATCACAGGCATGTTTTATGAAACAGTTGTGTTCTTTGTTCTTTGTTCGTAGTTTTAATTATTTTTTTTGTTTGCTTTTCTTTGTTTGGGGTCTATTCAAAAACGTCGGAGTGTATTATACGGTGGTGGTGGGTTAGGCATTGGATAAGTAGTTGGCTATCAGTCAATGTGCTGGACGGCTCCCGGGGACAGCTGGATCATTTGACAATTGGTATGCCTTTAACGGTGGTGGTGGCTCTCTATAGCAGTACTTATATCTGTCCCATTTGTCCTATCAAGATTTTCCCGAATAAGGGAGCCTTCGGAAATTACAGAAGGGAGGGGATCAAGCCTGGTCTGTTGTACAAGATGTGACCTTCCCTGATTCCATTGTGCTAAAAATGGTCCTCCATCAGCTTTCTTTCTCTAAAAAATAATCCTCCTCTTTTCAAATATTTAAAAAACATGGATTCACCATGGTTTCACAGCTTCCCTATCACGTCCGGTGGTAAGGGTTAACCATTTGATTTCGGGGGAGGGAGCTGGATGAATTGGAACTACCACAATTTTTTTTCAACCACCATGACAGCAATAGTTTTCCAAGTAGGGGTACAGCAATTTTCTTTTAAATATATGCTTTATAAATTTGACTTTTCACCGCATCAAGTCGAGTCATGTTACTTTTTATTTTTGAAATTAAATTTCCTCATAACAGGATCCCGGAGACATTCATGATTCTTTAATATTCCCAAAGTGGCCAGTAAAAATAGAAAGTAGACAGGTAAGGTTGAATAGAAGTTTGAGGGAGCCAAGTGGACATTTTTGAAATTCAAGGATTCAAAGAGTACTTCTGGTGCTATTTTATCATATCAAGGTAGTAATAATACAGGGTGAAATTTGAATCAAAATACATGGGTGCAGTGTAGGGGTGGGTACCCCTAGAAAGTTATGAAATTGAAGAACTAAAAGAATGCTTTTTGGTGCTATTTAATATATCAAGGTGTCAACAATACCAGTTTAACTTTGAATCAAAATACAAGAGAGCATGGGGGTGCGTACGAGGTTCACCCCCTCCCTCTTTTGAATTTTTGAAATTTAAGGATTAAGAGAGTGCTATCTGGTGTTATTCAGAAAACTAACACCAAGAAAAATCCTCAAAGTATATTGTTGCATGCCATACCATTTAAAATTATTGTATCATTATGAAAAATTACAGGATTCATTAAAGGTACTAAGTCGGGTCAGTATTCTTAGTAATTTGATTTGATGGTAGAGATTCAGTTTGTTTCAGCATTTGCCAAAGTATAAAACTGCCTATGGCGGTGGCACCAGAAACACATGTACCAGGGAATTTGACATTTATAGCATTTCTGCACTTGCAGCACAATAATATTTTTTTACGCTCATACCATGGAAACTAATTTTTTATGTCTCTAATATCCTCCAGTGAAAGATTACACTTGTGCTCAATAGAGAAACTGGCTGTCAGTAGGTAGTTTTAGTACAGTTTGAGACTTAGAGCTACAGTCGATAGAAGATCGCTGTATGCATTTAAATTGTATTCTTTCACAGTGCAGCAAAAACAGGCCTTTAATGAAATCATTACAGTGTCACATGGGCTCGAAAATTTTAATGGCTACAATTGTTTATATTGCTGATAATCAACATTTCAACTTGACTACTTCTACATCCTCACTATGTACCTACGTCATTGTTTATTTTGCATTAGCAGTTGTCTGAGGGTGTGTAATAAACGCCATGTCACATGAGTGAGTGAAACACCAAGCCTACGATTTTAGCTGTAAAAATCAACATTGACAATGTTTCTATGCAACAAGCATTCCAGTAATTTTTCCTTTATATGTGAAATGGTCGCTTTAGTCAAGCAAAGTCTATTCTAGTCACAAACGGGGTACGAGAGATTTAGACGGAATATGCCGTAAGTGCCGTAAACAGGATACTTTTCGACAGAAGTAGCAGACGATTATCAACATGTGATGCATTAGTAGGGGGTCAACCTCTTTTCGAAATTGGCGGGGGGGGGGCATCCTGTTTTGAAATTTTGGGTAGGGGATGCCATTGTGTTTTGGATTTGGATGAAAGAAAAGAATCCATTAATCTACAGTGGCATGACCTTGTCTGAACTTTAGTATTTTTCCCTGTCCCTATTTTAAAATATTACTTCACCTGGAGTGTGGCTCAAACTTAACTTTACATATACATATGCAATGTATTACCTACCACACTAGTTACAGTACATATGTCATGTATCTCTGAAACTGGATGTGTAATCTATATAATTCTCTATTATAACCACTTTGTAGGATGTAACATTATCTTTAACTGTAATTATTGTAATGTTTCGGCGATTTGTTGATAAAAACTGAAAAATCAAGGTGACCTTGAAAACCCCAAGAAATCTCTCACCCCCGGGGGTCACTAATACATAGCCAACAATCAGATGCTCTAACCTTTTTACTGTCATAGTAAGCCCGTTCCCATCTAAAGTCTGAACCTGTTTCGATTCGAATATTGTCTTTTAAAGATGTGAAATGTTTCCCAAGATAGTCTACTATAATATTGCCTTAAAAGTCCAAATCTCCCCGACCAATGATACTACCATTAAGTGTACCGACCTTTAGTATAATGATGCCATTTAACTTTTAACATATTTCAACCCTGTGTAAGTTATACAGAATACTTTCTGATATGGTGGTGCTGTTTTGTAAAGTTTGGAGATTATTGCTTGAAAGGCTCTGAATATCCTAAAAATGGCTTTTAAGAGAGCCTTCTAGGGAGAGACCACGAGGATCCACCCCCCCCCAAAAGGTGGACATATCCCTTTCCCAAGCTCTTCCCTACATTTTACTGTGAAGATACTATCAAAATTTATTTCACAAATATTTCAACCCTTTGCAGTTGCTTTTATATATTGGTGCTGCCTTGTAAAGCTTGGCAATTACTAATAGTCTCAAAATTCACTTTTAAGAGTAAAAACCTCCAAGGCTTCTAAAAGGAGATGACAGTGCTATCATGGGATCTTATCAAGTATTTGCAAGATGGTCAGGCAGTACAGTCCACATTGAGTCACGATCAAAAAATGGCTGTCATGTGAATATGATATACAGGGGGGGGGTAATCATGATTTAGAATTAAGTGTTAGGGGGCAGCCTCTTTTCGGTTTTACATAAAAGGGAGTCCAATTTTACATAGAGGCTGGGGGGGGGGGGGGCAGAGGGCCGATGGAAAAATCCACTGTTTTCAACCGAGGTCTTTCACACACATTTAATTCACCTCTTCTTGTAAACCAATAGTCGCATTTCCGGTTCCAAGAAGCATTACGCGACATGATGTTACAGTTATAATAGTCTTGTTTTGTCTATATTACCTTTCAAATAACATTTTCATTAGGAAATTATGGAAACAAATGTTGACATCTTTGATTATGAATGATTTTGTTCTGGCTAAAGGCCATCAATGACAGACAGTGATTTTACAGGTGAACCCAGGGTACAGTCAGGTGACAACCATCCCCCTGAGTAGCACGTGCAAACCCTTCAGTACATACACAACACATGGCATTGTATGGAGAGATGTGCAATGCATCTTGGAACTGGTAACATGCATGTCTGTGACCATGACACAAACATCCTGCCACATCCTGAACGAGGGGTGGTCTTAAAGAAGAGCCGCCAGCGGCGAGTCTGGGTAACCGAGACTAGCTCTCACTCTGCAAATCTAGTGCGCCTTCTTGTGGTTGACTACCTGAAAAATGGCTGGAACTTCAGTAACCCAAATATGGCGTATTGACATAAAAATACTTGTAATATAATGCTGCTGATACCATCTAACATATATATTGCATACATGTGTGGCAAATTCTGGCAAAAAGGTCCTGTGGACTTCAGAGATTTTGTATTTTCAAAGTATGTGTACCCCCCCCCCAACCCACTGTCTATGGTGAAATTTACAATTGAGCTTCATTTAGCTGTTATATATATATATAGTACCGCTATATAATTTAACCCAGTGAATGTTTCACTTTCATATTGCATCACCTGCCTGAAGGGCACACCATTTATTTTTTGGTTCACCAATTACCTTAGTCTGTAAGGGACGCCATGACGAGGCGCCCTCACACGTGTGAGAGTAGGCCGATGAGGGCGGAAAATCACAACATATCTTACAGTCTACGTTTACCTTAATGCACATCATTTATATTCATATGTACATCATTTACTATATACATGCATCATTTGCCTTGGGTGTCATTTTTTTACATGGCACATCATGCGTCTTGTGTATGATTTGATACTAGGTTATCAGCTATCTGGTGTCATTTATTTTTATGATGCACTATGCATGTGTAACTTATTTTCAATTTTTCAACATTTGCCTTTGTGTGGGCATCGTTTATATTCATAGTGCATTACTTGCTTTATGTGTGTTATTTATTTTCATATACGAATAACTTCCCCTTATGTGTGTGTTATTTGTTCTCACAAATGCTTAATTTACATTTATAAGTCACTTACGTTAGCATGTATAAAACAGTTATTTTGCATTCATCATCGTCGCAAATCGAATGTAGAAGAATAACAAAAAGTAAGTAACTTATAGATGACACTTACCACTCTTAGCCATCAGGTGTAGATGATGTATGCTTGATATCTTGTAGATATAATAGACATTGCCTTGAATGACAGCCACAAAAGGCAGATGATAGTACTTTCAGTTGATCAGTATATGTATAGATAACTTACGGTATAATTTATTTAAATTCTCATCCTTCAAGACCAAATAGGAATTTACTGTGAACACTGTAAACAGCTGCAGGTTATGATATGGCAAGTCTGGCAAAAAGGTCCCCTGAACGTTAGACTATTTCTAACGGTCTAACGTTCATATTATCTAGTCAATGCTAGGGGTGTCATCGCTGCCAAGCAATTCTTTGTCGCCTTTTTTGAGTTGCCATAACATATCCAAGGGGACACATTTTTACACACACACACACACACACACACACACACACACTCACTCACACTTACACTCACACTCACACACACACACACACACACACACTCACACTCACACTCACACTCACACTCACACACACACACACACACACACACACACACACACACACACACACTCTGCTTGACTGCGAATAATGTCAAGGACACTCTCAATCATACAAACATATAGTTTGTATGTTTGGTGTTAAAATAGCTTGAATATGATACATGGCGAAGATGACGAATGCAGATGGAAACGCGGCGATGACAAATACGGACGGAGATGTACGCGGTGAAAATATAAACGGTGGCGAAACTGCGAAATTTGTGTCTGTGGATGTTATGTATGAGAGAAAGGCCATAGAGAGGCACGTGAAAATACTACCGACCAACCGACAAACCGGTCACCAACTTAACCTAACCTGAGGACAACCAAAAATGAAAAGAAAGAGAAAAAGATGAAATGTTTGTGTATATGTAATACCGACAGCGAAAAAGGACCGAGATGCGAGGTAGTTGACGATGAGGACGAAATTATTTTTAATTTGGAGGTTGGGAAAGAGAAAGGGGAAGGGATATAGAAACTAGTCACTCATTCATTCATTCATACAATCATATTTAAAAAAGAAAAACAATTTTATCAAATTTTAATAATCACATTCTTGGGTCTTCGAATTCATCTTTGGTCCAGCCTAAAGTGAATTAATAAAAGTATTTATTGAAATAACATCCATTCGAATTGTAATATTTACTAAATCCTTAAACAAAATTGCTAACATCTAATATTCCATTGTGTAATGTGGTTCATATAATGCATGAGCATCATTCTACATCATGGCATTGTGACATTATTTCACAAGTTTCTATGTCATTCATTCTCCAGTGTTCGAGATATGAGTCAAAACACTCAAAATTGCTATTACTTTACTAAGCTCTAAAAAAATATAACTGCTGATAATATCATAATTGAATATATAAAACAATAGACAATATATTTACATATTGAATGATTGTAATATCTACACTCAAAATTGCAATGACTTAATCTGACCTTTTAGAAAAATTACTTCAATACAATGTTTATTTTACTCTAATTTTAGCCTGAAAATACTTGTGAACTAAGCTTGTCATGTGATTAGTATTCAGAAGTCCACCCTCTCCCCCTTAGATTGTACTTGTATTTATCATTGTTGACAGGAGAAAAATACTGACAATAACACATTGATGAAATTTATGTCGACTAATTTTAAAATTCAGAATGTTGACTCACATATGTGGCATTCGCAGTCGTTGTCACATCCATCCAGCTCCAGTCTTCGTACCATCTTCAGTGGCCTTGTAATTCTTAAGTGAGTAAATAAAAGATAATTTATTTATTTATTGAATAAAAAGAAATTTATTAAAATTGTAATGTTTACACTCAAAATTACAAATATTGACTAACTTCTTTGTTGCTACTTATCATGTGATAAGAATTCACATTGATGACAGAAGAAAAAAATATTGCCCAAAAACAAATTGATGAAATTTATGGCGACTCGATGTTGACCCACTTCTGTGGTGTTTGCAATCAGTGCCACACCCATCCCTCTCCACTCTTTGTATCATCGTCTGTGGCCTTGTAATCCATTGCTGAAGGTACAAAATATTGGGCAACAAAATATAATGACCATTTTCAGTAATTTTACAAATCCAAAATCTTCACTTACTTCTTCCACTTCGTGATTGGCTGTCTGGTGTTCATCTGCCATCTGTGTTCGTGTTATCTTCCTTGACCTTGAGTTCCATCCTAATCAAACAATACAGTACAAACTTATTGATGGAATGAAATAACAGTTATTTAGATTCTAATATTTACTCTTCAAGTTGCCACTACTCAATTTAACATTTTTGAAAAGATATTACCACGGATAATACAATTCTGTTCATCTCCAAAATATTTCTTCTTCTGCTACAATCTACTTGTGACATAAGGTTGTCATTACTTGTCGTGTGTTTAGTACTGACAAAAGAACTTTTAGATAACTTATACTTTCCATTGCAGATGGGAAGAAATATTGGCTAAAAAAATTTAATGACCATTCTCAGTAATTATACAATTCCAAAATCTTCACTTACTTCTTCCACTTCTTGATTGGCTGTCTGGTGTTCATCTGCCATCTGTGTTCGTGTCATCTTCCGTGACCTTGAGTTCCATCCTGAAAGGAATGAATCAAACATTACAGTATAAACTTATTGATGGAATGAAATAAGAGTTATTTAGATTCTAATATTTACTCTTAAAGTTGCCACTACTCAATTGAACCTTTTTAAAAAAATATTACCACGGATAATACAATTCTGTTCATCTCCAAAATATGTCTTCATTCTGCTACAATCTACTTGTGACACAAGGTTGTCATTACTTGTCATGTGGTTACTACTGACAAAAGAACTTTTAGATAACTTATACTTTCCATTGCAGATGGGAATAAATATTGGGCAACAAAATTTAATGACCATTCTCAGTAATTATACAATACCAAAATCTTCACTTACTTCTTCCACTTCTCGATAGGCTGTCTGGTGTTCATCTGCCATCTGTGTTCGTGTCATCTGCCGTGACCTTCAGTTCCATCCTGAAAGGAATGAATCAAACAATACAGTATAAACTTATTGATGGAATGAAATAAGAGTTATTTAGATTCTAATATTTACTCTTAAAGTTGCCACTACTCAATTGAACCTTTTTGAAAAGATATTACCACGGATAATACAATTCTGTTCATCTCCAAAATATTTCTTCATTCTGCTACAATCTACTTGTGACACAAGGTTGTCATTACTTGTCATGTGGTTAGTACTGACAAAAGAACTTTTAGATAACTTATACTTTCCATTACAGATGGGAAGAAATATTGGGCAACAAAATTTAATGACCATTCTCAGTAATTATACAATACCAAAATCTTCACTTACTTCTTCCACTTCTCGATTGGCTGTCTGGTGTTTATCTGCCATCTGTGTTCGTGTCATCTTCCGTGACCTTCAGTTCCATCCTGAAAGGAATGAATCAAACAATACAGTATAAACTTATTAATGGAAAGAAATAACAGTATTCTAATATTTACTCTTACAAGTTGCCACTACTCACTTTAACCTTTTTGAAAAGATATGACAACGGATAATACAATTCTGTTCATCTCCAAAATATGTCTTAATTCTGCTACAATCTACTTGTGACATAAGGTTGTCATTACGTGTCGTGTGCTTAGTACTGACAAAAGAACTTTTTGATAACTTATACTTTCCATTGCAGATGGGAAGAAATATTGGGCAACAAAATTTAATGACCATTCTCAGTAATTATACAATTCCAAAATCTTCACTTACTTCTTCCACTTCTCGATTGGCTGTCTGGTGTTCATCTGCCATCTGTGTTCGTGTCATCTTCCGTGACCTTGAGTTCCATCCTGAAAGGAATGAATCAAACAATACAGTATAAACTTATTAATGGAAAGAAATAACAGTATTCTAATATTTACTCTTACAAGTTGCCACTACTCACTTTAACCTTTTTGAAAAGATATGACCACGGATAATACAATTCTATTCATCTCCAATATTTCTTAATTCTGCTACAATCTACTTGTGACATAAGGTTGTCATTACGTGTCGTGTGCTTAGTACTGACAAAAGAACTTTTTGATAACTTATACTTTCCATTGCAGATGGGAAGAAATATTGGGCAACAAAATTTAATGACCATTCTCAGTAATTATTCAATTCCAAAATCTTCACTTACTTCTTCCACTTCTTGATTGGCTGTCTGGTGTTCATCTGCCATCTGTGTTCGTGTCATCTTCCGTGACCTTCAGTTCCATCCTGAAAGGAATGAATCAAACAATACAGTATAAACTTATTGATGGAATGAAATAAGAGTTATTTAGATTCTAATATTAACTCTTAAAGTTGCCACTACTCAATTTAACCTTTTAGAAAGATATTACCACGGATAATACAATTCTGTTCATCTCCAAAATATGTCTTAATTCTGCTACAATCTACTTGTGACATAAGGTTGTCATTACGTGTCGTGTGCTTAGTACTGACAAAAGAACTTTTTGATAACTTATACTTTCCATTGCAGATGGGAAGAAATATTGGGCAACAAAATTTAATGACCATTCTCAGTAATTATTCAATTCCAAAATCTTCACTTACTTCTTCCACTTCTTGATTGGTTGTCTGGTGTTCATCTGCCATCTGTGTTCGTGTCATCTTCCGTGACCTTGAGTTCCATCCTAAAGGGAATGAATCAAACAATACAGTATAAACTTATTGATGGAATGAAATAAGAGTTATTTAGATTCTAATATTTACTCTTAAAGTTGCCACTACTCAATTGAACCTTTTTGAAAAGATATTACCACGGATAATACAATTCTGTTCATCTCCAAAATATTTCTTCATTCTGCTACAATCTACTTGTGACACAAGGTTGTCATTACTTGTCATGTGGTTAGCACTGACAAGAGAACTTTTAGATAACTTATACTTTCCATTGCAGATGGGAATAAATATTGGGCAACAAAATTTAATGACCATTCTCAGTAATTATACAATACCAAAATCTTCACTTACTTCTTCCACTTCTCGATTGTCTGTCTGGTGTTCATCTGCCATCTGTGTTCGTGTCACCTTCCGTGACCTCGAGTTCCATCCTGAAAGGAATGAATCAAACAATACAGTATAAACTTATTGATGGAATGAAATAACACTTATTTAGATTCTAATATTTACTCTTAAAGTTGCCACTACTCAATTTAACCTTTTTGAAAAGATATTACCACGGATAATACAATTCTGTTCATCTCCAAAATATTTCTTCATTCTGCTACAATCTACTTGTGACATAAGGTTGTCATTACTTGTCGTGTGCTTAGTACTGACAAAAGAAGTTTTAGATAACTTATACTTTCCATTTCAGATGGGAATAAATATTGGGCAACAAAATTTAATGCCCATACTCAGTAATTATACAATACCAAAATCTTCACTTACTTCTTCCACTTCTTGATTGGCTGTCTGGTGTTCGTCTGCCATCTGTGTTCGTGTCATCTTCCTTGACCTTCAGTTCCATCCTGAAAGGAATGAATCAAACAATACAGTATAAACTTATTGATGGAATGAAATAAGAGTTATTTAGATTCTAATATTTACTCTTAAAGTTGCCACTACTCAATTTAACCTTTTTGAAAAGTTATTACCACGGATAACACAATTCTGTTCATCTCCAAAATATTTCTTCATTCTGCTACAATCTACTTGTGACATAAGGTTGTCATTACTTGTGTGCTTAGTACTGAGAAAAGAACTTTTAGATAACTTATACTTTCCATTTCAGATGGGAATAAATATTGGGCAACAAAATTTAATGACCATTCTCAGTAATTATACAATACGAATATCTTCACTTACTTCTTCCACTTCTCGATTGGCTGTCTGGTGTTTATCTGCCATCTGTGTTCGTGTCATCTTCCGTGACCTTCAGTTCCATCCTGAAAGGAATGAATCAAACAATACAGTATAAACTTATTAATGGAAAGAAATAACAGTATTCTAATATTTACTCTTACAAGTTGCCACTACTCACTTTAACCTTTTTGAAAAGATATGACCACGGATAATACAATTCTGTTCATCTCCAAAATATGTCTTAATTCTGCTACAATCTTCTTGTGACACAAGGTTGTCATTACTTGTCATGTGGTTAGCACTGACAAGAGAACTTTTAGATAACTTATACTTTCCATTGCAGATGGGAATAAATATTGGGCAACAAAATTTAATGACCATTCTCAGTAATTATTCAATACCAAAATCTTCACTTACTTCTTCCACTTCTTGATTGGCTGTTTGGTGTTCATCTGCCATCTGTGTTCGTGTCATCTTCCGTGACCTTGAGTTCCATCCTGAAAGGAATGAATCAAACAATACAGTATAAACTTATTGATGGAATGAAATAACACTTATTTAGATTCTAATATTTACTCTTAAAGTTGCCACTACTCAATTTAACCTTTTTGAAAAGATATTACCACGGATAATACAATTCTGTTCATCTGTAAAATATGTCTTCATTCTGCTACAATCTACTTGTGACATAAGGTTGTCATTACTTGTCGTGTGCTTAGTACTGACAAAAGAAGTTTTAGATAACTTATACTTTCCATTTCAGATGGGAATAAATATTGGGCAACAAAATTTAATGCCCATACTCAGTAATTATACAATACCAAAATCTTCACTTACTTCTTCCACTTCTTGATTGGCTGTCTGGTGTTCGTCTGCCATCTGTGTTCGTGTCATCTTCCTTGACCTTCAGTTCCATCCTGAAAGGAATGAATCAAACAATACAGTATAAACTTATTGATGGAATGAAATAAGAGTTATTTAGATTCTAATATTAACTCTTAAAGTTGCCACTACTGAATTTAACCTTTTAGAAAGATATTACCACGGATAACACAATTCTGTTCATCTCCAAAATATTTATTCATTCTGCTACAATCTACTCGTGACATAAGGTTGTCATTACTTGTTGTGTGATTAGTACTGACAAAAGAACTTTTTGATAACTTATAAATTCCATTGCACATGGCAATAAATATTGGGCAACAAAATTCAATGACCATTCTCAGTAATTATACAATTCCAAAATCTTCACTTACTTCTTCCACTTCTTGATTGGCTGTCTGGTGTTCATCTGCCATCTGTGTTCGTGTCATCTTCCGTGACCTTGAGTTCCATCCTGAAATGAATGAATCAAACAATACAGTATAAACTTATTGATGGAATGAAATAACACTTATTTAGATTCTAATATTTACTCTTAAAGTTGCCACTACTCAATTGAACCTTTTTGAAAAGATATTACCACGGATAATACAATTCTGTTCATCTCCAAAATATTTCTTCATTCTGCTACAATCTACTTGTGACACAAGGTTGTCATTACTTGTCATGTGGTTAGCACTGACAAGAGAACTTTTAGATAACTTATACTTTCCATTGCAGATGGGAATAAATATTGGGCAACAAAATTTAATGACCATTCTCAGTAATTATACAATACCAAAATCTTCACTTACTTCTTCCACTTCTCGATTGTCTGTCTGGTGTTCATCTGCCATCTGTGTTCGTGTCACCTTCCGTGACCTCGAGTTCCATCCTGAAAGGAATGAATCAAACAATACAGTACAAACTTATTCATGGAATGAAATAACACTTATTTAGATTCTAATATTTACTCTTAAAGTTGCCACTACTCAATTTAACCTTTTTGAAAAGATATTACCACGGATAATACAATTCTGTTCATCTGTAAAATATGTCTTCATTCTGCTACAATCTACTTGTGACATAAGGTTGTCATTACTTGTCGTGTGCTTAGTACTGACAAAAGAAGTTTTAGATAACTTATACTTTCCATTTCAGATGGCAATAAATATTGGGCAACAAAATTTAATGCCCATACTCAGTAATTATACAATACCAAAATCTTCACTTACTTCTTCCACTTCTTGATTGGCTGTCTGGTGTTCGTCTGCCATCTGTGTTCGTGTCATCTTCCTTGACCTTCAGTTCCATCCTGAAAGGAATGAATCAAACAATACAGTATAAACTTATTGATGGAATGAAATAAGAGTTATTTAGATTCTAATATTTACTCTTAAAGGTGCCACTACTCAATTTAACCTTTTTGAAAAGTTATTACCACGGATAACACAATTCTGTTCATCTCCAAAATATTTCTTCATTCTGCTACAATCTACTTGTGACATAAGGTTGTCATTACTTGTGTGCTTAGTACTGAGAAAAGAACTTTTAGATAACTTATACTTTCCATTTCAGATGGGAATAAATATTGGGCAACAAAATTTAATGACTATTCTCAGTAATTATACAATTCCAAAATCTTCACTTACTTCTTCCACTTCTTGATTGGCTGTCTGGTGTTCATCTGCCATCTGTGTTCGTGTCATCTTCCGTGACCTTGAGTTCCATCCTGAAATGAATGAATCAAACAATACAATGGGAATAAATATTGGGCAACAAAATTTAATGACCATTCTCAGTAATTATACAATACCAAAATCTTCACTTACTTCTTCCACTTCTCGATTGTCTGTCTGGTGTTCATCTGCCATCTGTGTTCGTGTCACCTTCCGTGACCTCGAGTTCCATCCTGAAAGGAATGAATCAAACAATACAGTACAAACTTATTCATGGAATGAAATAACACTTATTTAGATTCTAATATTTACTCTTAAAGTTGCCACTACTCAATTTAACCTTTTTGAAAAGATATTACCACGGATAATACAATTCTGTTCATCTGTAAAATATGTCTTCATTCTGCTACAATCTACTTGTGACATAAGGTTGTCATTACTTGTCGTGTGCTTAGTACTGACAAAAGAAGTTTTAGATAACTTATACTTTCCATTTCAGATGGCAATAAATATTGGGCAACAAAATTTAATGCCCATACTCAGTAATTATACAATACCAAAATCTTCACTTACTTCTTCCACTTCTTGATTGGCTGTCTGGTGTTCGTCTGCCATCTGTGTTCGTGTCATCTTCCTTGACCTTCAGTTCCATCCTGAAAGGAATGAATCAAACAATACAGTATAAACTTATTGATGGAATGAAATAAGAGTTATTTAGATTCTAATATTTACTCTTAAAGTTGCCACTACTCAATTTAACCTTTTTGAAAAGTTATTACCACGGATAACACAATTCTGTTCATCTCCAAAATATTTCTTCATTCTGCTACAATCTACTTGTGACACAAGGTTGTCATTACTTGTCATGTGGTTAGCACTGACAAGAGAACTTTTAGATAACTTATACTTTCCATTGCAGATGGGAATAAATATTGGGCAACAAAATTTAATGACCATTCTCAGTAATTATACAATACCAAAATCTTCACTTACTTCTTCCACTTCTCGATTGTCTGTCTGGTGTTCATCTGCCATCTGTGTTCGTGTCACCTTCCGTGACCTCGAGTTCCATCCTGAAAGGAATGAATCAAACAATACAGTACAAACTTATTCATGGAATGAAATAACACTTATTTAGATTCTAATATTTACTCTTAAAGTTGCCACTACTCAATTTAACCTTTTTGAAAAGATATTACCACGGATAATACAATTCTGTTCATCTGTAAAATATGTCTTCATTCTGCTACAATCTACTTGTGACATAAGGTTGTCATTACTTGTCGTGTGCTTAGTACTGACAAAAGAAGTTTTAGATAACTTATACTTTCCATTTCAGATGGCAATAAATATTGGGCAACAAAATTTAATGCCCATACTCAGTAATTATACAATACCAAAATCTTCACTTACTTCTTCCACTTCTTGATTGGCTGTCTGGTGTTCGTCTGCCATCTGTGTTCGTGTCATCTTCCTTGACCTTCAGTTCCATCCTGAAAGGAATGAATCAAACAATACAGTATAAACTTATTGATGGAATGAAATAAGAGTTATTTAGATTCTAATATTTACTCTTAAAGGTGCCACTACTCAATTTAACCTTTTTGAAAAGTTATTACCACGGATAACACAATTCTGTTCATCTCCAAAATATTTCTTCATTCTGCTACAATCTACTTGTGACATAAGGTTGTCATTACTTGTGTGCTTAGTACTGAGAAAAGAACTTTTAGATAACTTATACTTTCCATTTCAGATGGGAATAAATATTGGGCAACAAAATTTAATGACTATTCTCAGTAATTATACAATTCCAAAATCTACACTTACTTCTTCCACTTCTTGATTGGCTGTCTGGTGTTCATCTGCCATCTGTGTTCGTGTCATCTTCCGTGACCTTGAGTTCCATCCTGAAATGAATGAATCAAACAATACAATGGGAATAAATATTGGGCAACAAAATTTAATGACCATTCTCAGTAATTATACAATACCAAAATCTTCACTTACTTCTTCCACTTCTCGATTGTCTGTCTGGTGTTCATCTGCCATCTGTGTTCGTGTCACCTTCCGTGACCTCGAGTTCCATCCTGAAAGGAATGAATCAAACAATACAGTACAAACTTATTCATGGAATGAAATAACACTTATTTAGATTCTAATATTTACTCTTAAAGTTGCCACTACTCAATTTAACCTTTTTGAAAAGATATTACCACGGATAATACAATTCTGTTCATCTGTAAAATATGTCTTCATTCTGCTACAATCTACTTGTGACATAAGGTTGTCATTACTTGTCGTGTGCTTAGTACTGACAAAAGAAGTTTTAGATAACTTATACTTTCCATTTCAGATGGCAATAAATATTGGGCAACAAAATTTAATGCCCATACTCAGTAATTATACAATACCAAAATCTTCACTTACTTCTTCCACTTCTTGATTGGCTGTCTGGTGTTCGTCTGCCATCTGTGTTCGTGTCATCTTCCTTGACCTTCAGTTCCATCCTGAAAGGAATGAATCAAACAATACAGTATAAACTTATTGATGGAATGAAATAAGAGTTATTTAGATTCTAATATTTACTCTTAAAGTTGCCACTACTCAATTTAACCTTTTTGAAAAGTTATTACCACGGATAACACAATTCTGTTCATCTCCAAAATATTTCTTCATTTTGCTACAATCTACTTGTGACATAAGGTTGTCATTACTTGTGTGCTTAGTACTGAGAAAAGAACTTTTAGATAACTTATACTTTCCATTTCAGATGGGAATAAATATTGGGCAACAAAATTTAATGACTATTCTCAGTAATTATACAATTCCAAAATCTTCACTTACTTTTTCCACTTCTTGATTGGCTGTCTGGTGTTCATCTGCCATCTGTGTTCGTGTCATCTTCCGTGACCTTGAGTTCCATCCTGAAAGGAATGAATCAAACAATACAGTATAAACTTATTGATGGAATGAAATAAGAGTTATTTAGATTCTAATATTAACTCTTAAAGTTGCCACTACTCAATTTAACCTTTTAGAAAGATATTACCACGGATAACACAATTCTGTTCATCTCCAAAATATTTATTCATTCTGCTACAATCTACTCGTGACATAAGGTTGTCATTACTTGTTGTGTGATTAGTACTGACAAAAGAACTTTTTGATAACTTATACATTCCATTGCACATGGCAATAAATATTGGGCAACAAAATTCAATGACCATTCTCAGTAATTATACAATTCCAAAATCTTCACTTACTTCTTCCACTTCTTGATTGGCTGTGTGGTGTTCATCTGCCATCTGTGTTCGTGTCATCTTCCGTGACCTTGAGTTCCATCCTGAAATGAATGAATCAAACAATACAGTATAAACTTATTGATGGAATGAAATAACAGTTATTTAGATTCTAATATTTACTCTTAAAGTTGCCACTACTCAATTTAACCTTTTTGAAAAGATATTACCACGGATAATACAATTCTGTTCATCTCCAAAATATTTCTTCATTCTGCTACAATCTACTTGTGACACAAGGTTGTCATTACTTGTCATGTGGTTAGTACTGACAAAAGAACTTTTAGATAACTTATACTTTCCATTGCAGATGGGAAGAAATCTTGGACAACAAAATTTAATGACCATTCTCAGTAATTATACAATACCAAAATCTTCACTTACTTCTTCCACTTCTCGATTGGCTGTCTGGTGTTTATCTGCCATCTGTGTTCGTGTCATCTTCCGTGACCTTCAGTTCCATCCTGAAAGGAATGAATCAAACAATACAGTATAAACTTATTAATGGAAAGAAATAACAGTATTCTAATATTTACTCTTACAAGTTGCCACTACTCACTTTAACCTTTTTGAAAAGATATGACAACGGATAATACAATTCTGTTCATCTCCAAAATATGTCTTAATTCTGCTACAATCTACTTGTGACATAAGGTTGTCATTACGTGTCGTGTGCTTAGTACTGACAAAAGAACTTTTTGATAACTTATACTTTCCATTGCAGATGGGAAGAAATATTGGGCAACAAAATTTAATGACCATTCTCAGTAATTATTCAATTCCAAAATCTTCACTTACTTCTTCCACTTCTTGATTGGCTGTCTGGTGTTCATCTGCCATCTGTGTTCGTGTCATCTTCCGTGACCTTCAGTTCCATCCTGAAAGGAATGAATCAAACAATACAGTATAAACTTATTGATGGAATGAAATAACAGTTATTTAGATTCAAATATTTATTCTTAAAGTTGCCACTACTCAATTTAACCTTCTTGAAAAGATATTACCACGGATAATACAATTCTGTTCATCTCCAAAATATGTCTTCATTCTACTACAATCTACTTGTGACACAAGGTTGTCATTACTTGTCGTGTGGTTAGTACTGACAAAAGAACTTTTAGATAACTTATACTTTCCATTGCAGATGGGAATAAATATTGGGCAACAAAATTTAATGACCATTCTCAGTAATTACACAATACCAAAATATTCACTTACTTCTTCCACTTCTTGATTGGCTGTCTGGTGTTCATCTGCCATCTGTGTTCGTGTCATCTTCCGTGACCTTGAGTTCCATCCTGAAAGGAATGAATCAAGGAATACAATATAAACTTATTGATGGAATGAAATAACAGTTATTTAGATTCAAATATTTATTCTTAAAGTTGCCACTACTCAATTTAACCTTTATGAAAAGATATTACCACGGATAATACAATTCTATTCATCTCCAATATGTCTTCATTCTGCTACAATCTACTTGTAACATAAGGTTGTCATTACTTGTCGTGTGCTTAGTACTGAGAAAAGAACTTTTTGATAACTTATACTTTCCATTGCAGATGGGAAGAAATATTGGGCAACAAAATTTAATGACCATTCTCAGTAATTATACAATACCAAAATCTTCACTTACTTCTTCCACTTCTTGATTGGCTGTCTGGTGTTTATCTGCCATCTGTGTTCGTATCATCTTCCATGACCTTGAGTTCCATCCTGAAAGGAATGAATCAAACAATACAGTATAAACTTATTGATGGAATGAAATAAGAGTTATTTAGATTCTAATATTTATTCTCAAGGTTGCCACTACTCAATTTAACCTTTTTGAAAAGATATTACCACGGATAATACAATTCTGTTCATCTCCAAAATATGTCTTCATTCTGCTACAATCTACTTGTGACATAAGGTTGTCATTACTTGTCGTGTGCTTAGTACTGACAAAAGAACTTTTAGATAACTTATACTTTCCATTGCAGATGGGAATAAATATTGGGCAACAAAATTTAATGACCATTCTCAGTAATTATACAATACCAATATCTTCACTTACTTCTTCCACTTCTCGATTGGCTGTCTGGTGTTTATCTGCCATCTGTGTTCGTGTCATCTTCCGTGACCTTCAGTTCCATCCTGAAAGGAATGAATCAAACAATACAGTATAAACTTATTAATGGAAAGAAATAACAGTATTCTAATATTTACTCTTACAAGTTGCCACTACTCACTTTAACCTTTTTGAAAAGATATGACCACGGATAATACAATTCTGTTCATCTCCAAAATATGTCTTCATTCTGCTACAATCTACTTGTGACATAAGGTTGTCATTACTTGTCGTGTGCTTAGTACTGACAAAAGAAGTTTTAGATAACTTATACTTTCCATTTCAGATGGCAATAAATATTGGGCAACAAAATTTAATGCCCATACTCAGTAATTATACAATACCAAAATCTTCACTTACTTCTTCCACTTCTTGATTGGCTGTCTGGTGTTCGTCTGCCATCTGTGTTCGTGTCATCTTCCTTGACCTTCAGTTCCATCCTGAAAGGAATGAATCAAACAATACAGTATAAACTTATTGATGGAATGAAATAACAGTTATTTAGATTCTAATATTTATTCTTAAAGTTGCCACTACTCAATTTAACCTTCTTGAAAAGATATTACCACGGATAATACAATTCTGTTCATCTCCAAAATATGTCTTCATTCTACTACAATCTACTTGTGACACAAGGTTGTCATTACTTGTCGTGTGGTTAGTACTGACAAAAGAACTTTTAGATAACTTATACTTTCCATTGCAGATGGGAATAAATATTGGGCAACAAAATTTAATGACCATTCTCAGTAATTACACAATACCAAAATATTCACTTACTTCTTCCACTTCTTGATTGGCTGTCTGGTGTTCATCTGCCATCTGTGTTCGTGTCATCTTCCGTGACCTTGAGTTCCATCCTGAAAGGAATGAATCAAGGAATACAATATAAACTTATTGATGGAATGAAATAACAGTTATTTAGATTCAAATATTTATTCTTAAAGTTGCCACTACTCAATTTAACCTTTATGAAAAGATATTACCACGGATAATACAATTCTATTCATCTCCAATATGTCTTCATTCTGCTACAATCTACTTGTAACATAAGGTTGTCATTACTTGTCGTGTGCTTAGTACTGAGAAAAGAACTTTTTGATAACTTATACTTTCCATTGCAGATGGGAAGAAATATTGGGCAACAAAATTTAATGACCATTCTCAGTAATTATACAATACCAAAATCTTCACTTACTTCTTCCACTTCTTGATTGGCTGTCTGGTGTTTATCTGCCATCTGTGTTCGTATCATCTTCCATGACCTTGAGTTCCATCCTGAAAGGAATGAATCAAACAATACAGTATAAACTTATTGATGGAATGAAATAAGAGTTATTTAGATTCTAATATTTATTCTCAAGGTTGCCACTACTCAATTTAACCTTTTTGAAAAGATATTACCACGGATAATACAATTCTGTTCATCTCCAAAATATGTCTTCATTCTGCTACAATCTACTTGTGACATAAGGTTGTCATTACTTGTCGTGTGCTTAGTACTGACAAAAGAACTTTTAGATAACTTATACTTTCCATTGCAGATGGGAATAAATATTGGGCAACAAAATTTAATGACCATTCTCAGTAATTATACAATACCAATATCTTCACTTACTTCTTCCACTTCTCGATTGGCTGTCTGGTGTTTATCTGCCATCTGTGTTCGTGTCATCTTCCGTGACCTTCAGTTCCATCCTGAAAGGAATGAATCAAACAATACAGTATAAACTTATTAATGGAAAGAAATAACAGTATTCTAATATTTACTCTTACAAGTTGCCACTACTCACTTTAACCTTTTTGAAAAGATATGACCACGGATAATACAATTCTGTTCATCTCCAAAATATGTCTTCATTCTGCTACAATCTACTTGTGACATAAGGTTGTCATTACTTGTCGTGTGCTTAGTACTGACAAAAGAAGTTTTAGATAACTTATACTTTCCATTTCAGATGGGAATAAATATTGGGCAACAAAATTTAATGCCCATACTCAGTAATTATACAATACCAAAATCTTCACTTACTTCTTCCACTTCTTGATTGGCTGTCTGGTGTTCGTCTGCCATCTGTGTTCGTGTCATCTTCCTTGACCTTCAGTTCCATCCTGAAAGGAATGAATCAAACAATACAGTATAAACTTATTGATGGAATGAAATAAGAGTTATTTAGATTCTAATATTTACTCTTAAAGTTGCCACTACTCAATTTAACCTTTTTGAAAAGTTATTACCACGGATAATACAATTCTGTTCATCTCCAAAATATGTCTTCATTCTACTACAATCTACTTGTGACACAAGGTTGTCATTACTTGTCGTGTGGTTAGTACTGACAAAAGAACTTTTAGATAACTTATACTTTCCATTGCAGATGGGAATAAATATTGGGCAACAAAATTTAATGACCATTCTCAGTAATTACACAATACCAAAATCTTCACTTACTTCTTCCACTTCTTGATTGGCTGTCTGGTGTTCATCTGCCATCTGTGTTCGTGTCATCTTCCGTGACCTTGAGTTCCATCCTGAAAGGAATGAATCAAAGAATACAGTATAAACTTATTGATGGAATGAAATAACAGTTATTTAGATTCTAATATTTATTCTTAAAGTTGCCACTACTCAATTTAACCTTTATGAAAAGATATTACCACGGATAATACAATTCTATTCATCTCCAATATGTCTTCATTCTGCTTCAATCTACTTGTAACATAAGGTTGTCATTACTTGTCGTGTGCTTAGTACTGACAAAAGAACTTTTAGATAACTTATACTTTCCATTGCAGATGGGAATAAATATTGGGCAACAAAGTTTAATGACCATTCTCAGTAATTATACAATTCCAAAATCTTCACTTACTTCTTCCACTTCTTGATTGGCTGTCTGGTGTTCATCTGCCATCTGTGTTCGTGTCATTTTCCGTGACCTTGAGTTCCATCCTGAAAGGAATGAATCAAACAATACAGTATAAACTTAATGATGGAATGAAATAACAGTTATTTAGATTCTAATATTTATTCTTAAAGTTGCCACTACTCAATTTAACCTTCTTGAAAAGATATTACCATGGATAATACAATTCTGTTCATCTCCAAAATATGTCTTCATTCTACTACAATCTACTTGTGACACAAGGTTGTCATTACTTGTCGTGTGGTTAGTACTGACAAAAGAACTTTTAGATAACTTATACTTTCCATTGCAGATGGGAATAAATATTGGGCAACAAAATTTAATGACCATTCTCAGTAATTACACAATACCAAAATCTTCACTTACTTCTTCCACTTCTTGATTGGCTGTCTGGTGTTCATCTGCCATCTGTGTTCGTGTCATCTTCCGTGACCTTGAGTTCCATCCTGAAAGGAATGAATCAAACAATACAGTATAAACTTAATGATGGAATGAAATAACAGTTATTTAGATTCTAATATTTATTCTTAAAGTTGCCACTACTCAATTTAACCTTCTTGAAAAGATATTACCACGGATAATACAATTCTGTTCATCTCCAAAATATGTCTTCATTCTACTACAATCTACTTGTGACACAAGGTTGTCATTACTTGTCGTGTGGTTAGTACTGACAAAAGAACTTTTAGATAACTTATACTTTCCATTGCAGATGGGAATAAATATTGGGCAACAAAATTTAATGACCATTCTCAGTAATTACACAATACCAAAATCTTCACTTACTTCTTCCACTTCTTGATTGGCTGTCTGGTGTTCATCTGCCATCTGTGTTCGTGTCATCTTCCGTGACCTTGAGTTCCATCCTGAAAGGAATGAATCAAAGAATACAGTATAAACTTATTGATGGAATGAAATAACAGTTATTTAGATTCTAATATTTATTCTTAAAGTTGCCACTACTCAATTTAACCTTTATGAAAAGATATTACCACGGATAATACAATTCTATTCATCTCCAATATTTCTTCATTCTGCTACAATCTACTTGTAACATAAGGTTGTCATTACTTGTCGTGTGCTTAGTAATGAGAAAAGAACTTTTTGATAACTTATACTTTCCATTGCAGATGGGAAGAAATATTGGGCAACAAAATTTAATGACCATTCTCAGTAATTATACAATACCAAAATCTTCACTTACTTCTTCCACTTCTTGATTGGCTGTCTGGTGTTTATCTGCCATCTGTGTTCGTGTCATCTTCCATGACCTTGAGTTCCATCCTGAAAGGAATGAATCAAACAATACAGTATAAACTTATTGATGGAATGAAATAAGAGTTATTTAGATTCTAATATTTATTCTTAAGGTTGCCACTACTCAATTTAACCTTTTTGAAAAGATATTAACACGGATAATACAATTCTGTTAATCTGCAAAATATGTCTTCATTCTGCTACAATCTACTTGTGACATAAGGTTGTCATTACTTGTCGTGTGCTTAGTACTGACAAAAGAACTTTTAGATAACTTATACTTTCCATTGCAGATGGGAATAAATATTGGGCAACAAAATTTAATGACCATTCTCAGTAATTATACAATACCAATATCTTCACTTACTTCTTCCACTTCTCGATTGGCTGTCTGGTGTTTATCTGCCATCTGTGTTCGTGTCATTTTCCGTGACCTTGAGTTCCATCCTGAAAGGAATGAATCAAACAATACAGTATAAACTTAATGATGGAATGAAATAACAGTTATTTAGATTCTAATATTTATTCTTAAAGTTGCCACTACACAATTTAACCTTCTTGAAAAGATATTACCACGGATAATACAATTCTGTTCATCTCCAAAATATGTCTTAATTCTGCTACAATCTACTTGGGACATAAGGTTGTCATTACTTGTCGTGTGCTTAGTACTGACAAAAGAACTTTTAGATAACTTATACTTTCCATTGCAGATGGGATTAATATTGGGCAACAAAATTTAATGACCATTCTCAGTAATTATACAATACCAAAATCTTCACTTACTTCTTCCACTTCTTGATTGGCTGTCTGGTGTTCATCTGCCATCTGTGTTCGTGTCATCTTCCGTGACCTTGAGTTCCATCCTGAAATGAATGAATCAAACAATACAGTATAAACTTATTGATGGAATGAAATAACAGTTATTTAGATTCTAATATTTATTCTTAAAGTTGCCACTACTCAATTTAACCTTCTTGAAAAGATATTACCACGGATAATACAATTCTGTTCATCTCCAAAATATGTCTTCATTCTACTACAATCTACTTGTGACACAAGGTTGTCATTACTTGTCGTGTGGTTAGTACTGACAAAAGAACTTTTAGATAACTTATACTTTCCATTGCAGATGGGAATAAATATTGGGCAACAAAATTTAATGACCATTCTCAGTAATTACACAATACCAAAATCTTCACTTACTTCTTCCACTTCTTGATTGGCTGTCTGGTGTTCATCTGCCATCTGTGTTCGTGTCATCTTCCGTGACCTTGAGTTCCATCCTGAAAGGAATGAATCAAAGAATACAGTATAAACTTATTGATGGAATGAAATAACAGTTATTTAGATTCTAATATTTATTCTTAAAGTTGCCACTACTCAATTTAACCTTTATGAAAAGATATTACCACGGATAATACAATTCTGTTCATCTCCAAAATATGTCTTCATTCTGCTACAATCTACTTGTAACATAAGGTTGTCATTACTTGTCGTGTGCTTAGTACTGAGAAAAGAACTTTTTGATAACTTATACTTTCCATTGCAGATGGGAAGAAATATTGGGCAACAAAATTTAATGACCATTCTCAGTAATTATACAATACCAAAATCTTCACTTACTTCTTCCACTTCTTGATTGGCTGTCTGGTGTTTATCTGCCATCTGTGTTCGTGTCATCTTCCGTGACCTTGAGTTCCATCCTGAAAGGAATGAATCAAAGAATACAGTATAAACTTATTGATGGAATGAAATAACAGTTATTTAGATTCTAATATTTATTCTTAAAGTTGCCACTACTCAATTTAACCTTTATGAAAAGATATTACCACGGATAATACAATTCTATTCATCTCCAATATGTCTTCATTCTGCTACAATCTACTTGTAACATAAGGTTGTCATTACTTGTCGTGTGCTTAGTACTGAGAAAAGAACTTTTTGATAACTTATACTTTCCATTGCAGATGGGAAGAAATATTGGGCAACAAAATTTAATGACCATTCTCAGTAATTATACAATACCAAAATCTTCACTTACTTCTTCCACTTCTTGATTGGCTGTCTGGTGTTTATCTGCCATCTGTGTTCGTGTCACCTTCCGTGACCTCGAGTTCCATCCTGAAAGGAATGAATCAAACAATACAGTATAAACTTATTCATGGAATGAAATAACAGTTATTTAGATTCTAATATTTACTCTTAAAGTTGCCACTACTCAATTTAACCTTTTTGAAAAGATATTACCACGGATAATACAATTCTGTTCATCTGTAAAATATGTCTTCATTCTGCTACAATCTACTTGTGACATAAGGTTGTCATTACTTGTCGTGTGCTTAGTACTGACAAAAGAACTTTTAGATAACTTATACTTTCCATTTCAGATGGGAATAAATATTGGGCAACAAAATTTAATGCCCATACTCAGTAATTATACAATACCAAAATCTTCACTTACTTCTTCCACTTCTTGATTGGCTGTCTGGTGTTCGTCTGCCATCTGTGTTCGTGTCATCTTCCTTGACCTTCAGTTCCATCCTGAAAGGAATGAATCAAACAATACAGTATAAACTTATTGATGGAATGAAATAAGAGTTATTTAGATTATAATATTTACTCTTAAAGTTGCCACTACTCAATTTAACCTTTTTGAAAAGTTATTACCACGGATAATACAATTCTGTTCATCTCCAAAATATTTCTTCATTCTGCTACAATCTACTTGTGACATAAGGTTGTCATTACTTGTGTGCTTAGTACTGAGAAAAGAACTTTTAGATAACTTATACATTCCATTGCAGATGGCAATAAATATTGGGCAACAAAATTCAATGACCATTCTCAGTAATTATACAATTCCAAAATCTTCACTTACTTCTTCCACTTCTTGATTGGCTGTCTGGTGTTCATCTGCCATCTGTGTTCGTGTCATTTTCCGTGACCTTGAGTTCCATCCTGAAAGGAATGGATCAAACAATACAGTATAAACTTAATGATGGAATGAAATAACAGTTATTTAGATTCTAATATTTATTCTTAAAGTTGCCACTACACAATTTAACCTTCTTGAAAAGATATTACCACGGATAATACAATTCTGTTCATCTCCAAAATATTTCTGTATTCTGCTACAATCTACTTGGGACATAAGGTTGTCATTACTTGTCGTGTGCTTAGTACTGACAAAAGAACTTTTAGATAACTTATACTTTCCATTGCAGATGGGAATAAATTTTGGGCAACAAAGTTTAATGACCATTCTCAGTAATTATACAATTCCAAAATCTTCACTTACTTCTTCCACTTCTTGATTGGCTGTCTGGTGTTCATCTGCCATCTGTGTTCGTGTCATCTTCCGTGACCTTGAGTTCCATCCTGAAAGGAGTGAATCAAACAATACAGTATAAACTTATTGACGGAATGAAATAAGAGTTATTTAGATTCTAATATTTATTCTTAAGGTTGCCACTACTCAATTTAACCTTTTTGAAAAGATATTACCACGGATAATACAATTCTGTTCATCTCCAAAATATGTCTTCATTCTACTACAATCTACTTGTGACATAAGGTTGTCATTACTTGTCGTGTACTTAATACTGACAAAAGAACTTTTAGATAACTTATACTTTCCATTACAGATGGGAATAAATATTGGGCAACAAAATTTATTGACCATTCTCAGTAATTATACAATACCAAAATCATCACTTACTTCTTCCCCTTCTTGATTGGCTGTCTGGTGTCTATCTGCCATCTGTGTTCGTGTCATCTTCCGTGACCTTGAGTTCCATCCTGAAAGGAATGAATCAAACAATACAGTATAAACTTATTGATGGAATGAAATAGCTGTATTCTAATATTTACTCTTACAAGTTGCCACTACTCAATTTAACCTTTTTGAAAAGATATTACCACGGATAATACAATTCTATTCATCTCCAATATTTCTTCATTCTGCTACAATCTACTTGTAACATAAGGTTGTCATTACGTGTCGTGTGCTTAGTACTGACAAAAGAACTTTTTGATAACTTATACTTTCCATTGCAGAAGGGAAGAAATATTGGGAAACAAAATTTAATGACCATTCTCAGTAATTATACAATACCAAAATCTTCACTTACTTCTTCCACTTCTTGATTGGCTGTCTGGTGTTCATCTGCCATTTGTGTTCGTGTCATCTTCCGTGACCTTGAGTTCCATCCTGAAAGGAATGAATCAAACAATACAGTATAAACTTATTGATGGAATGAAATAACAGTTATTTAGATTCTAATATTTATTCTTAAAGTTGCCACTACTCAATTGAACCTTCTTGAAAAGATATTACCACGGATAATACAATTCTGTTTATCTCCAAAATATTTCTTTATTCTGCTACAATCTACTTGTGACACAAGGTTGTCATTACTTGTCGTGTGGTTAGTACTGACAAAAGAACTTTTAGATAACTTATACTTTCCATTGCAGATGGCAATATATATTGGGCAACAAAATTTAAGGACCATTCTCAGTAATTATTCAATTCCAAAATCTTCACTTACTTCTTCAACTTCTTGATTGGCTGTCTGGTGTTCATCTGCCATCTGTGTTCCTGTCATCTTCCGTGACCTTGAGTTCCATCCTGAAAGGAATGAATCAAACAATACAGTATAAACGTATTGATGGAATGAAATAACAGTTATTTAGATTGTAATATTTATTCTTGAAGTTGCCACTACTCAATTTAACTTTCTTGAAAAGATATTACCACGGATAATACAATTCTGTTCATCTCCAAAATATGTCTTCATTCTGCTACAATCTACTTGTGACATAAGGTTGTCATTACTTGTCGTGTGCTTAGTACTGACAAAAGAACTTTTAGATAACTTATACTTTCCATTGCAGATGGCAATAAATATTGGGCAACAAAATTTAAGGACCATTCTCAGTAATTATTTAATTCCAAAATCTTCACTTACTTCTTCAACTTCTTGATTGGCTGTCTGGTGTTCGTCTGCCATCTGTGTTCGTGTCATCTTCCTTGACCTTCAGTTCCATCCTGAAAGGAATGAATCAAACAATACAGTATAAACTTATTGATGGAATGAAATAAGAGTTATTTAGATTCTAATACTTACTCTTAAAGTTGCCACTACTCAATTTACATTTTTGAAAAGATATTACCACGGATAATACAATTCTGTTCATCTCCAAAATATGTCTTCATTCTGCTACAATCTACTTGTGACATAAGGTTGTCATTACTTGTCGTGTGCTTAGTACTGACAAAAGAACTTTTAGATAACTTATACTTTCCATTGCAGATGGGAATAAATATTGGGCAACAAAGTTTAATGACCATTCTCAGTAATTATACAATTCCAAAATCTTCACTTACTTCTCTCACTTCTTGATTGGCTGTCTGGTGTTCATCTGCCATTTGTGTTCGTGTCATCTTCCGTGACCTTGAGTTCCATCCTGAAAAGAATGAATCAAACAATACAGTATAAACTTATTGATGGAATGAAATAACAGTATTCTAATATTTACTCTTAGAAAATGCCACTACTCACTTTAACCTTTTTGAAAAGATATTACCACGGATAAAAAAATTCTATTCATCTCCAATATTTCTTCATTCTGCTACAATCTACTTGTAACATAAGGTTGTCATTACGTGTCGTGTGCTTAGTACTGACAAAAGAACTTTTAGATAACTTATACTTTCCATTGCAGATGGGAAGAAATATTGGGCAACAAAATTTAATGACCATTCTCAGTAATTATTCAATTCCAAAATCTTCACTTACTTCTTCCACTTCTTGATTGGTTGTCTAGTGTTCATCTGCCATCTGTGTTCGTGTCATCTTCCGTGACCTTGAGTTCCATCCTGAAAGGAATGAATCAAACAATACAGTATAAACTTATTGATGGAATGAAATAGCTGTATTCTAATATTTACTCTTACAAGTTGCCACTACTCAATTTAACCTTTTTGAAAATATATTACCACGGATAATACAATTCTATTCATCTCCAATATTTCTTCATTCTGCTACAATCTACTTGTAACATAAGGTTGTCATTACGTGTCGTGTGCTTAGTACTGACAAAAGAACTTTTTGATAACTTATACTTTCCATTGCAGAAGGGAAGAAATATTGGGAAACAAAATTTAATGACCATTCTCAGTAATTATACAATACCAAAATCTTCACTTACTTCTTCCACTTCTTGATTGGCTGTCTGGTGTTCATCTGCCATTTGTGTTCGTGTCATCTTCCGTGACCTTGAGTTCCATCCTGAAAGGAATGAATCAAACAATACAGTATAAACTTATTGATGGAATGAAATAACAGTTATTTAGATTCTAATATTTACTCTTAAAGTTGCCACTACTCAATTTAACCTTCTTGAAAAGATATTACCACGGATAATACAATTCTGTTCATCTCCAAAATATGTCTTCATTCTGCTACAATCTACTTGTGACATAAGGTTGTCATTACTTGTCATGTGCTTAGTACTGACAAAAGAACTTTTAGATAACTTATACTTTCCATTGCAGATGGGAATAAATATTGGGCAACAAAGTTTAATGACCATTCTCAGTAATTATACAATTCCAAAATCTTCACTTACTTCTTCCACTTCTTGATTGGCTGTCTGGTGTTCATCTGCCATCTGTGTTCGTGTCATCTTCCGTGACCTTGAGTTCCATCCTGAAAGGAATTAATCAAACAATACAGTATAAACTTATTGATGGAATGAAATAAGAGTTATTTAGATTCTAATATTTATTCTTAAGGTTGCCACTACTCAATTTAACCTTTTTGAATAGATATTACCACGGATAATACAATTCTGTTCATCTCCAAAATATGTCTTCATTCTGCTACAATCTACTTGTGACATAAGGATGTCATTTCTTGTCGTGTGCTTAGTACTGACAAAAGAACTTTTAGATAACTTATACTTTCCATTGCAGATGGGAATAAATATTGGGCAACAAAATTTAATGACCATTCTCAGTAATTATTGAATTCCAAAATCTTCACTTACTTCTTCAACTTCTTGATTGGCTGTCTGGTGTTCATCTGCCATCTGTGTTCGTGTCATCTTCCGTGACCTTGAGTTCCATCCTGAAAGGAATGAATCAAACAATACAGTATAAACTTATTGATGGAATGAAATAAGAGTTATTTAGATTCTAATATTTACTCTTAAAGTTGCCACTACTCAATTTACATTTTTGAAAAGATATTACCACGGATAATACAATTCTGTTCATCTCCAAAATATTTCTTCATTCTGCTACAATCTACTTGTGACATAAGGTTGTCATGACTTGTCGTGTGCTTAGTACTGACAAAAGAACTTTTAGATAACTTATACTTTCCATTGCAGATGGCAATATATATTGGGCAACAAAATTTAAGGACCATTCTCAGTAATTATTGAATTCCAAAATCTTCACTTACTATTTCAACTTCTTGATTGGCTGTCTGGTGTTCATCTGCCATCTGTGTTCCCGTCATCTTCCGTGACCTTGAGTTCCATCCTGAAAGGAATGAATCAAACAATACAGTATAAACGTATTGATGGAATGAATTAACAGTTATTTAGATTGTAATATTTATGCTTGAAGTTGCCACTACTCAATTTAACTTTCTTGAAAAGATATTATCACGGATAATACAATTCTGTTCATCTCCAAAACATTTCTTTATTCTGCTACAATCTACTTGTGACACAAGGTTGTCATTACTTGTCGTGTGGTTAGTACTGACAAAAGAACTTTTAGATAACTTATACTTTCCATTGCAGATGGGAAGAAATATTGGGCAACAAAATTTAAGGACTATTCTCAGTAATTATACAATACCAAAATCTTCACTTACTTCTTCCACTTCTTGATTGGCTGTCTGGTGTTCATCTGCCATCTGTGTTCGTGTCATCTTCCGTGACCTTGAGTTCCCTCCTGAAATGAATGAATCAAACAATACAGTATAAACTTATTGATGGAATGAAATAAGAGTTATTTAGATTCTAATATTTACTCTTAAAGTTGCCACTACTCAATTTAACATTCTTGAAAAGATATTACCACGGATAATACAATTCTGTTCATCTCCAAAATATTTCTTCATTCTGCTACAATCTACTTGTGACATAAGGTTGTCATGACTTGTCGTGTGCTTAGTACTGACAAAAGAACTTTTAGATAACTTATACTTTCCATTGCAGATGGGAATAAATATTGGGCAACAAAATTTAATGATCATTCTCAGTAATTATACAATACCAAAATCTTCACTTACTTCTTCCACTTCTTGATTGGCTGTCTGGTGTTCATCTGCCATCTGTGTTCGTTTCATCTTCCGTGACCTTGAGTTCCATCCTGAAAGGAATTAATCAAACAATACAGTATAAACTTATTGATGGAATGAAATAACAGTTATTTAGATTCTAATATTTACTCTTAAAGTTGCCACTACTCAATTTAACCTTTTTGAAAAGATATTACCATGGATAATACAATTCTGTTCATCTCCAAAATATGTCTTCATTCTGCTACAATCTACTTTTGACATAAGGTTGTCATTACTTGTCGTGTGCTTAGTACTGACAAAAGAACTTTTAGATAACTTATACTTTCCATTTCAGATGGGAATAAATATTGGGCAACAAAGTTTAATGACCATTCTCAGTAATTATACAATTCCAAAATCTTCACTTACTTCTTCCACTTCTTGATTGGCTGTCTGGTGTTCATCTGCCATCTGCGTTCGTGTCATCTTCCGTGACCTTGAGTTCCATCCTGAAAGGAATGAATCAAACAATACAGTATAAACTTAATGATGGAATGAAATAACAGTTATTTAGATTCTAATATTTATTCTTAAAGTTGCCACTACTCAATTTAACCTTCTTGAAAAGATATTACCACGGATAATACAATTCTGTTCATCTCCAAAATATTTCTGTATTCTGCTACAATCTACTTGTGACATAAGGTTGTCATTACTTGTCGTGTGCTTAGTACTGACAAAAGAACTTTTAGATAACTTATACTTTCCATTGCAGATGGGAATAAATATTGGGCATCAAAATTTAATGACCATTCTCAGTAATTATACAATACCAAAATCTTCACTTACTTCTTCCACTTCTTGATTGGCTGTCTTGTGTTCATCTGCCATCTGTGTTCGTTTCATCTTCCGTGACCGTGAGTGCCATCCTGAAAGGAATGAATCAAACAATACAGTATAAACTTATTGATGGAATGAAATAACAGTTATTTAGATTCTAATATTTACTCTTAAAGTTGCCACTACTCAATTTAACCTTTTTGAAAAGACATTACCATGGATAATACAATTCTGTTCATCTCCAAAATATGTCTTCATCCTGCTACAATCTACTTGTGACATAAGGTTGTCATTACTTGTCGTGTGCTTAGTACTGACAAAAGAACTTTTAGATAACTTATACTTTCCATTGCAGATGGGAAGAAATATTGGGCAACAAAGTTTAATGACCATTCTCAGTAATTATACAATTCCAAAATCTTCACTTACTTCTCCCACTTCTTGATTGGCTGTCTGGTGTTCATCTGCCATTTGTGTTCGTGTCATCTTCCGTGACCTTGAGTTCCATCCTGAAAGGAATGAATCAAACAATACAGTATAAACTTATTGATGGAATGAAATAACAGTTATTTAGATTCTAATATTTATTCTTAAAGTTGCCACTACTCAATTGAACCTTCTTGAAAAGATATTACCACGGATAATACAATTCTGTTTATCTCCAAAATATTTCTTTATTCTGCTACAATCTACTTGTGACATAAGGTTGTCATTACTTGTCGTGTGCTTAGTACTGACAAAAGAACTTTTAGATAACTTATACTTTCCATTGCAGATGGCAATAAATATTGGGCAACAAAATTTAAGGACCATTCTCAGTAATTATTCAATTCCAAAATCTTCACTTACTTCTTCAACTTCTTGATTGGCTGTCTGGTGTTCGTCTGCCATCTGTGTTCGTGTCATCTTCCTTGACCTTCAGTTCCATCCTGAAAGGAATGAATCAAACAATACAGTATAAACTTATTGATGGAATGAAATAAGAGTTATTTAGATTCTAATACTTACTCTTAAAGTTGCCACTACTCAATTTACATTTTTGAAAAGATATTACCACGGATAATACAATTCTGTTCATCTCCAAAATATGTCTTCATTCTGCTACAATCTACTTGTGACATAAGGTTGTCATTACTTGTCGTGTGCTTAGTACTGACAAAAGAACTTTTAGATAACTTATACTTTCCATTGCAGATGGGAATAAATATTGGGCAACAAAGTTTAATGACCATTCTCAGTAATTATACAATTCCAAAATCTTCACTTACTTCTCTCACTTCTTGATTGGCTGTCTGGTGTTCATCTGCCATTTGTGTTCGTGTCATCTTCCGTGACCTTGAGTTCCATCCTGAAAAGAATGAATCAAACAATACAGTATAAACTTATTGATGGAATGAAATAACAGTATTCTAATATTTACTCTTAGAAAATGCCACTACTCACTTTAACCTTTTTGAAAAGATATTACCACGGATAAAAAAATTCTATTCATCTCCAATATTTCTTCATTCTGCTACAATCTACTTGTAACATAAGGTTGTCATTACGTGTCGTGTGCTTAGTACTGACAAAAGAAATTTTAGATAACTTATACTTTCCATTGCAGATGGGAAGAAATATTGGGCAACAAAATTTAATGACCATTCTCAGTAATTATTCAATTCCAAAATCTTCACTTACTTCTTCCACTTCTTGATTGGTTGTCTAGTGTTCATCTGCCATCTGTGTTCGTGTCATCTTCCGTGACCTTGAGTTCCATCCTGAAAGGAATGAATCAAACAATACAGTATAAACTTATTGATGGAATGAAATAACAGTTATTTAGATTCTAATATTTACTCTTAAAGTTGCCACTACTCAATTTAACCTTTTTGAAAAGATATAACCACGGATAACACAATTCTGTTCATCTCCAAAATATGTCTTCATTCTGCTACAATCTACTTGTGACATAAGGTTGTCATTACTTGTCGTGTGCTTAATACTGACAAAAGAACTTTTAGATAACTTATACTTTCCATTGCAGATGGGAATAAATATTGGGCAACAAAATTTAATGACCATTCTCAGTAATTATACAATTCCAGAATCTTCACTTACTTCTTCCACTTCTTGATTGGCTGTCTGGTGTTCATCTGCCATCTGTGTTCGTGTCATCTTCCTTGACCTTGAGTTCCATCCTGAAAGGAATGAATCAAACAATACAGTATAAACTTATTGATGGAATGAAATAACAGTTATTTAGATTCTAATATTTATTCTTAAAGTTGCCACTACTCAATTGAACCTTCTTGAAAAGATATTACCACGGATAATACAATTCTGTTTATCTCCAAAATATTTCTTTATTCTGCTACAATCTACTTGTGACACAAGGTTGTCATTACTTGTCGTGTGGTTAGTACTGACAAAAGAACTTTTAGATAACTTATACTTTCCATTGCAGATGGGAAGAAATATTGGGCAACAAAATTTAAGGACTATTCTCAGTAATTATACAATACCAAAATCTTCACTTACTTCTTCCACTTCTTGATTGGCTGTCTGGTGTTCATCTGCCATCTGTGTTCGTGTCATCTTCCGTGACCTTGAGTTCCCTCCTGAAATGAATGAATCAAACAATACAGTATAAACTTATTGATGGAATGAAATAAGAGTTATTTAGATTCTAATATTTACTCTTAAAGTTGCCACTACTCAATTTAACATTCTTGAAAAGATATTACCACGGATAATACAATTCTGTTCATCTCCAAAATATTTCTTCATTCTGCTACAATCTACTTGTGACATAAGGTTGTCATGACTTGTCGTGTGCTTAGTACTGACAAAAGAACTTTTAGATAACTTATACTTTCCATTGCAGATGGGAATAAATATTGGGCAACAAAATTTAATGATCATTCTCAGTAATTATACAATACCAAAATCTTCACTTACTTCTTCCACTTCTTGATTGGCTGTCTGGTGTTCATCTGCCATCTGTGTTCGTTTCATCTTCCGTGACCTTGAGTTCCATCCTGAAAGGAATTAATCAAACAATACAGTATAAACTTATTGATGGAATGAAATAACAGTTATTTAGATTCTAATATTTACTCTTAAAGTTGCCACTACTCAATTTAACCTTTTTGAAAAGATATTACCATGGATAATACAATTCTGTTCATCTCCAAAATATGTCTTCATTCTGCTACAATCTACTTTTGACATAAGGTTGTCATTACTTGTCGTGTGCTTAGTACTGACAAAAGAACTTTTAGATAACTTATACTTTCCATTTCAGATGGGAATAAATATTGGGCAACAAAGTTTAATGACCATTCTCAGTAATTATACAATTCCAAAATCTTCACTTACTTCTTCCACTTCTTGATTGGCTGTCTGGTGTTCATCTGCCATCTGCGTTCGTGTCATCTTCCGTGACCTTGAGTTCCATCCTGAAAGGAATGAATCAAACAATACAGTATAAACTTAATGATGGAATGAAATAACAGTTATTTAGATTCTAATATTTATTCTTAAAGTTGCCACTACTCAATTTAACCTTCTTGAAAAGATATTACCACGGATAATACAATTCTGTTCATCTCCAAAATATTTCTGTATTCTGCTACAATCTACTTGTGACATAAGGTTGTCATTACTTGTCGTGTGCTTAGTACTGACAAAAGAACTTTTAGATAACTTATACTTTCCATTGCAGATGGGAATAAATATTGGGCATCAAAATTTAATGACCATTCTCAGTAATTATACAATACCAAAATCTTCACTTACTTCTTCCACTTCTTGATTGGCTGTCTTGTGTTCATCTGCCATCTGTGTTCGTTTCATCTTCCGTGACCGTGAGTGCCATCCTGAAAGGAATGAATCAAACAATACAGTATAAACTTATTGATGGAATGAAATAACAGTTATTTAGATTCTAATATTTACTCTTAAAGTTGCCACTACTCAATTTAACCTTTTTGAAAAGACATTACCATGGATAATACAATTCTGTTCATCTCCAAAATATGTCTTCATCCTGCTACAATCTACTTGTGACATAAGGTTGTCATTACTTGTCGTGTGCTTAGTACTGACAAAAGAACTTTTAGATAACTTATACTTTCCATTGCAGATGGGAAGAAATATTGGGCAACAAAGTTTAATGACCATTCTCAGTAATTATACAATTCCAAAATCTTCACTTACTTCTCCCACTTCTTGATTGGCTGTCTGGTGTTCATCTGCCATTTGTGTTCGTGTCATCTTCCGTGACCTTGAGTTCCATCCTGAAAGGAATGAATCAAACAATACAGTATAAACTTATTGATGGAATGAAATAACAGTTATTTAGATTCTAATATTTATTCTTAAAGTTGCCACTACTCAATTGAACCTTCTTGAAAAGATATTACCACGGATAATACAATTCTGTTTATCTCCAAAATATTTCTTTATTCTGCTACAATCTACTTGTGACATAAGGTTGTCATTACTTGTCGTGTGCTTAGTACTGACAAAAGAACTTTTAGATAACTTATACTTTCCATTGCAGATGGCAATAAATATTGGGCAACAAAATTTAAGGACCATTCTCAGTAATTATTCAATTCCAAAATCTTCACTTACTTCTTCAACTTCTTGATTGGCTGTCTGGTGTTCGTCTGCCATCTGTGTTCGTGTCATCTTCCTTGACCTTCAGTTCCATCCTGAAAGGAATGAATCAAACAATACAGTATAAACTTATTGATGGAATGAAATAAGAGTTATTTAGATTCTAATACTTACTCTTAAAGTTGCCACTACTCAATTTACATTTTTGAAAAGATATTACCACGGATAATACAATTCTGTTCATCTCCAAAATATGTCTTCATTCTGCTACAATCTACTTGTGACATAAGGTTGTCATTACTTGTCGTGTGCTTAGTACTGACAAAAGAACTTTTAGATAACTTATACTTTCCATTGCAGATGGGAATAAATATTGGGCAACAAAGTTTAATGACCATTCTCAGTAATTATACAATTCCAAAATCTTCACTTACTTCTCTCACTTCTTGATTGGCTGTCTGGTGTTCATCTGCCATTTGTGTTCGTGTCATCTTCCGTGACCTTGAGTTCCATCCTGAAAAGAATGAATCAAACAATACAGTATAAACTTATTGATGGAATGAAATAACAGTATTCTAATATTTACTCTTAGAAAATGCCACTACTCACTTTAACCTTTTTGAAAAGATATTACCACGGATAAAAAAATTCTATTCATCTCCAATATTTCTTCATTCTGCTACAATCTACTTGTAACATAAGGTTGTCATTACGTGTCGTGTGCTTAGTACTGACAAAAGAAATTTTAGATAACTTATACTTTCCATTGCAGATGGGAAGAAATATTGGGCAACAAAATTTAATGACCATTCTCAGTAATTATTCAATTCCAAAATCTTCACTTACTTCTTCCACTTCTTGATTGGTTGTCTAGTGTTCATCTGCCATCTGTGTTCGTGTCATCTTCCGTGACCTTGAGTTCCATCCTGAAAGGAATGAATCAAACAATACAGTATAAACTTATTGATGGAATGAAATAACAGTTATTTAGATTCTAATATTTACTCTTAAAGTTGCCACTACTCAATTTAACCTTTTTGAAAAGATATAACCACGGATAACACAATTCTGTTCATCTCCAAAATATGTCTTCATTCTGCTACAATCTACTTGTGACATAAGGTTGTCATTACTTGTCGTGTGCTTAATACTGACAAAAGAACTTTTAGATAACTTATACTTTCCATTGCAGATGGGAATAAATATTGGGCAACAAAATTTAATGACCATTCTCAGTAATTATACAATTCCAGAATCTTCACTTACTTCTTCCACTTCTTGATTGGCTGTCTGGTGTTCATCTGCCATCTGTGTTCGTGTCATCTTCCTTGACCTTGAGTTCCATCCTGAAAGGAATGAATCAAACAATACAGTATAAACTTATTGATGGAATGAAATAACAGTTATTTAGATTCTAATATTTATTCTTAAAGTTGCCACTACTCAATTGAACCTTCTTGAAAAGATATTACCACGGATAATACAATTCTGTTTATCTCCAAAATATTTCTTTATTCTGCTACAATCTACTTGTGACACAAGGTTGTCATTACTTGTCGTGTGGTTAGTACTGACAAAAGAACTTTTAGATAACTTATACTTTCCATTGCAGATGGCAATATATATTGGGCAACAAAATTTAAGGACCATTCTCAGTAATTATTCAATTCCAAAATCTTCACTTACTTCTTCAACTTCTTGATTGGCTGTCTGGTGTTCATCTGCCATCTGTGTTCCTGTCATCTTCCGTGACCTTGAGTTCCATCCTGAAAGGAATGAATCAAACAATACAGTATAAACGTATTGATGGAATGAAATAACAGTTATTTAGATTGTAATATTTATTCTTGAAGTTGCCACTACTCAATTTAACTTTCTTGAAAAGATATTACCACGGATAATACAATTCTGTTCATCTCCAAAATATGTCTTCATTCTGCTACAATCTACTTGTGACATAAGGTTGTCATTACTTGTCGTGTGCTTAATACTGACAAAAGAACTTTTAGATAACTTATACTTTCCATTGCAGATGGGAATAAATATTGGGCAACAAAATTTAATGACCATTCTCAGTAATTATACAATTCCAGAATCTTCACTTACTTCTTCCACTTCTTGATTGGCTGTCTGGTGTTCATCTGCCATCTGTGTTCGTGTCATCTTCCGTGACCTTGAGTTCCATCCTGAAAGGAATGAATCAAACAATACAGTATAAACTTATTGATGGAATGAAATAACAGTTATTTAGATTCTAATATTTATTCTTAAAGTTGCCACTACTCAATTTACATTTTTGAAAAAATATTACCACAGATAATACAATTCTGTTCATCTCCAAAATATGTCTTCATTCTGCTACAATCTACTTGTGACATAAGGTTGTCATTACTTGTCGTGTGCTTAGTACTGACAAAAGAACTTTTAGATAACTTATACTTTCCATTGCAGATGGGAATAAATATTGGGCAACAAAGTTTAATGACCATTCTCAGTAATTATAGAATTCCAAAATCTTCACTTACTTCTCTCACTTCTTGATTGGCTGTCTGGTGTTCATCTGCCATTTGTGTTCGTGTCATCTTCCGTGACCTTGAGTTCCATCCTGAAAGGAATGAATCAAACAATACAGTATAAACTTATTGATGGAATGAAATAACAGTATTCTAATATTTACTCTTAGAAAATGCCACTACTCACTTTAACCTTTTTGAAAAGATATTACCACGGATAAAAAAATTCTATTCATCTCCAATATTTCTTCATTCTGCTACAATCTACTTGTAACATAAGGTTGTCATTACGTGTCGTGTGCTTAGTACTGACAAAAGAACTTTTAGATAACTTATACTTTCCATTGCAGATGGGAAGAAATATTGGGCAACAAAATTTAATGACCATTCTCAGTAATTATTCAATTCCAAAATCTTCACTTACTTCTTCCACTTCTTGATTGGTTGTCTAGTGTTCATCTGTCATCTGTGTTCGTGTCATCTTCCGTGACCTTGAGTTCCATCCTGAAAGGAATGAATCAAACAATACAGTATAAACTTATTGATGGAATGAAATAACAGTTATTTAGATTCTAATATTTACTCTTAAAGTTGCCACTACTCAATTTAACCTTTTTGAAAAGATATAACCACGGATAACACAATTCTGTACATCTCCAAAATATGTCTTCATTCTGCTACAATCTACTTGTGACATAAGGTTGTCATTACTTGTCGTGTGCTTAATACTGACAAAAGAACTTTTAGATAACTTATACTTTCCATTGCAGATGGGAATAAATATTGGGCAACAAAATTTAATGACCATTCTCAGTAATTATACAATTCCAGAATCTTCACTTACTTCTTCCACTTCTTGATTGGCTGTCTGGTGTTCATCTGCCATCTGTGTTCGTGTCATCTTCCGTGACCTTGAGTTCCATCCTGAAAGGAATGAATCAAACAATACAGTATAAACTTATTGATGGAATGAAATAACAGTTATTTAGATTCTAATATTTACTCTTAAAGTTGCCACTACTCAATTCAACCTTTTTGAAAAGATATAACCACGGATAATACAATTCTGTTCATCTGCAAAATATGTCTTCATTCTGCTACAATCTACTTGTAACATAAGGTTGTCATTACTTGTCGTGTGCTTAGTACTGACAAAAGAACTTTTAGATAACTTATACTTTCCATTGCAGATGGGAATAAATATTGGGCAACAAAGTTTAATGACCATTCTCAGTAATTATACAATTCCAAAATCTTCACTTACTTCTCTCACTTCTTGATTGGCTGTCTGGTGTTCATCTGCCATTTGTGTTCGTGTCATCTTCCGTGACCTTGAGTTCCATCCTGAAAGGAATGAATCAAACAATACAGTATAAACTTATTGATGGAATGAAATAACAGTATTCTAATATTTACTCTTAGAAAATGCCACTACTCACTTTAACCTTTTTGAAAAGATATTACCACGGATAAAAAAATTCTATTCATCTCCAATATTTCTTCATTCTGCTACAATCTACTTGTAACATAAGGTTGTCATTACGTGTCGTGTGCTTAGTACTGACAAAAGAACTTTTAGATAACTTATACTTTCCATTGCAGATGGGAAGAAATATTGGGCAACAAAATTTAATGACCATTCTCAGTAATTATTCAATTCCAAAATCTTCACTTACTTCTTCCACTTCTTGATTGGTTGTCTAGTGTTCATCTGTCATCTGTGTTCGTGTCATCTTCCGTGACCTTGAGTTCCATCCTGAAAGGAATGAATCAAACAATACAGTATAAACTTATTGATGGAATGAAATAACAGTTATTTAGATTCTAATATTTACTCTTAAAGTTGCCACTACTCAATTTAACCTTTTTGAAAAGATATAACCACGGATAACACAATTCTGTTCATCTCCAAAATATGTCTTCATTCTGCTACAATCTACTTGTGACATAAGGTTGTCATTACTTGTCGTGTGCTTAATACTGACAAAAGAACTTTTAGATAACTTATACTTTCCATTGCAGATGGGAATAAATATTGGGCAACAAAATTTAATGACCATTCTCAGTAATTATACAATTCCAGAATCTTCACTTACTTCTTCCACTTCTTGATTGGCTGTCTGGTGTTCATCTGCCATCTGTGTTCGTGTCATCTTCCTTGACCTTGAGTTCCATCCTGAAAGGAATGAATCAAACAATACAGTATAAACTTATTGATGGAATGAAATAACAGTTATTTAGATTCTAATATTTATTCTTAAAGTTGCCACTACTCAATTGAACCTTCTTGAAAAGATATTACCACGGATAATACAATTCTGTTTATCTCCAAAATATTTCTTTATTCTGCTACAATCTACTTGTGACACAAGGTTGTCATTACTTGTCGTGTGGTTAGTACTGACAAAAGAACTTTTAGATAACTTATACTTTCCATTGCAGATGGCAATATATATTGGGCAACAAAATTTAAGGACCATTCTCAGTAATTATTCAATTCCAAAATCTTCACTTACTTCTTCAACTTCTTGATTGGCTGTCTGGTGTTCATCTGCCATCTGTGTTCCTGTCATCTTCCGTGACCTTGAGTTCCATCCTGAAAGGAATGAATCAAACAATACAGTATAAACGTATTGATGGAATGAAATAACAGTTATTTAGATTGTAATATTTATTCTTGAAGTTGCCACTACTCAATTTAACTTTCTTGAAAAGATATTACCACGGATAATACAATTCTGTTCATCTCCAAAATATGTCTTTATTCTGCTACAATCTACTTGTGACATAAGGTTGTCATTACTTGTCGTGTGCTTAATACTGACAAAAGAACTTTTAGATAACTTATACTTTCCATTGCAGATGGGAATAAATATTGGGCAACAAAATTTAATGACCATTCTCAGTAATTATACAATTCCAGAATCTTCACTTACTTCTTCCACTTCTTGATTGGCTGTCTGGTGTTCATCTGCCATCTGTGTTCGTGTCATCTTCCGTGACCTTGAGTTCCATCCTAAAGGGAATGAATCAAACAATACAGTATAAACTTATTGATGGAATGAAATAACAGTTATTTAGATTCTAATATTTATTCTTAAAGTTGCCACTACTCAATTTACATTTTTGAAAAAATATTACCACGGATAATACAATTCTGTTCATCTCCAAAATATGTCTTCATTCTGCTACAATCTACTTGTGACATAAGGTTGTCATTACTTGTCGTGTGCTTAGTACTGACAAAAGAACTTTTAGATAACTTATACTTTCCATTGCAGATGGGAATAAATATTGGGCAACAAAGTTTAATGACCATTCTCAGTAATTATAGAATTCCAAAATCTTCACTTACTTCTCTCACTTCTTGATTGGCTGTCTGGTGTTCATCTGCCATTTGTGTTCGTGTCATCTTCCGTGACCTTGAGTTCCATCCTGAAAGGAATGAATCAAACAATACAGTATAAACTTATTGATGGAATGAAATAACAGTATTCTAATATTTACTCTTAGAAAATGCCACTACTCACTTTAACCTTTTTGAAAAGATATTACCACGGATAAAAAAATTCTATTCATCTCCAATATTTCTTCATTCTGCTACAATCTACTTGTAACATAAGGTTGTCATTACGTGTCGTGTGCTTAGTACTGACAAAAGAACTTTTAGATAACTTATACTTTCCATTGCAGATGGGAAGAAATATTGGGCAACAAAATTTAATGACCATTCTCAGTAATTATTCAATTCCAAAATCTTCACTTACTTCTTCCACTTCTTGATTGGTTGTCTAGTGTTCATCTGTCATCTGTGTTCGTGTCATCTTCCGTGACCTTGAGTTCCATCCTGAAAGGAATGAATCAAACAATACAGTATAAACTTATTGATGGAATGAAATAACAGTTATTTAGATTCTAATATTTACTCTTAAAGTTGCCACTACTCAATTTAACCTTTTTGAAAAGATATAACCACGGATAACACAATTCTGTTCATCTCCAAAATATGTCTTCATTCTGCTACAATCTACTTGTGACATAAGGTTGTCATTACTTGTCGTGTGCTTAATACTGACAAAAGAACTTTTAGATAACTTATACTTTCCATTGCAGATGGGAATAAATATTGGGCAACAAAATTTAATGACCATTCTCAGTAATTATACAATTCCAGAATCTTCACTTACTTCTTCCACTTCTTGATTGGCTGTCTGGTGTTCATCTGCCATCTGTGTTCGTGTCATCTTCCGTGACCTTGAGTTCCATCCTGAAAGGAATGAATCAAACAATACAGTATAAACTTATTGATGGAATGAAATAACAGTTATTTAGATTCTAATATTTACTCTTAAAGTTGCCACTACTCAATTCAACCTTTTTGAAAAGATATAACCACGGATAATACAATTCTGTTCATCTGCAAAATATGTCTTCATTCTGCTACAATCTACTTGTAACATAAGGTTGTCATTACTTGTCGTGTGCTTAGTACTGACAAAAGAACTTTTAGATAACTTATACTTTCCATTGCAGATGGGATGAAATATTGGGCAACAAAATTTAATGACCATTCTCAGTAATTATACAATTCCAGAATCTTCACTTACTTCTTCCACTTCTTGATTGGCTGTCTGGTGTTCATCTGCCATCTGTGTTCGTTTCATCTTCCGTGACCTTGAGTTCCATCCTGAAAGGAGTGAATCAAACAATACAGTATAAACTTATTGATGGAATGAAATAACAGTTATTAGGATTCTAATATTTACTCTTTAAAGTTGCCACTACTCAATTTAACCTTTTTGAAAAGATATTACCACGGATAATACAATTCTGTTCATCTCCAAAATATTTCTTCATTCTGCTACAATCTACTTGTGACATAAGGTTGTCATTACTTGTCGTGTGCTTAGTACTGACAAAAGAACTTTTAGATAACTTATACTTTCCATTGCAGATGGGAAGAAATATTGGGCAACAAAATTTAATGACCATTCTCAGTAATTATACAATTCCAGAATCTTCACTTACTTCTTCCACTTCTTGATTGGTTGTCTGGTGTTCATCTGCCATCTGTGTTCGTGTCATCTTCCGTGACCTTGAGTTCCATCCTGAAAGGAATGAATCAAACAATACAGTATAAACTTATTGATGGAATGAAATAACAGCATTCTAATATTTACTCTTAAAGTTGCCACTACTGAATTTAACCTTTTTGAAAAGATATTACTACGGATAATACAATTCTGTTCATCTCCAAAATATTTCTTCATTCTGCTACAATCTACTCGTGACATAAGGTTGTCATTACTTGTTGTGTGCTTAGTACTGAGAAAAGAACTTTTAGATAACTTATACTTTCCATTGCAGATGGGAAGAAATATTTGGCAAAAAAAATTTAATAACCATTCTCAGTAATTATTCTATTCCACAATCTTCACTTACTTCTTCCACTTCTTGATTGGCTGTCTGGTGTTCATCTGCCATCTGTGTTCGTGTCATCTTCCTTGACCTTGAGTTCCATCCTGAAAGGAATGAATCAAACAATACAGTATAAACTTATTGATGGAATGAAATAACAGTTATTTAGATTCTAATATTCACTCTTATAGTTCCCACTACTCAATTTAACCTTTTTTAAAAGATATTACCACGGATAATACAATTCTGTTCATCTGCAAAATATGTCTTCATTCTGCTACAATCTACTTGTGACATAAGGTTGTCATTATTTGTCGTGTGCTTAGTACTGATAAAAGAACTTTTAGATAACTTATACTTTCCATTGCAGATGGGATGAAATATTGGGCAACAAAATTTAATGACCATTCTCAGTAATTATACAATTCCAGAATCTTCACTTACTTCTTCCACTTCTTGATTGGCTGTCTGGTGTTCATTTGCAATCTGTGTTCGTGTCATCTTCCGTGACCTTGAGTTCCATCCTGAAAGGAATGAATCAAACAATACAGTATAAACTTATTGATGGAATGAAATAACACTTATTTAGATTCTAATATTTACTCTTAAAGTTGCCACTACTCAATTTAACCTTTTTGAAAAGATATTACCACGGATAATACAATTCTGTTCATCTCCAAAATATTTCTTCATTCTGCTACAATCTACTCGTGACAGAAGGTTGTCATTACTTGTTGTGTGCTTAGTACTGACAAAAAAACTTTTTGATAACTTATACTTTCCATTGCAGATGTGAAGAAATATTGGGCAACAAAATTTAATGACCATTCTCAGTAATTATACAATACCAAAATCTTCACTTACTTCTTCCACTTCTTGATTGGCTGTCTGGTGTTCATCTGCCATCTGTGTTCGTTTCATCTTCCGTGACCTTGAGTTCCATCCTGAAAGGAATGAATCAAACAATACAGTATAAACTTATTGATGGAATGAAATAACAGTATTCTAATATTCACTCTTAAAGTTCCCACTACTCAATTTAACCTTTTAAAAAAGATATTACCACGGATAATACAATTCTGTTCATCTGCAAAATATGTCTTCATTCTGCTACAATCTACTTGTGACATAAGGTTGTCATTACTTGTCGTGTGCTTAGTACTGACAAAAGAACTTTTAGATAACTTATACTTTCCATTGCAGATGGGATGAAATATTGGGCAACAAAATTTAATGACCATTCTCAGTAATTATACAATTCCAGAATGTTCACTTACTTCTTCCACTTCTTGATTGGCTGTCTGGTGTTCATCTGCAATCTGTGTTCGTGTCATCTTCCGTGACCTTGAGTTCCATCCTGAAAGGAATGAATCAAACAATACAGTATAAACTTATTGATGGAATGAAATAACAGTATTCTAATATTTACTCTTACAAAATGCCACTACTCACTTTAACCTTTTTGAAAAGATATTACCACGGATAATACAATTATATTCATCTCCAATATTTCTTCATTCTGCTACAATCTACTTGTAACATAAGGTTGTCATTACGTGTCGTGTGCTTAGTACTGACAAAAGAACTTTTAGATAACTTATACTTTCCATTGCAGATGGGAATAAATATTGGGCAACAAAATTTAATGACTATTCTCAGTAATTATACAATTCCAGAATCTTCACTTACTTCTTCCACTTATTGATTGGCTGTCTGGTGTTCATCTGCCATCTGTGTTCCTGTCATCTTCCGTGACCTTGAGTTCCATCCTGAAAGGAATGAATCAAACAATACAGTATAAACTTATTGATGGAATGAAATAACAGTTATTTAGATTCTAATATTCACTCTTAAAGTTCCCACTACTCAATTTAACCTTTTAAAAAAGATATTACCACGGATAATACAATTCTGTTCATCTGCAAAATATTTCTTCATTCTGCTACAATCTACTACGGCGTATTCCGGTTATCGAACTTCCGGTTGTTTCGCAGGAAAGTATCGCGAGAGGGCGCACCATATCTGACAAAGTGAGGGCCAGAATTTTCGTCATGGCATCTAATAGTATGGCGATGTATGAAGCTGTCAACAAAATGGGCGTAAAAGAACTCCGTGCATTCATAAAAGAGTGGAAAATTACTACTTCTAAATCTACTAGATATCGCCAGAAATGCTGTCAACCTTGGTCTTGAAACACTAGAAAATGATAATTTTCTGAGAGAACGGAAGAGGAGACGAATAGTGGATGTCAAGCATCAAAAGATAGAACTAATCGACAGCGGAAACATTGAAAGTTGGACGGAGGACCTTCGAAATATACCCGATGTAGACATGATAAACATATTTCTTTACCTTACTGGTGTCTGTTGCTTGACAAAAGAACGATTAGAAAATTACAAATCTGACAACAGCTTCCAATCTGATTAAAATCCGATGTAGATGTCGGCTAATCGTTCATTGCTATTTTACCTTCGTTATTTTGCCTGAATTGACCTTCTTGGTACATGTTTACATTTTTTAGTTTGCCTGATCGCCTCCTCTACGATCAGGCTAAAAAATGTAAACATGTACCAAGAAAAATAATATCAGGCAAAATAACGAAGGTAAAATAGCAATGAACGATTAGCCGACATCTACATCGGATTTTAATCAGATTGAACAGCTTCCAGCTACAGTCATTGCAATATTGAGAGTTCGGTCGACAATTACCAAGCCACATGTTTATATTGTAACTGATGTCGCCGCATACTTAGGCCTTTCTTGTTTATTAGAACAGTGGTGTAGCACCACGGGTGAAATCATAAAACTTTGTCCGGAAAAAAACATTTCATGTACTGGTTATAAGTTGGCATAAACATATTTGTATTGATATACTCATCTTTACTATCACACTTTGATTAGCTTGCTATTCTTTATTCAGGACCATCAGTGTATAAAAAACCCCATTGAAGTCGGCAACGAATCATAAATATTGTTATTATGATTGATGTACCACACCGCCCACCCCTTCAATGAATTGGCCTTACATGCAACGTTTACGTGGTTCACTCATCATACCATGTCTTATACCGATCTGATTAAAATCCGATGTACATGTCGGCTGATCGTTCATTGCTATTTTACCTTCGTTATTTTGCCTGAATTGACCTTCGTGGTACATGTTTACGTTTTTGTCCTGATCGGTAGAGGAGGCGATCAAACATGTACCACGAAGGTCAATTCAGGCACAATAACGAAAGTAAAATAGCAATGAACGATTAGCCGACATCTACATCGGATTTTAATCAGATTGGTTTTATACAAGCTGCAATAACTGTAGCATATATTGTGATTTTGAGGGTTCTTTCCTCTGTTTTTGTACCTTTTTCTGTTCCGATGTTTGACTGGAAGCAATCGCTACAATTTCTCCAACCGTAACGCAAATGGACGAGGTCACACTGAAAACGTGAATGAGATGTCAGTGTACTACCCGTTTCAAAATGTTGCTACTTTTGGGTTTTCCTCACGGTCGAATTGTAGAGCCAAACTTACGCGAAATATTAGGAGAACAAGAGGTTAATTTGCTATTTCGTTATTTGATGGGCGATAATGCAATATTATAGCGTAAAGTTACGGGGAATGACAGAAAATCTTTAGTCAGTGGTTACGATGCCTATAGACTCTATGTGGCCCTCACTTCCGGTTCTAAAACAGCGCCCCTAGTGGCCAAACAATCATATCTTTTATCTTTTCGGGGCTTCTTCGATAACCGGAATACGGCGTCTTGTGACATAAGGTTGTCATTACTTGTCGTGTGCTTAGTACTGACAAAAGAACTTTTAGATAACTTATACTTTCCATTGCAGATGGGATGAAATATTGGGCAACAAAATTTAATGACCATTCTCAGTAATTATACAATTCCAGAATCTTCACTTACTTCTTCCACTTCTTGATTGGCTGTCTGGTGTTCATCTGCAATCTGTGTTCGTGTCATCTTCCGTGACCTTGAGTTCCATCCTGAAAGGAATGAATCAAACAATACAGTATAAACTTATTGATGGAATGAAATAACAGTATTCTAATATTTACTCTTACAAAATGCCACTACTCACTTTAACCTTTTTGAAAAGATATTACCACGGATAATACAATTATATTCATCTCCAATATTTCTTCATTCTGCTACAATATACTTGTAACATAAGGTTGTCATTACGTGTCGTGTGCTTAGTACTGACAAAAGAACTTTTAGATAACTTATACTTTCCATTGCAGATGGGAATAAATATTGGGCAACAAAATTTAATGACTATTCTCAGTAATTATACAATTCCAGAATCTTCACTTACTTCTTCCACTTATTGATTGGCTGTCTGGTGTTCATCTGCCATCTGTGTTCGTGTCATCTTCCGTGACCTTGAGTTGCACCCTGAAAGGAATGAATCAAACAATACAGTATAAACTTATTGATGGAATGAAATAACAGTTATTTAGATTCTAATATTTACTCTTAAAGTTCCCACTACTCAATTTAACCTTTTTGAAAAGATATTACCACGGATAATACAATTCTGTTCATCTGCAAAATATGTCTTCATTCTGCTACAATCTACTTGTGACATAAGGTTGTCATTACTTGTCGTGTGCTTAGTACTGACAAAAGAACTTTTAGATAACTTATACTTTCCATTGCAGATGGGAAGAAATATTGGGCAACAAAATTTAATGACCATTCTCAGTAATTATTCAATTCCAGAATCTTCACTTACTTCTTCCACTTCTTGATTGGTTGTCTGGTGTTCATCTGCCATCTGTGTTCGTGTCATCTTCCGTGACCTTGAGTTCCATCCTGAAAGGAATGAATCAAACAATACAGTATAAACTTATTGATGGAATGAAATAACAGTATTCTAATATTTACTCTTAAAGTTGCCACTACTCAATTTAACCTTTTTGAAAAGATATTACTACGGATAATACAATTCTGTTCATCTCCAAAATATTTCTTCATTCTGCTACAATCTACTCGTGACATAAGGTTGTCATTACTTGTTGTGTGCTTAGTACTGAGAAAAGAACTTTTAGATAACTCATACTTTCCATTGCAGATGGGAAGAAATATTTGGCAAAAAAAATTTAATAACCATTCTCAGTAATTATTCTATTTCAAAATCTTCACTTACTTCTTCCACTTCTTGATTGGCTGTCTGGTGTTCATCTGCCAACTGTGTTCGTGTCATCTTCCGTGACCTTGAGTTCCATCCTGAAAGGAATGAATCAAACAATACAGTATAAACTTATTGATGGAATGAAATAAGAGTTATTTAGATTCTAATATTCACTCTTAAAGTTCCCACTACTCAATTTAACCTTTTTGAAAAGATATTACCACGGATAATACAATTCTGTTCATCTGCAAAATATGTCTTCATTCTGCTACAATCTACTTGTGACATAAGGTTGTCATTACTTGTCGTGTGCTTAGTACTGACAAAAGAACTTTTAGATAACTTATACTTTCCATTGCAGATGCGAAGAAATATTGGGCAACAAAATTTAATGCCCATTCTCAATAAGTATACAATTCCAAAATCTTCACTTACTTCTTCCACTTCTTGATTGGCTGTCTGGTGTTCATCTGCCATCTGTGTTCGTGTCATCTTCCGTGACCTTGAGTTCCATCCTAAAAGGAATGAATCAAACAATACAGTATAAACTTATTGATGGAATGAAATAACAGTATTCTAATATTTACTCTTACAAAATGCCACTACTCATTTTAACCTTTTTCAAAAGATATTACCACGGATAATACAATTCTGTTCATCTCCAATATTTCTTCATTCTGCTACAATCTACTTGGAACATAAGGTTGTCGTTACGTGTCGCGTGCTTAGTACTGACAAAAGAACTTTTAGATAACTTATACTTTCCATTGCAGATGGGAAGAAATATTGGGCAACAAAATTTAATGACCATTCTCAGTAATTATTCAATTCCAAAATCTTCACTTACTTCTTCCACTTCTTGATTGGCTGTCTTGTGTTCATCTGCCATCTGTGTTCGTGTCATCTTCCGTGACCTTGTTTTCCATCCTGAAAGGAATGAATCAAACAATACAGTATAAACTTATTGATGGAATGAAATAACAGTTATTTAGATTCTAATATTTACTCTTAAAGTTGCCACTACTCAATTTAACGTTTTTGAAAAGATATTACCACGGATAATACAATTCTGTTCATCTGCAAAATATGTCTTCATTCTGCTACAATCTACTTGTGACATAAGGTTGTCATTACTTGTCGTGTGCTTAGTACTGACAAAAGAACTTTTAGATAACTTATACTTTCCATTGCAGATGGGAAGAAATATTGGGCAACAAAATTTAATGACCATTCTCAGTAATTATACAATTCCAGAATCTTCACTTACTTCTTCCACTTCTTGATTGGCTGTCTGGTGTTCATCTGCAATCTGTGTTCGTGTCATCTTCCGTGACCTTGAGTTCCATCCTGAAAGGAATGAATCAAACAATACAGTATAAACTTATTGATGGAATGAAATAACAGTATTCTAATATTTACTCTTACAAAATGCCACTACTCATTTTAACCTTTTTCAAAAGATATTACCACGGATAATACAATTCTATTCATCTCCAATATTTCTTCATTCTTCTACAATCTACTTGGAACATAAGGTTGTCGTTACGTGTCGCGTGCTTAGTACTGACAAAAGAACTTTTAGATAACTTATACTTTCCATTGCAGATGGGAAGAAATATTGGGCAACAAAATTTAATGACCATTCTCAGTAATTATTCAATTCCAAAATCTTCACTTACTTCTTCCACTTCTTGATTGGCTGTCTTGTGTTCATCTGCCATCTGTGTTCGTGTCATCTTCCGTGACCTTGTTTTCCATCCTGAAAGGAATGAATCAAACAATACAGTATAAACTTATTGATGGAATGAAATAACAGTTATTTAGATTCTAATATTTACTCTTAAAGTTGCCACTACTCAATTGAACCTTTTTGAAAAGATATTACCACGGATAATACAATTCTGTTCATCTCCAAAATATTTCTTCATTCTGCTACAATCTACTCGTGACAGAAGGTTGTCATTACTTGTCATGTGCTTTAATAGTACTGACAAAAGAACTTTTAGATAACTTATACTTTCCATTGCAGATGGGAAGAAATATTGGGCAACAAAATTTAATGACCATTCTCAGTAATTATACAATTCCAGAATCTTCACTTACTTCTTCCACTTCTTGATTGGTTGTCTGGTGTTCATCTGCCATCTATGTTCGTGTCATCTTCCGTGACCTTGAGTTCCATCCTGAAAGGAATGAATCAAACAATACAGTATAAACTTATTGATGGAATGAAATAACAGTATTCTAATATTTACTCTTAAAGTTCCCACTACTCAATTTAACCTTTTTGAAAAGATATTACCACGGATAATACAATTCTGTTCATCTCCAAAATATTTCTTCATTCTGCTACAATCTACTCGTGACATAAGGTTGTCATTACTTGTTGTGTGCTTAGTACTGAGAAAAGAACTTTTAGATAACTTATACTTTCCATTGCAGATGGGAAGGAATATTGGGCAAAAAAAATTTAATAACCATTCTCAGTAATTATTCTATTCCAAAATCTTCACTTACTTCTTCCACTTCTTGATTGGCTGTCTGGTGTTCATCTGCCATCTATGTTCGTGTCATCTTCCTTGACCTTGAGTTCCATCCTGAAAGGAATGAATCAAACAATACAGTATAAACTTATTGATGGAATGAAATAACAGTTATTTAGATTCTAATATTCACTCTTAAAGTTCCCACTACTCAATTTAACCTTTTTGAAAAGATATTACCACGGATAATACAATTCTGTTCATCTCCAAAATATGTCTTCATTCTGCTACAATCTACTTGTGACATAAGGTTGTCATTACTTGTCGTGTGCTTAGTACTGAGAAAAGAACTTTTAGATAACTTATACTTTCCATTGCAGATGGGAAGAAATATTGGGTAACAAAATTTAATGACCATTCTCAGTAATTATACAATTCCATAATCTTCACTTACTTCTTCCACTTCATGATTGGCTGTCTGGTGTTCATCTGCTATCTGTGTTCGTTTCATCTTCCTTGTCCTTGAGTTCCATCCTGAAAGGAATGAATCAAACAATACAGTATAAACTTATTGATGGAATGAAATAACAGTTATTTAGATTCTAATATTTACTCTTAAAGTTGCCACTACTCAATTTAACCTTTTTGAAAAGATATTACCACGGATAATACAATTATGTTCATCTGCAAAATATGTCTTCATTCTGCTACAATCTACTTGTGACATAAGGTTGTCATTACTTGTCGTGTGCTTAGTACTGAGAAAAGAACTTTTTGATAACTTATACTTTCCATTGCAGATGGGAATAAAGATTGGGCAACAAAATTTAATGACTATTCTCAGTAATTATACAATTCCAGAATCTTCACTTACTTCTTCCACTTCTTGATTGGTTGTCTGGTGTTCATCTGCCATCTATGTTCGTGTCATCTTCCGTGACCTTGAGTTCCATCCTGAAAGGAATGAATCAAACAATACAGTATAAACTTATTGATGGAATGAAATAACAGTATTCTAATATTTACTCTTAAAGTTCCCACTACTCAATTTAACCTTTTTGAAAAGATATTACCACGGATAATACAATTCTGTTCATCTCCAAAATATTTCTTCATTCTGCTACAATCTACTCGTGACATAAGGTTGTCATTACTTGTTGTGTACTTAGTACTGAGAAAAGAACTTTTAGATAACTTATACTTTCCATTGCAGATGGGAAGGAATATTGGGCAAAAAAAATTTAATAACCATTCTCAGTAATTATTCTATTCCAAAATCTTCACTTACTTCTTCCACTTCTTGATTGGCTGTCTGGTGTTCATCTGCCATCTATGTTCGTGTCATCTTCCTTGACCTTGAGTTCCATCCTGAAAGGAATGAATCAAACAATACAGTATAAACTTATTGATGGAATGAAATAACAGTTATTTAGATTCTAATATTCACTCTTAAAGTTCCCACTACTCAATTTAACCTTTTTGAAAAGATATTACCACGGATAATACAATTCTGTTCATCTCCAAAATATGTCTTCATTCTGCTACAATCTACTTGTGACATAAGGTTGTCATTACTTGTCGTGTGCTTAGTACTGAGAAAAGAACTTTTAGATAACTTATACTTTCCATTGCAGATGGGAAGAAATATTGGGTAACAAAATTTAATGACCATTCTCAGTAATTATACAATTCCATAATCTTCACTTACTTCTTCCACTTCATGATTGGCTGTCTGGTGTTCATCTGCTATCTGTGTTCGTTTCATCTTCCTTGTCCTTGAGTTCCATCCTGAAAGGAATGAATCAAACAATACAGTATAAACTTATTGATGGAATGAAATAACAGTTATTTAGATTCTAATATTTACTCTTAAAGTTGCCACTACTCAATTTAACCTTTTTGAAAAGATATTACCACGGATAATACAATTATGTTCATCTGCAAAATATGTCTTCATTCTGCTACAATCTACTTGTGACATAAGGTTGTCATTACTTGTCGTGTGCTTAGTACTGAGAAAAGAACTTTTTGATAACTTATACTTTCCATTGCAGATGGGAATAAAGATTGGGCAACAAAATTTAATGACTATTCTCAGTAATTATACAATTCCAGAATCTTCACTTACTTCTTCCACTTCTTGATTGGCTGTCTGGTGTTCATCTGCCATCTGTGTTCGTGTCATCTTCCGTGACCTTGAGTTCCATCCTGAAAGGAATGAATCAAACAATACAGTATAAACTTATTGATGGAATGAAATAACAGTTATTTAGATTCTAATATTTACTCTTAAAGTTGCCACTACTCAATTTAACCTTTTTGAAAAGATATTTCCACGGATAATACAATTCTGTTCATCTCCAAAATATGTCTTCATTCTGCTACAATCTACTTGTGACATAAGGTTGTCATTACTTGATGTGTGCTTAGTACTGACAAAAGAACTTTTAGATAACTTATACTTTCCATTGCAGATGGGATTAATATTGGGCAACAAAATATAATGACCATTCTCAGTAATTATACAATTCGAGAATCTTCACTTACTTCTTCCACTTCTTGATTGGCAGTCTGGTGTTCATCTGCCATCTGTGTTCGTGTCATCTCTTCCATGACCTTGAGTTCCATCCTGAAAGGAATGAATCAAACAATACAGTATAAACTTATTGATGGAATGAAATAACAGTATTCTAATATTTACTCTTAAAGTTGCCACTACTCAATTTAACCTTTTTGAAAAGATATTACTACGGATAATACAATTCTGTTTATCTCCAAAATATTTCTTCATTCTGCTACAATCTACTCGTGACATAAGGTTGTCATTACTTGTTGTGTGCTTAGTACTGAGAAAAGAACTTTTAGATAACTTATACTTTCCATTGCAGATGGGAAGAAATATTGGGCAACAAAATTTAATGACCATTCTCAGTAATTATACAATTCCAGAATCTTCACTTACTTCTTCCACTTCTTGATTGGCTGTCTGGTGTTCATCTGCAATCTGTGTTCGTGTCATCTTCCGTGACCTTGAGTTCCATCCTGAAAGGAATGAATCAAACAATACAGTATAAACTTATTGATGGAATGAAATAACACTAATTTAGATTCTAATATTTACTCTTAAAGTTGCCACTACTCAATTGAACCTTTTTGAAAAGATATTACCACGGATAATACAATTCTGTTCATCTCCAAAATATTTCTTCATTCTGCTACAATCTACTCGTGACAGAAGGTTGTCATTACTTGTTGTGTGCTTAGTACTGACAAAAAAACTTTTTGATAACTTATACTTTCCATTGCAGATGTGAAGAAATATTGGGCAACAAAATTTAATGCCCATTCTCAATAAGTATACAATTCCAAAATCTTCACTTACTTCTTCCACTTCTTGATTGGCTGTCTGGTGTTCATCTGCCATCTGTGTTCGTGTCATCTTCCGTGACCTTGAGTTCCATCCTAAAAGGAATGAATCAAACAATACAGTATAAACTTATTGATGGAATGAAATAACAGTATTCTAATATTTACTCTTAAAGTTCCCACTACTCAATTTAACCTTTTTGAAAAGATATTACCACGGATAAAACAATTCTGTTCATCTCCAAAATATGTCTTCATTCTGCTACAATCTACTTGTGACATAAGGTTGTCATTACTTGTCGTGTGCTTAGTACTGACAAAAGAACTTTTAGATAACTTATACTTTCCATTGCAGATGGGAAGAAATATTGGGCAACAAAATTTAATGACCATTCTCAGTAATTATACAATTCGAGAATCTTCACTTACTTCTTCCACTTCTTGATTGGTTGTCTGGTGTTCATCTGCCATCTGTGTTCGTGTCATCTTCCGTGACCTTGAGTTCCATCCTGAAAGGAATGAATCAAACAATACAGTATAAACTTATTGATGGAATGAAATAACAGTTATTTAGATTCTAATATTTACTCTTAAAGTTGCCACTACTCAATTTAACCTTTTTGAAAAGATATTACCACGGATAATACAATTCTGTTCATCTCCAAAATATTTCTTCATTCTGCTACAATCTACTTGTGACATAAGTTGTCATTACTTGTCGTGTGCTTAGTACTGACAAAAGAACTTTTAGATAACTTATACTTTCCATTGCAGATGGGAATAAATATTGGGCAACAAAATTTAATGACCATTCTCAGTAATTATTCAATTCCAAAATCTTCACTTACTTCTTCCACTTCTTGATTGGCTGTCTTGTGTTCATCTGCCATCTGTGTTCGTGTCATCTTCCGTGACCTTGAGTTCCATCCTGAAAGGAATGAATCAAACAATACAGTATAAACTTATTGATGGAATGAAATAAGTTATATAGATTCTAATATTTACTCTTAAAGTTGCCACTTCTCAATTTAACCTTTTTGAAACGATATTACCACGGATAATACAATTCTGTTCATCTCCAAAATATTTCTTCATTCTGCTACAATCTACTTGTGACATAAGGTTGTCATTACTTGTCGTGTGCTTAGTACTGACAAAAGAACTTTTAGATAACTTATACTTTCCATTGCAGATGGGAAGAAATATTTGGCAACAAAATTTAATGACCATTCTCAGTAATTATTCTATTCCAAAATCTTCACTTACTTCTTCCACTTCTTGATTGGCTGTGTGGTGTTCATCTGCTATCTGTATTCGTTTCAACTTCCTTGACCTTGAGTTCCATCCTGAAAGGAATGAATCAAACAATACAGTATAAACTTATTGATGGAATGAAATAATAGTTATTTAGATTCTAATATTTACTCTTAAAGTTGCCACTACTCAATTTAACCTTTTTTGAAAAGATATTTCCACGGATAATACAATTCTGTTCATCTCCAAAATATGTCTTCATTCTGCTACAATCTACTTGTGACATAAGGTTGTCATTACTTGTTGTGTGCTTAGTACTGACAAAAGAACTTTTAGATAACTTATACTTTCCATTGCAGATGGGATTAATATTGGGCAACAAAATTTAATGACCATTCTCAGTAATTATACAATTCCAGAATCTTCACTTACTTCTTCCACTTCTTGATTGGTTGTCTGGTGTTCATCTGCCATCTGTGTTCGTGTCATCTTCCGTGACCTTGAGTTCCATCCTGAAAGGAATGAATCAAACAATACAGTATAAACTTATTGATGGAATGAAATAACAGTTATTTAGATTCTAATATTTACTCTTAAAGTTGCCACTACTCAATTTAACCTTTTTGAAAAGATATTACCACGGATAATACAATTCTGTTCATCTCCAAAATATTTCTTCATTCTGCTACAATCTACTCGTGACATAAGGTTGTCATTACTTGTTGTGTGCTTAGTACTGACAAAAGAACTTTTTGATAACTTATACTTTCCATTGCAGATGTGAAGAAATATTGGGCAACAAAATTTAATGCCCATTCTCAGTAATTATACAATTCCAAAATCTTCACTTACTTCTTCCACTTCTTGAATGGCTGTCTGGTGTTCATCTGCCATCTGTGTTCGTGTCATCTTCCGTGACCTTGAGTTCCATCCTGAAAGGAATGAATCAAACAATACAGTATAAACTTATTGATGGAATGAATAACAGTTATTTATATTCTAATATTTACTCTTAAAGTTGCCACTACTCAATTTAACCTTTTTGAAATAATATTACCACGGATAATACAATTCTGTTCATCTCCAAAATATGTCTTCATTCTGCTACAATCTACTTGTGACATAAGGTTGTCATTACTTGTCGTGTGCTTAGTACTGACAAAAGAACTTTTAGATAACTTATACTTTCCATTGCAGATGGGAATAAATATTGGGCAACAAAATTTAATGACCATTCTCAGTAATTATACAATTCCAAAATCTTCACTTACTTCTTCCACTTCTTGATTGGCTGTCTGGTGTTCATCTGCCATCTGTGTTCGTATCATCTTCCGTGACCTTGAGTTCCATCCTGAAAGGAATGAATCAAACAATACAGTATAAACTTATTGATGGAATGAAATAACAGTATTCTAATATTTACTCTTACAAAATGCCACTACTCATTTTAACCTTTTTCAAAAGATATTACCACGGATAATACAATTCTATTCATCTCCAATATTTCTTCTTTCTGCTACAATCTACTTGGAACATAAGGTTGTCGTTACGTGTCGCGTGCTTAGTACTGACAAAAGAACTTTTAGATAACTTATACTTTCCATTGCAGATGGGAAGAAATATTGGGCAACAAAATTTAATGACCATTCTCAGTAATTATTCAATTCCAAAATCTTCACTTACTTCTTCCACTTCTTGATTGGCTGTCTTGTGTTCATCTGCCATCTGTGTTCGTGTCATCTTCCGTGACCTTGTTTTCCATCATGAAAGGAATGAATCAAACAATACAGTATAAACTTATTGATGGAATGAAATAACAGTTATTTAGATTCTAATATTTACTCTTAAAGTTCCCACTACTCAATTTAACCTTTTTGAAAAGATATTACCACGGATAAAACAATTCTGTTCATCTCCAAAATATGTCTTCATTCTGCTACAATCTACTTGTGACATAAGGTTGTCATTACTTGTCGTGTGCTTACTACTGACAAAAGAACTTTTAGATAACTTATACTTTCCATTGCAGATGGGAAGAAATATTGGGCAACAAAATTTAATGACCATTCTCAGTAATTATACAATTCGAGAATCTTCACTTACTTCTTCCACTTCTTGATTGGTTGTCTGGTGTTCATCTGCCATCTGTGTTCGTGTCATCTTCCGTGACCTTGAGTTCCATCCTGAAAGGAATGAATCAAACAATACAGTATAAACTTATTGATGGAATGAAATAACAGTTATTTAGATTCTAATATTTACTCTTAAAGTTGCCACTACTCAATTTAACCTTTTTGAAAAGATATTATCACGGATAATACAATTCTGTTCATCTCCAAAATATTTCTTCATTCTGCTACAATCTACTTGTGACATAAGTTGTCATTACTTGTCGTGTGCTTAGTACTGACAAAAGAACTTTTAGATAACTTATACTTTCCATTGCAGATGGGAATAAATATTGGGCAACAAAATTTAATGACCATTCTCAGTAATTATACAATTCCAGAATCTTCACTTACTTCTTCCACTTCTTGATTGGCTGTCTGGTGTTCATCTGCCATCTGTGTTCGTGTCATCTTCCGTGACCTTGAGTTCCATCCTGAAAGGAATGAATCAAACAATACAGTATAAACTTATTGATGGAATGAAATAACAGTATTCTAATATTTACTCTTACAAAATGCCACTACTCATTTTAACCTTTTTCAAAAGATATTACCACGGATAATACAATTCTATTCATCTCCAATATTTCTTCATTCTGCTACAATCTACTTGGAACATAAGGTTGTCGTTACGTGTCGCGTGCTTAGTACTGACAAAAGAACTTTTAGATAACTTATACTTTCCATTGCAGATGGGAAGAAATATTGGGCAACAAAATTTAATGACCATTCTCAGTAATTATTCAATTCCAAAATCTTCACTTACTTCTTCCACTTCTTGATTGGCTGTCTTGTGTTCATCTGCCATCTGTGTTCGTGTCATCTTCCGTGACCTTGTTTTCCATCCTGAAAGGAATGAATCAAACAATACAGTATAAACTTATTGATGGAATGAAATAACAGTTATTTAGATTCTAATATTTACTCTTAAAGTTCCCACTACTCAATTTAACCTTTTTGAAAACATATTACCACGGATAAAACAATTCTGTTCATCTCCAAAATATGTCTTCATTCTGCTACAATCTACTTGTGACATAAGGTTGTCATTACTTGTCGTGTGCTTAGTACTGACAAAAGAACTTTTAGATAACTTATACTTTCCATTGCAGATGGGAAGAAATATTGGGCAACAAAATTTAATGACCATTCTCAGTAATTATACAATTCGAGAATCTTCACTTACTTCTTCCACTTCTTGATTGGTTGTCTGGTGTTCATCTGCCATCTGTGTTCGTGTCATCTTCCGTGACCTTGAGTTCCATCCTGAAAGGAATGAATCAAACAATACAGTATAAACTTATTGATGGAATGAAATAACAGTTATTTAGATTCTAATATTTACTCTTAAAGTTGCCACTACTCAATTTAACCTTTTTGAAAAGATATTATCACGGATAATACAATTCTGTTCATCTCCAAAATATTTCTTCATTCTGCTACAATCTACTTGTGACATAAGTTGTCATTACTTGTCGTGTGCTTAGTACTGACAAAAGAACTTTTAGATAACTTATACTTTCCATTGCAGATGGGAATAAATATTGGGCAACAAAATTTAATGACCATTCTCAGTAATTATTCAATTCCAAAATCTTCACTTACTTCTTCCACTTCTTGATTGGCTGTCTTGTGTTCATCTGCCATCTGTGTTCGTGTCATCTTCCGTGACCTTGAGTTCCATCCTGAAAGGAATGAATCAAACAATACAGTATAAACTTATTGATGGAATGAAATAAGTTATATAGATTCTAATATTTACTCTTAAAGTTGCCACTTCTCAATTTAACCTTTTTGAAACGATATTACCACGGATAATACAATTCTGTTCATCTCCAAAATATTTCTTTATTCTGCTACAATCTACTTGTGACATAAGGTTGTCATTACTTGTCGTGTGCTTAGTACTGACAAAAGAACTTTTAGATAACTTATACTTTTCATTGCAGATGGGAATAAATATTGGGCAACAAAATTTAATGACCATTCTCAGTAATTATACAATTCCAGAATCTTCACTTACTTCTTCCACTTCTTGATTGACTGTCTGGTGTTCATCTGCCATCTGTGTTCGTGTCATCTTCCGTGACCTTGAGTTCCATCCTGAAAGGAATGAATCAAACAATACAGTATAAACTTATTGATGGAATGAAATAACAGTTATTTAGATTCTAATATTTACTCTTAAAGTTGCCACTACTCAATTTAACCTTTTTGAAATAATATTACCACGGATAATACAATTCTGTTCATCTCCAAAATATGTCTTCATTCTGCTACAATCTACTTGTGACATAAGGTTGTCATTACTTGTCGTGTGCTTAGTACTGACAAAAGAACTTTTAGATAACTTATACTTTCCATTGCAGATGGGAATAAATATTGGGCAACAAAATTTAATGACCATTCTCAGTAATTATACAATTCCAAAATCTTCACTTACTTCTTCCACTTCTTGATTGGCTGTCTGGTGTTCATCTGCCATCTGTGTTCGTGTCATCTTCCGTGACCTTGAGTTCCATCCTGAAAGGAATGAATCAAACAATACAGTATAAACTTATTGATGGAATGAAATAACAGTATTCTAATATTTACTCTTACAAAATGCCACTACTCACTTTAACCTTTTTGAAAAGATATTACCACGGATAATACAATTCTATTCATTTCCAATATTTCTTCATTCTGCTACAATCTACTTGTAACATAAGGTTGTCATTACGTGTCGTGTGCTTAGTACTGACAAAAGAACTTTTAGATAACTTATACTTTCCATTGCAGATGGGAATAAATATTGGGGAATAAAATTTAATGACCATTCTCAGTAATTATACAATTCCAGAATCTTCACTTACTTCTTCCACTTCTTGATTGACTGTCTGGTGTTCATCTGCCATCTGTGTTCGTGTCATCTTCCGTGACCTTGAGTTCCATCCTGAAAGGAATGAATCAAGCAATACAGTATAAACTTATTGATGGAATGAAATAACAGTATTCTAATATTTACTCTTACAAAATGCCACTACTCACTTTAACCTTTTTCAAAAGATATTACCACGGATAATACAATTCTATTCATCTCCAATATTTCTTCATTCTGCTACAATCTACTTGTAACATAAGGTTGTCATTACGTGTCGTGTGCTTAGTACTGACAAAAGAACTTTTAGATAACTTACACTTTCCATTGCAGATGGGAATAAATATTGGGCAACAAAATTTAATGACCATTCTCAATAAGTATACAATACCAAAATCTTCACTTACTTCTTCCACTTCTTGATTGGCTGTCTGGTGTTCATCTGCCATCTGTGTTCATGTCATCTTCCGTGACCTTGAGTTCCATCCTGAAAAGAATGAATCAAACAATACAGTATAAACTTATTGATGGAATGAAATAACAGTATTCTAATATTTACTCTTACAAAATGCCACTACTCACTTTAACCTTTTTCAAAAGATATTACCACGGATAATACAATTCTATTCATCTCCAATATTTCTTCATTCTGCTACAATCTACTTGGAACATAAGGTTGTCATTACGTGTCGTGTGCTTAGTGTTGACAAAAGTACTTTTAGATAACTTATACTTTCCATTGCAGATGGGAAGAAATATTGGGCAACAAAATTTAATGACCATTCTCAGTAATTATACAATTCCAGAATCTTCACTTACTTCTTCCACTTCTTGATTGACTGTCTGGTGTTCATCTGCCATCTGTGTTCGTGTCATCTTCCGTGACCTTGAGTTCCATCCTGAAAGGAATGAATCAAACAATACAGTATAAACTTATTGATGGAATGAAATAACAGTTATTTAGATTCTAATATTTACTCTTAAAGTTGCCACTACTCAATTTAACCTTTTTGAAATAATATTACCACTCATTCTGCTACAATCTACTTGTGACATAAGGTTGTCATTACTTGTCGTGTGCTTAGTACTGAGAAAAGAACTTTTAGATAACTTATATTTTCCATTGCAGATGGGAATAAATATTGGGCAACAAAATTTAATGCCCATTCTCAGTAATTATACAATTCCAAAATCTTCACTTACTTCTTCCACTTCTTAAATGGCTGTCTGGTGTTCATCTGCCATCTGTGTTCGTGTCATCTTCCGTGACCTTGAGTTCCATCCTGAAAGGAATGAATCAAACAATACAGTATAAACTTATTGATGGAATGAAATAACAGTATTCTAATATTTACTCTTACAAAATGCCACTACTCATTTTAACCATTTTCAAAAGATATTACCACGGATAATACAATTCTATTCATCTCCAATATTTCTTCATTCTGCTACAATCTACTTGGAACATAAGGTTGTCATTATGTGTCGTGTGCTTAGTACTGACAAAAGAACTTTTAGATAACTTATACTTTCCATTGCAGATGGGAAGAAATATTGGGCAACAAAATTTAATGAAAATTCACAGTAATTATTCAATTCCAAAATCTTCACTTACTTCTTCCACTTCTTGATTGGCTGTCTGGTGTTCATCTGCCATCTGTGTTCGTGTCATCTTCCGTGACCTTGAGTTCCATCCTGAAAGGAATGAATCAAACAATACAGTATAAACTTATTGATGGAATGAAATAACAGTTATTTAGATTCTAATATTTACTCTTAAAGTTGCCACTACTCAATTTAACCTTTTTGAAATAATATTACCACGGATAATACAATTCTGTTCATCTCCAAAATATGTCTTCATTCTGCTACAATCTACTTGTGACATAAGGTTGTCATTACTTGTCGTGTGCTTAGTACTGACAAAAGAACTTTTAGATAACTTATACTTTCCATTGCAGATGGGAATAAATATTGGGCAACAAAATTTAATGACCATTCTCAGTAATTATACAATTCCAGAATCTTCACTTACTTCTTCCACTTCTTGATTGGCTGTCTGGTGTTCATCTGCTATCTGTGTTCGTGTCATCTTCCGTGACCTTGAGTTCCATCCTGAAAGGAATGAATCAAACAATACAGTATAAACTTATTGATGGAATGAAATAACAGTATTCTAATATTTACTCTTACAAAATGCCACTACTCAATTTAACCTTTTTGAAAAGATATTACCACGGATAATACAATTCTATTCATCTCCAATAATTCTTCATTCTGCTACAATCTACTTGTAACATAAGGTTGTCATTACGTGTCGTGTGCATCCTACTAACAAAAGAACTTTTAGATAACTTATACTTTCCATTGCAGATGGTAATAAATATTGGGGAACAAAATTTAATGACCATTCTCAGTAATTATACAATTCCAGAATCTTCACTTACTTCTTCCACTTCTTGATTGGCTGTCTGGTGTTTATCTGCCATCTGTGTTCGTGTCATCTTCCTTGACCTTGAGTTCCATCCTGAAAGGAATGAATCAAACAATACAGTATAAACTTATTGATGGAATGAAATAACAGTATTCTAATATTTACTCTTACAAAATGCCACTACTCACTTTAACCTTTTTGAAAAGATATTACCACAGATAATACAATTCTGTTCATCTTCAAAATATGTCTTCATTCTGCTACAATCTACTTGTGACATAAGTTGTCATTACTTGTCGTGTGCTTAGTACTGACAAAAGAACTTTTAGATAACTTATACTTTCCATTGCAGATGGGAATAAATATTGGGGAACAAAATTTAATGACCATTCTCAGTAATTATACAATTCCAGAATCTTCACTTACTTCTTCCACTTCTTGATTGACTGTCTGGTGTTCATCTGCCATCTGTGTTCGTGTCATCTTCCGTGACCTTGAGTTCCATCCTGAAAGGAATGAATCAAGCAATACAGTATAAACTTATTGATGGAATGAAATAACAGTTATTTAGATTCTAATATTTACTCTTAATGTTGCCACTACTCAATTTAACCTTTTTGAAATAATATTACCACTCATTCTGCTACTATCTACTTGTGACATAAGGTTGTCATTACTTGTCGTGTGCTTAGTACTGACAAAAGAACTTTTAGATAACTTATATTTTCCATTGCAGATGGGAATAAATATTGGGCAACAAAATTTAATGACCATTCTCAGTAATTATACAATTCCAAAATCTTCACTTACTTCTTCCACTACTTGATTGGCTGTCTGGTGTTCATCTGCCATCTGTGTTCGTGTCATCTTCCGTGACCTTGAGTTCCATCCTGAAAGGAATGAATCAAACAATACAGTATAAACTTATTGATGGAATGAAATAACAGTATTCTAATATTTACTCTTACAAAATGCCACTACTCACTTTAACCTTTTTGAAAAGATATTACCACGGATAATACAATTCTATTCATCTCCAATATTTCTTCATTCTGCTACAATCTACTTGTAACATAAGGTTGTCATTACGTGTCGTGTGCTTAGTACTGACAAAAGAACTTTTAGATAACTTACACTTTCCATTGCAGATGGGAATAAATATTGGGCAACAAAATTTAATGACCATTCTCAATAAGTATACAATACCAAAATCTTCACTTACTTCTTCCACTTCTTGATTGGCTGTCTGGTGTTCATCTGCCATCTGTGTTCATGTCATCTTCCGTGACCTTGAGTTCCATCCTGAAAAGAATGAATCAAACAATACAGTATAAACTTATTGATGGAATGAAATAACAGTATTCTAATATTTACTCTTACAAAATGCCACTACTCACTTTAACCTTTTTCAAAAGATATTACCACGGATAATACAATTCTATTCATCTCCAATATTTCTTCATTCTGCTACAATCTACTTGTAACATAAGGTTGTCATTACGTGTCGTGTGCTTAGTACTGACAAAAGAACTTTTAGATAACTTATACTTTCCATTGCAGATGGGAAGAAATATTGGGCAACAAAATTTAATGACCATTCTCAGTAATTATTCAATTCCAAAATCTTCACTTACTTCTTCCACTTCTTGATTGGCTGTCTTGTGTTCATCTACCATCTGTGTTCGTGTCATCTTCCTTGACATTGAGTTCCATCCTAAAAGGAATGAATCAAACAATACAGTATAAACTTATTGATGGAATGAAATAACAGTTATTTAGATTCTAATATTTACTCTTAAAGTTCCCACTACTCAATTTAACCTTTTTGAAAAGATATTACCACGGATAATACAATTCTGTTCATCTCCAAAATATGTCTTCATTCTGCTACAATCTACTTGGAACATAAGGTTGTCATTACGTGTCGTGTGCTTAGTGTTGACAAAAGTACTTTTAGATAACTTATACTTTCCATTGCAGATGGGAAGAAATATTGGGCAACAAAATTTAATGACCATTCTCAGTAATTATACAATTCCAGAATCTTCACTTACTTCTTCCACTTCTTGATTGACTGTCTGGTGTTCATCTGCCATCTGTGTTCGTGTCATCTTCCGTGACCTTGAGTTCCATCCTGAAAGGAATGAATCAAACAATACAGTATAAACTTATTGATGGAATGAAATAACAGTTATTTAGATTCTAATATTTACTCTTAAAGTTGCCACTACTCAATTTAACCTTTTTGAAAAGATATTACCACGGATAATACAATTCTGTTCATCTCCAAGATATGTCTTCATTCTGCTACAATCTACTTGTGACATAAGGTTGTCATTACTTGTCGTGTGCTTAGTACTGACAAAAGAACTTTTAGATAACTTATAATTTCCATTGCAGATGGGAATAAATATTGGGCAACAAAATTTAATGACCATTCTCAGTAATTATACAATTCTAGAATCTTCACTTACTTCTTCCACTTCTTGCTTGGCTGTCTGGTGTTCATCTGCCATCTGTGTTCGTGTCATTTTCCGTGACCTAGAGTTCCATCCTGAAAGGAATGAATCAAACAATACAGTATAAACTTATTGATGGAATGAAATAACAGTATTCTAATATTTACTCTTACAAAATGCCACTACTCACTTTAACCTTTTTGAAAAGATATTACCACGGATAATACAATTCTATTCATCTCCAATATTTCTTCATTCTGCTACAATCTACTTGTGACATAAGGTTGTCATTACTTGCCGTGTGCTTAGTGTTGACAAAAGTACTTTTAGATAACTTATACTTTCCATTGCAGATGGGAAGAAATATTGGGCAACAAAATTTAATGAAAATTCACAGTAATTATTCAATTCCAAAATCTTCACTTACTTCTTCCACTTCTTGATTGACTGTCTGGTGTTCATCTGCCATCTGTGTTCGTGTCATCTTCCGTGACCTTGAGTTCCATCCTGAAAGGAATGAATCAAACAATACAGTATAAACTTATTGATGGAATGAAATAACAGTTATTTAGATTCTAATATTTACTCTTAAAGTTGCCACTACTCAATTTAACCTTTTTGAAATAATATTACCACGGATAATACAATTCTGTTCATCTCCAAAATATGTCTTCATTCTGCTACAATCTACTTGTGACATAAGGTTGTCATTACTTGTCGTGTGCTTAGTACTGACAAAAGAACTTTTAGATAACTTATACTTTCCATTGCAGATGGGAATAAATATTGGGCAACAAAATTTAATGACCATTCTCAGTAATTATACAATTCCAGAATCTTCACTTACTTCTTCCACTTCTTGATTGGCTGTCTGGTGTTCATCTGCTATCTGTGTTCGTGTCATCTTCCGTGACCTTGAGTTCCATCCTGAAAGGAATGAATCAAACAATACAGTATAAACTTATTGATGGAATGAAATAACAGTATTCTAATATTTACTCTTACAAAATGCCACTACTCAATTTAACCTTTTTGAAAAGATATTACCACGGATAATACAATTCTATTCATCTCCAATAATTCTTCATTCTGCTACAATCTACTTGTAACATAAGGTTGTCATTACGTGTCGTGTGCATCCTACTAACAAAAGAACTTTTAGATAACTTATACTTTCCATTGCAGATGGTAATAAATATTGGGGAACAAAATTTAATGACCATTCTCAGTAATTATACAATTCCAGAATCTTCACTTACTTCTTCCACTTCTTGATTGGCTGTCTGGTGTTTATCTGCCATCTGTGTTCGTGTCATCTTCCTTGACCTTGAGTTCCATCCTGAAAGGAATGAATCAAACAATACAGTATAAACTTATTGATGGAATGAAATAACAGTATTCTAATATTTACTCTTACAAAATGCCACTACTCACTTTAACCTTTTTGAAAAGATATTACCACAGATAATACAATTCTGTTCATCTTCAAAATATGTCTTCATTCTGCTACAATCTACTTGTGACATAAGTTGTCATTACTTGTCGTGTGCTTAGTACTGACAAAAGAACTTTTAGATAACTTATACTTTCCATTGCAGATGGGAATAAATATTGGGGAACAAAATTTAATGACCATTCTCAGTAATTATACAATTCCAGAATCTTCACTTACTTCTTCCACTTCTTGATTGACTGTCTGGTGTTCATCTGCCATCTGTGTTCGTGTCATCTTCCGTGACCTTGAGTTCCATCCTGAAAGGAATGAATCAAGCAATACAGTATAAACTTATTGATGGAATGAAATAACAGTTATTTAGATTCTAATATTTACTCTTAATGTTGCCACTACTCAATTTAACCTTTTTGAAATAATATTACCACTCATTCTGCTACTATCTACTTGTGACATAAGGTTGTCATTACTTGTCGTGTGCTTAGTACTGACAAAAGAACTTTTAGATAACTTATATTTTCCATTGCAGATGGGAATAAATATTGGGCAACAAAATTTAATGACCATTCTCAGTAATTATACAATTCCAAAATCTTCACTTACTTCTTCCACTACTTGATTGGCTGTCTGGTGTTCATCTGCCATCTGTGTTCGTGTCATCTTCCGTGACCTTGAGTTCCATCCTGAAAGGAATGAATCAAACAATACAGTATAAACTTATTGATGGAATGAAATAACAGTATTCTAATATTTACTCTTACAAAATGCCACTACTCACTTTAACCTTTTTGAAAAGATATTACCACGGATAATACAATTCTATTCATCTCCAATATTTCTTCATTCTGCTACAATCTACTTGTAACATAAGGTTGTCATTACGTGTCGTGTGCTTAGTACTGACAAAAGAACTTTTAGATAACTTACACTTTCCATTGCAGATGGGAATAAATATTGGGCAACAAAATTTAATGACCATTCTCAATAAGTATACAATACCAAAATCTTCACTTACTTCTTCCACTTCTTGATTGGCTGTCTGGTGTTCATCTGCCATCTGTGTTCATGTCATCTTCCGTGACCTTGAGTTCCATCCTGAAAAGAATGAATCAAACAATACAGTATAAACTTATTGATGGAATGAAATAACAGTATTCTAATATTTACTCTTACAAAATGCCACTACTCACTTTAACCTTTTTCAAAAGATATTACCACGGATAATACAATTCTATTCATCTCCAATATTTCTTCATTCTGCTACAATCTACTTGTAACATAAGGTTGTCATTACGTGTCGTGTGCTTAGTACTGACAAAAGAACTTTTAGATAACTTATACTTTCCATTGCAGATGGGAAGAAATATTGGGCAACAAAATTTAATGACCATTCTCAGTAATTATTCAATTCCAAAATCTTCACTTACTTCTTCCACTTCTTGATTGGCTGTCTTGTGTTCATCTACCATCTGTGTTCGTGTCATCTTCCTTGACATTGAGTTCCATCCTAAAAGGAATGAATCAAACAATACAGTATAAACTTATTGATGGAATGAAATAACAGTTATTTAGATTCTAATATTTACTCTTAAAGTTCCCACTACTCAATTTAACCTTTTTGAAAAGATATTACCACGGATAATACAATTCTGTTCATCTCCAAAATATGTCTTCATTCTGCTACAATCTACTTGGAACATAAGGTTGTCATTACGTGTCGTGTGCTTAGTGTTGACAAAAGTACTTTTAGATAACTTATACTTTCCATTGCAGATGGGAAGAAATATTGGGCAACAAAATTTAATGACCATTCTCAGTAATTATACAATTCCAGAATCTTCACTTACTTCTTCCACTTCTTGATTGACTGTCTGGTGTTCATCTGCCATCTGTGTTCGTGTCATCTTCCGTGACCTTGAGTTCCATCCTGAAAGGAATGAATCAAACAATACAGTATAAACTTATTGATGGAATGAAATAACAGTTATTTAGATTCTAATATTTACTCTTAAAGTTGCCACTACTCAATTTAACCTTTTTGAAAAGATATTACCACGGATAATACAATTCTGTTCATCTCCAAGATATGTCTTCATTCTGCTACAATCTACTTGTGACATAAGGTTGTCATTACTTGTCGTGTGCTTAGTACTGACAAAAGAACTTTTAGATAACTTATAATTTCCATTGCAGATGGGAATAAATATTGGGCAACAAAATTTAATGACCATTCTCAGTAATTATACAATTCTAGAATCTTCACTTACTTCTTCCACTTCTTGCTTGGCTGTCTGGTGTTCATCTGCCATCTGTGTTCGTGTCATTTTCCGTGACCTAGAGTTCCATCCTGAAAGGAATGAATCAAACAATACAGTATAAACTTATTGATGGAATGAAATAACAGTATTCTAATATTTACTCTTACAAAATGCCACTACTCACTTTAACCTTTTTGAAAAGATATTACCACGGATAATACAATTCTATTCATCTCCAATAATTCTTCATTCAGCTACAATCTACTTGTGACATAAGGTTGTCATTACTTGCCGTGTGCTTAGTGTTGACAAAAGTACTTTTAGATAACTTATACTTTCCATTGCAGATGGGAATAAATATTGGGCAACAAAATTTAATGAAAATTCACAGTAATTATTCAATTCCAAAATCTTCACTTACTTCTTCCACTTCTTGATTGACTGTCTGGTGTTCATCTGCCATCTGTGTTCGTGTCATCTTCCGTGACCTTGAGTTCCATCCTGAAAGGAATGAATCAAACAATACAGTATAAACTTATTGATGGAATGAAATAACAGTTATTTAGATTCTAATATTTACTCTTAAAGTTGCCACTACTCAATTTAACCTTTTTGAAAAGATATTACCACGGATAATACAATTCTGTTCATCTCCAAAATATTTCTTTATTCTGCTACAATCTACTTGTGACATAAGGTTGTCATTACTTGTCGTGTGCTTTGTACTGATAAAAGAACTTTTAGATAACTTATACTTTCCATTGCAGATGGGAATAAATATTGGGCAACAAAATTTAATGACCATTCTCAGTAATTATACAATTCCAGAATCTTCACTTACTTCTTCCACTTCTTGATTGGCTGTCTGGTGTTCATCTGCCATCTGTGTTCGTGTCATCTTCCGTGACCTTGAGTTCCATCCTGAAAGGAATGAATCAAACAATACAGTATAAACTTATTGATGGAATGAAATAACAGTATTCTAATTTTTACTCTTACAAAATGCCACTACTCATTTTAACCTTTTTCAAAAGATATTACCACGGATAATACAATTCTATTCATCTCCAATATTTCTTCATTCTGCTACAATCTACTTGTAACATAAGGTTGTCATTACGTGTCGTGTGCATAGTACTGACAAAAGAACTTTTAGATAACTTACACTTTCCATTGCAGATGGGAATAAATATTGGGCAACAAAATTTAATGACCATTCTCAGTAATTATTCAATTCCAAAATCTTCACTTACTTCTTCCACTTCTTGATTGGCTGTCTGGTGTTCATCTGCCATCTGTGTTGGTGTCATCTTCCGTGGCCTTGAGTTCCATCCTGAAAGGAATGAATCAAACAATACAGTATAAACTTATTGATGGAATGAAATAACAGTATTCTAATATTTACTCTTATAAAATGCCACTACTCACTTTAACCTTTTTGAAAAGATATTACCACGGATAATACAATTCTATTCATCTCCAATATTTCTTCATTCTGCTACAATCTACTTGTGACATAAGGTTGTCATTACTTGCCGTGTGCTTAGTGTTGACAAAAGTACTTTTAGATAACTTATACTTTCCATTTCAGATGGGAAGAAATATTGGGCAACAAAATTTAATGACCATTCACAGTAATTATTCAATTCCAAAGTCTTCACTTACTTCTTCCACTTCTTGATTGACTGTCTGGTGTTCATCTGCCATCTGTGTTCGTGTCATCTTCCGTGACCTTGAGTTCCATCCTGAAAGGAATGAATCAAACAATACAGTATAAACTTATTGATGGAATGAAATAACAGTTATTTAGATTCTAATATTTACTCTTAAAGTTCCCACTACTCAATTTAACCTTTTTGAAAAGATATTACCACGGATAATACAATTCTGTTCATCTGCAAAATATGTCTTCATTCTGCTACAATCTACTTGTGACATAAGGTTGTCATTACTTGTCGTGTGCTTAGTACTGACAAAAGAACTTTTAGATAACTTATACTTTCCATTGCAGATGGGAATAAATATTGGGCAACAAAATTTAATGACCATTCTCAGTAATTATACAATTCCAGAATCTTCACTTACTTCTTCCACTTCTTGCTTGGCTGTCTGGTGTTCATCTGCCATCTGTGTTCGTGTCATCTTCCGTGACCTAGAGTTCCATCCTGAAAGGAATGAATCAAATAATACAGTATAAACTTATTGATGGAATGAAATAACAGTATTCTAATATTTACTCTTACAAAATGCCACTACTCACTTTAACCTTTTTCAAAAGATATTACCACGGATAATACAATTCTGTCCATCTCCAAAATATGTCTTCATTCTGCTACAATCTACTTGTGACATAAGGTTGTCATTACTTGTCGTGTGCTTAGTACTGAGAAAAGAACTTTTAGATAACTTATACTTTCCATTGCAGATGGGAATAAATATTGGGCAACAAAATTTAATGAACATTCTCAGTAATTATACAATTCCAAAATCTTCACTTACTTCTTCCACTTCTTGATTGGCTGTCTGGTGTTCATCTGCCATCTGTGTTGGTGTCACCTTCCGTGACCTTGAGTTCCATCCTGAAAGGAATGAATCAAACAATACAGTATAAACTTATTGATGGAATGAAATAACAGTATTCTAATATTTACTCTTACAAAATGCCACTACTCACTTTAACCTTTTTGAAAAGATATTACAACGGATAATACAATTCTATTCATCTCCAATATTTCTTCATTCTGCTACAATCTACTTGTGACATAAGGTTGTCATTACTTGCCGTGTGCTTAGTGTTGACAAAAGTACTTTTAGATAACTTATACTTTCCATTGCAGATGGGAAGAAATATTGGGCAATAAAATTTAATGACCATTCACAGTAATTATTCAATTCCAAAATCTTCACTTACTTCTTCCACTTCTTGATTGACTGTCTGGTGTTCATCTGCCATCTGTGTTGGTGTCATCTTCCGTGACCTTGAGTTCCATCCTGAAAGGAATGAATCAAACAATACAGTATAAACTTATTGATGGAATGAAATAACAGTTATTTAGATTCTAATATTTACTCTTAAAGTTGCCACTACTCAATTTAACCTTTTTGAAAAGATATTACCACGGACAATGCAATTCTGTTCATCTGCAAAATATGTCTTCATTCTGCTACAATCTACTTGTGACATAAGGTTGTCATTACTTTTCGTGTGCTTAGTACTGACAAAAGATCTTTTAGATAACTTATACTTTCCATTGCAGATGGGAATAAATATTGGGCAACAAAATTTAATGACCATTCTCAGTAATTATACAATTCCAGAATCTTCACTTACTTCTTCCACTTCTTGATTGACTGTCTGGTGTTCATCTGCCATCTGTGTTCGTGTCATCTTCCGTGACCTTGAGTTCCATCCTGAAAGGAATGAATCAAACAATACAGTATAAACTTATTGATGGAATGAAATAACAGTTATTTAGATTCTAATATTTACTCTTAAAGTTGCCACTACTCAATTTAACCTTTTTGAAAAGATATTTCCACGGATAATACAATTCTGTTCATCTCCAAAATATGTCTTCATTCTGCTACAATCTACTTGTGACATAAGGTTGTCATTACTTGTTGTGTGCTTAGTACTGACAAAAGAACTTTTAGATAACTTATACTTTCCATTGCAGATGGGAATAAATATTGGGCAACAAAATTTAATGACCATTCTCAGTAATTATACAATTCCAGAATCTTCACTTACTTCTTCCACTTCTTGATTGGCTGTCTGGTGTTCATCTGCCATCTGTGTTCGTGTCATCTTCCGTGACCTTTAGTTCCATCCTGGAAGGAATGAATCAAGCAATACAGTATAAACTTATTGATGGAATGAAATAACAGTTATTTAGATTCTAATATTTACTCTTAATGTTGCCACTACTCAATTTAACCTTTTTGAAATAATATTACCACGGATAATACAATTCTGTTCATCTCCAAATTATTTCTTCATTCTGCTACAATCTACTTGTGACATATGGTTGTCATTACTTGTCGTGTGCTTAGTGTTGACAAAAGTACTTTTAGATAACTTATACTTTCCATTGCAGATGGGAAGAAATATTGGGCAACAAAATTTAATGACCATTCTCAGTAATTATACAATTCCAGAATCTTCACTTACTTCTTCCACTTCTTGATTGGCTGTCTGGTGTTCATCTGCCATCTGTGTTGGTGTCATCTTCCGTGACCTTGAGTTCCATCCTGAAAGGAATGAATCAAACAATACAGTATAAACTTATTGATGGAATGACATAACAGTTATTTAGATTCTAATATTTACTCTTAAAGTTGCCACTACTCAATTTAACCTTTTTGAAAAGATATTACCACGGATAATACAATTCTGTTCATCTCCAAAATATGTCTTCATTCTGCTACAATCTACTCGTGACATAAGGTTGTCATTACTTGTTGTGTGCTTAGTACTGACAAAAGAACTTTTTGATAACTTATACTTTCCATTGCAGATGTGAAGAAATATTGGGCAACAAAATTTAATGCCCATTCTCAGTAATTATACAATTCCAAAATCTTCACTTACTTCTTCCACTTCTTGAATGGCTGTCTGGTGTTCATCTGCCATCTGTGTTCGTGTCATCTTCCGTGACCTTGAGTTCCATCCTGAAAGGAATGAATCAAACAATACAGTATAAACTTATTGATGGAATGAAATAACAGTATTCTAATATTTACTCTTACAAAATGCCACTACTCATTTTAACCTTTTTCAAAAGATATTACCACGGATAATACAATTCTATTCATCTCCAATATTTCTTCATTCTGCTACAATCTACTTGGAACATAAGGTTGTCATTACGTGTCGTGTGCTTAGTACTGACAAAAGAACTTTTAGATAACTTATACTTTCCATTGCAGATGGGAAGAAATATTGGGCAACAAAATTTAATGACCATTCTCAGTAATTATACAATTCCAGAATCTTCACTTACTTCTTCCACTTCTTGATTGACTGTCTGGTGTTCATCTGCCATCTGTTCATCTGCCATCTTCAAAAGAACTTTTAGATAACTTATACTTTTCATTGCAGATGGGAATAAATATTGGGCAACAAAATTTAATGACCATTCTCAGTAATTATACAATTCCAGAATCTTCACTTACTTCTTCCACTTCTTGATTGGCTGTCTGGTGTTCATCTGCCATCTGTGTTCGTGTCATCTTCCGTGACCTTGAGTTCCATCCTGAAAGTAATGAATCAAACAATACAGTATAAACTTATTGATGGAATGAAATAACCGTTATTTAGATTCTAATATTTACTCTTAAAGTTGCCACTATTCAATTTAACCTTTTTGAAAAGATATTACCACGGATAATACAATTCTGTTCATCTCCAAAATATTTCTTCATTCTGCTACAATCTACTCGTGACATAAGGTTGTCATTACTTGTTGTGTGCTTAGTACTGACAAAAGAACTTTTTGATAACTTATACTTTCCATTGCAGATGTGAAGAAATATTGGGCAACAAAATTTAATGCCCATTCTCAGTAATTATACAATTCCAGAATCTTCACTTACTTCTTCCACTTCTTGATTGACTGTCTGGTGTTCATCTGCCATCTGTTCATCTGCCATCTTCAAAAGAACTTTTAGATAACTTATACTTTCCATTGCAGATGGGAATAAATATTGGGCAACAAAATTTAATGACCATTCTCAGTAATTATACAATTCCAGAATCTTCACTTACTTCTTCCACTTCTTGATTGGCTGTCTGGTGTTCATCTGCCATCTGTGTTCGTGTCATCTTCCGTGACCTTGAGTTCCATCCTGAAAGGAATGAATCAAACAATACAGTATAAACTTATTGATGGAATGAAATAACCGTTATTTAGATTCTAATATTTACTCTTAAAGTTGCCACTACTCAATTTAACCTTTTTGAAAAGATATTACCACGGATAATACAATTCTGTTCATCTCCAAAATATTTCTTCATTCTGCTACAATCTACTCGTGACATAAGGTTGTCATTACTTGTTGTGTGCTTAGTACTGACAAAAGAACTTTTTGATAACTTATACTTTCCATTGCAGATGTGAAGAAATATTGGGCAACAAAATTTAATGCCCATTCTCAGTAATTATACAACTCCAAAATCTTCACTTACTTCTTCCACTTCTTGAATGGCTGTCTGGTGTTCGTCTGCCATCTGTGTTCGTGTCATCTTCCGTGACCTTGAGTTCCATCCTGAAAGGAATGAATCAAACAATACAGTATAACCTATTGATGGAATGAAATAACAGTATTCTAATATTGACTCTTACAAAATGCTACTACTCATTTTAACCTTTTTCAAAAGATATTACCACAGATAATACAATTCTATTCATCTCCAATAATTCTTGATTCTGCTACAATCTACTTGTAACATAAGGTTGTCATTACGTGTCGTGTGCATACTACTGACAAAAGAACTTTTTGATAACTTATACTTTCCATTGCAGATGTGAAGAAATATTGGGCAACAAAATTTAATGCCCATTCTCAGTAATTATACAATTCCAAAATCTTCACTTACTTCTTCCACTTCTTGAATGGCTGTCTGGTGTTCATCTGCCATCTGTGTTCGTGTCATCTTCCGTGACCTTGAGTTCCATCCTGAAAGGAATGAATCAAACAATACAGTATAAACTTATTGATGGAATGAAATAACAGTATTCTAATATTTACTCTTACAAAATGCCACTACTCATTTTAACCTTTTTCAAAAGATATTACCACGGATAATACAATTCTATTCATCTCCAATATTTCTTCATTCTGCTACAATCTACTTGGAACATAAGGTTGTCATTACGTGTCGTGTGCTTAGTACTGACAAAAGAACTTTTAGATAACTTATACTTTCCATTGCAGATGGGAAGAAATATTGGGCAACAAAATTTAATGACCATTCTCAGTAATTATACAATTCCAGAATCTTCACTTACTTCTTCCACTTCTTGATTGACTGTCTGGTGTTCATCTGCCATCTGTTCATCTGCCATCTTCAAAAGAACTTTTAGATAACTTATACTTTCCATTGCAGATGGGAATAAATATTGGGCAACAAAATTTAATGACCATTCTCAGTAATTATACAATTCCAGAATCTTCACTTACTTCTTCCACTTCTTGATTGGCTGTCTGGTGTTCATCTGCCATCTGTGTTCGTGTCATCTTCCGTGACCTTGAGTTCCATCCTGAAAGGAATGAATCAAACAATACAGTATAAACTTATTGATGGAATGAAATAACCGTTATTTAGATTCTAATATTTACTCTTAAAGTTGCCACTACTCAATTTAACCTTTTTGAAAAGATATTACCACGGATAATACAATTCTGTTCAGCTCCAAAATATTTCTTCATTCTGCTACAATCTACTCGTGACATAAGGTTGCCATTACGTGTCGTGTGCTTAGTACTGACAAAAGAACTTTTAGATAACTTATACTTTCCATTGCAGATGGGAATAAATATTGGGCAACAAAATTTAATGACCATTCTCAGTAATTATACAATTCCAGAATCTTCACTTACTTCTTCCACTTCTTGATTGACTGTCTGGTGTTCATCTGCCATCTGTGTTCGTGTCATCTTCCGTGACCTTGAGTTCCATCCTGAAAGGAATGAATCAAACAATAGTGTATGAACTTATTGATGGAATGAAATAAGAGTTATTTAGATTCTAATATTAACTCTTAAAGTTGCCACTACTCAATTTAACCTTTTTGAAAAGATATTACCACGGATAATACAATTCTGTTCATCTCCAATATTTCTTCATTCTGCTACAATCTACTTGTAACATAAGGTTGTCATTACGTGTCGTGTGCATACTACTGACAAAAGAACTTTTAGATAACTTACACTTTCCATTGCAGATGGGAATAAATATTGGGCAACAAAATTTAATGACCATTCTCAGTAATTATTCAATTCCAAAATCTTCACTTACTTCTTCCACTTCTTGATTGGCTGTCTGGTGTTCATCTGCCATATGTGTTCGTGTCATCTTCCTTGACCTTGAGTTCCATCCTGAAAGGAATGAATCAAACAATACAGTATCAACTTATTGATGGAATGAAATAAGAGTTATTTAGATTCTAATATTTACTCTTAAAGTTCCCACTACTCAATTTAACCTTTTTGAAAAGATATTACCACGGATAATACAATTCTGTTCATCTGCAAAATATGTCTTCATTCTGCTACAATCTACTTGTGACATAAGTTGTCATTACTTGTCGTGTGCTTAGTACTGACAAAAGAACTTTTAGATAACTTATTCTTTCCATTGCAGATGGGAATAAATATTGGGCAACAAAATTTAATGACCATTCTCAGTAATTATTCAATTCCAAAATCTTCACTTACTTCTTCCACTTCTTGCTTGGCTGTCTGGTGTTCATCTGCCATCTGTGTTCGTGTCATCTTCCGTGACCTTGAGTTCCATCCTGAAAGGAATGAATCAAACAATACAGTATAAACTTATTGATGGAATGAAATAACAGTATTCTAATATTTACTCTTACAAAATGCCACTACTCACTTTAACCTTTTTGAAAAGATATTACCACGGATAATACAATTCTGTTCATCTCCAAAATATTTCTTCATTCTGCTACAATCTACTTGTGACATAAGTTGTCATTACTTGTCGTGTGCTTAGTACTGACAAAAGAACTTTTAGATAACTTATACTTTCCATTGCAGATGGGAATAAATATTGGGCAACAAAATTTAATGACCATTCTCAGTAATTATACAATTCCAGAATCTTCACTTACTTCTTCCACTTCTTGATTGACTGTCTGGTGTTCATCTGCCATCTGTGTTCGTGTCATCTTCCGTGACCTTGAGTTCCATCCTGAAAGGAATGAATCAAGCAATACAGTATAAACTTATTGATGGAATGAAATAACAGTTATTTAGATTGTAATATTTACTCTTAATGTTGCCACTACTCAATTTAACCTTTTTGAAATAATATTACCACGGATAATACAATTCTGTTCATCTCCAAAATATGTCTTCATTCTGCTACAATCTACCTGTGACATAAGGTTGTCATTACTTGTTGTGTGCTTAGTACTGACAAAAGAACTTTTAGATAACTTATACTTTCCATTGCAGATGGGAATAAATATTGGGCAACAAAATTTAATGACCATTCTCAGTAATTATACAATTCCAAAATCTTCACTTACTTCTTCCACTTCTTGATTGGCTGTCTGGTGTTCATCTGCCATCTGTGTTCGTGTCATCTTCCGTGACCTTGAGTTCCATCCTGAAAGGAATGAATCAAACAATACAGTATAACCTATTGATGGAATGAAATAACAGTATTCTAATATTTACTCTTACAAAATGCCACTACTCATTTTAACCTTTTTCAAAAGATATTACCACGGATAATACAATTCTATTCATCTCCAATAATTCTTCATTCAGCTACAATCTACTTGGAACATAAGGTTGCCATTACTTGTCGTGTGCTTAGTACTGACAAAAGAACTTTTAGATAACTTATACTTTCCATTGCAGATGGGAATAAATATTGGGCAACAAAATTTAATGACCATTCTCAGTAATTATACAATTCCAGAATCTTCACTTACTTCTTCCACTTCTTGATTGGCTGTCTGGTGTTCATCTGCCATCTGTGTTCGTGTCATCTTCCGTGACCTTGAGTTCCATCCTGAAAGGAATGAATCAAACAATACAGTATAAACTTATTGATGGAATGAAATAACCGTTATTTAGATTCTAATATTTACTCTTAAAGTTGCCACTACTCAATTTAACCTTTTTGAAAAGATATTACCACGGATAATACAATTCTGTTCAGCTCCAAAATATTTCTTCATTCTGCTACAATCTACTCGTGACATAAGGTTGCCATTACGTGTCGTGTGCTTAGTACTGACAAAAGAACTTTTAGATAACTTATACTTTCCATTGCAGATGGGAATAAATATTGGGCAACAAAATTTAATGACCATTCTCAGTAATTATACAATTCCAGAATCTTCACTTACTTCTTCCACTTCTTGATTGACTGTCTGGTGTTCATCTGCCATCTGTGTTCGTGTCATCTTCCGTGACCTTGAGTTCCATCCTGAAAGGAATGAATCAAACAATAGTGTATGAACTTATTGATGGAATGAAATAAGAGTTATTTAGATTCTAATATTAACTCTTAAAGTTGCCACTACTCAATTTAACCTTTTTGAAAAGATATTACCACGGATAATACAATTCTGTTCATCTCCAATATTTCTTCATTCTGCTACAATCTACTTGTAACATAAGGTTGTCATTACGTGTCGTGTGCATACTACTGACAAAAGAACTTTTAGATAACTTACACTTTCCATTGCAGATGGGAATAAATATTGGGCAACAAAATTTAATGACCATTCTCAGTAATTATTCAATTCCAAAATCTTCACTTACTTCTTCCACTTCTTGATTGGCTGTCTGGTGTTCATCTGCCATCTGTGTTCGTGTCATCTTCCTTGACCTTGAGTTCCATCCTGAAAGGAATGAATCAAACAATACAGTATCAACTTATTGATGGAATGAAATAAGAGTTATTTAGATTCTAATATTTACTCTTAAAGTTCCCACTACTCAATTTAACCTTTTTGAAAAGATATTACCACGGATAATACAATTCTGTTCATCTGCAAAATATGTCTTCATTCTGCTACAATCTACTTGTGACATAAGTTGTCATTACTTGTCGTGTGCTTAGTACTGACAAAAGAACTTTTAGATAACTTATTCTTTCCATTGCAGATGGGAATAAATATTGGGCAACAAAATTTAATGACCATTCTCAGTAATTATTCAATTCCAAAATCTTCACTTACTTCTTCCACTTCTTGCTTGGCTGTCTGGTGTTCATCTGCCATCTGTGTTCGTGTCATCTTCCGTGACCTTGAGTTCCATCCTGAAAGGAATGAATCAAACAATAGTGTATGAACTTATTGATGGAATGAAATAAGAGTTATTTAGATTCTAATATTTACTCTTAAAGTTGCCACTACTCAATTTAACCTTTTTGAAAAGATATTACCACGGATAATACAATTCTGTTCATCTCCAATATTTCTTCATTCTGCTACAATCTACTTGTAACATAAGGTTGTCATTACGTGTCGTGTGCATAGTACTGACAAAAGAACTTTTAGATAACTTACACTTTCCATTGCAGATGGGAATAAATATTGGGCAACAAAATTTAATGACCATTCTCAGTAATTATTCAATTCCAAAATCTTCACTTACTTCTTCCACTTCTTGATTGGCTGTCTGGTGTTCATCTGCCATCTGTGTTCGTGTCATCTTCCTTGACCTTGAGTTCCATCCTGAAAGGAATGAATCAAACAATACAGTATCAACTTATTGATGGAATGAAATAAGAGTTATTTAGATTCTAATATTTACTCTTAAAGTTCCCACTACTCAATTTAACCTTTTTGAAAAGATATTACCACGGATAATACAATTCTGTTCATCTGCAAAATATGTCTTCATTTTGCTACAATCTACTTGTGACATAAGTTGTCATTACTTGTCGTGTGCTTAGTACTGACAAAAGAACTTTTAGATAACTTATTCTTTCCATTGCAGATGGGAATAAATATTGGGCAACAAAATTTAATGACCATTCTCAGTAATTATTCAATTCCAAAATCTTCACTTACTTCTTCCACTTCTTGCTTGGCTGTCTGGTGTTCATCTGCCATCTGTGTTCGTGTCATCTTCCGTGACCTTGAGTTCCATCCTGAAAGGAATGAATCAAACAATACAGTATAAACTTATTGATGGAATGAAATAACAGTATTCTAATATTTACTCTTACAAAATGCCACTACTCACTTTAACCTTTTTGAAAAGATATTACCACGGATAATACAATTCTGTTCATCTCCAAAATATTTCTTCATTCTGCTACAATCTACTTGTGACATAAGTTGTCATTACTTGTCGTGTGCTTAGTACTGACAAAAGAACTTTTAGATAACTTATACTTTCCATTGCAGATGGGAATAAATATTGGGCAACAAAATTTAATGACCATTCTCAGTAATTATACAATTCCAGAATCTTCACTTACTTCTTCCACTTCTTGATTGACTGTCTGGTGTTCATCTGCCATCTGTGTTCGTGTCATCTTCCGTGACCTTGAGTTCCATCCTGAAAGGAATGAATCAAGCAATACAGTATAAACTTATTGATGGAATGAAATAACAGTTATTTAGATTCTAATATTTACTCTTAATGTTGCCACTACTCAATTTAACCTTTTTGAAATAATATTACCACGGATAATACAATTCTGTTCATCTCCAAAATATGTCTTCATTCTGCTACAATCTACCTGTGACATAAGGTTGTCATTACTTGTCGTGTGCTTAGTACTGACAAAAGAACTTTTAGATAACTTATACTTTCCATTGCAGATGGGAATAAATATTGGGCAACAAAATTTAATGACCATTCTCAGTAATTATACAATTCCAAAATCTTCACTTACTTCTTCCACTTCTTGATTGGCTGTCTGGTGTTCATCTGCCATCTGTGTTCGTGTCATCTTCCGTGACCTTGAGTTCCATCCTGAAAGGAATGAATCAAACAATACAGTATAACCTATTGATGGAATGAAATAACAGTATTCTAATATTTACTCTTACAAAATGCCACTACTCATTTTAACCTTTTTCAAAAGATGGGAAGAAATATTGGGCAACAAAATTTAATGACCATTCTCAGGAATTATACAATTCCAAAATCTTCACTTACTTCTTCCACTTCTTGATTGGCTGTCTGGTGTTCATCTGCCATCTGTGTTCGTGTCATCTTCCGTGACCTTGAGTTCCATCCTGAAAGGAATGAATCAAACAATACAGTATAAACTTATTGATGGAATGAAATAACAGTTATTTAGATTCATATATTTACTCTTAAAGTTGCCACTACTCAATTTAACCTTTTTAAAAAGATATTACCACGGATAATACAATTCTGTTCATCTCCAAAATATTTTTTCATTCTGCTACAATCTACTTGTGACATAAGGTTGTCATTACTTGCCGTGTGCTTAGTGTTGACAAAAGAACTTTTTGATAACATACTTTCCATTGCAGATGGGAATAAATATTGGGCAACAAAATGTAATGACCATTCTCAGTAATTATACAATTCCAGAATGTTCACTTACTTCTTCCACTTCTTGATTGACTGTCTGGTGTTCATCTGCCATCTGTGTTCGTGTCATCTTCCGTGACCTTGAGTTCCATCCTGAAAGGAGTGAATCAAGCAATACAGTATAAACTTATTGATGGAATGAAATAACAGTTATTTAGATTCTAATATTTACTCTCTTAAAGTTGCCACTACTCAATTTAACCTTTTTGAAAATATATTACTACGGATAAGAGAATTCTGTTCCATCTCCAAAATATTTCTTCATTCTGCTACAATCTACTTGTGACATAAAGTTGTCAGTACTTGTTGTGTGTTTATTACTGACAAAAGAACTTTTTGATAACTTATACTTTCCATTGCAGATGGGAAGAAATATTGGGCAACAAAATTTAATGACCATTCTCAGTAATTTTACAATTCCGAAATCTTCACTTACTCCTTCCGCTTCTTGATTGGCTGTCTGATGTTTATCTGCTATCTGTTTCGTGCCATCTTCAGTGGCCTTGGAGTTCCATCCTGAAAGGAATGAAACAAACAATACAGTATAAACTTATTGACGGAATATAATAACAGTCATTTGGATTTTAATATCTACTCTTAAAGTTGCCACTACTCACATTGACCTTTTTGACAAAATATTACTACTTATAATAAAATTATGCTGATCTTCAAAATATTAATTCATTCAGCTACAATCTACTTGTGACATAAGGTTGTCACTACTTGTCATGTGCTTAGTACTGACAAAAGACCCTTATAGATAAGTTGTGCACGTACTACTTGATGTACACATACTACTTGATGGCTTACTGTCAGGTGATTGACTGTTGTATTACAACATGTCTGACTGACTGACTTACTGACTGACTGGTGACTGACTGACTCCTTGTAATGTACACATACTGCTTAATGGCTGACTGACAGGTGACTGACTGACTGACTTCTTCTGTTGTACTACAACATTTCTGACTGACTGACTGACTGACAGATTCCTTGTAATGTACATGTACTACTTGATGGCTGACTGACAGGTGACTGGCTGACTAACTGCTTCAGTTGTACTACAACATTTCTGACTGATCGACTAGGGACTGACAGACTCCTTGTAATGTACATGTACTACTTGGTGGCTGACTGACTTCTTCAGTTGTACTTACTTAATGACTGACTGACTGACTGACTGGTGACTGACTGACTGACTGACTGACTGGTGACTGACAGACTCCTTGTAATGTACATGTACAACTTTGATGGCGGACTGACAGGTGACTGACTGACTGCTTCAATTGAACTACAACATTTCTGACTGACTGACTTGTGACTGACTGACTGACTGACTGACTGACTGACTGACTGACTGACTGACTGACTGGTGACTGATTGACTGACTGACTGACTGACAGACTGACAGACTGATTGACTGACCGACTGACTGACTGACCGACTGACCGACTGACTGACTGACTGACTGACTGACTGACTGACTGACTGACTGACTGACCGACTGACCGACTGACCGACTGTCCGACTGTCCGACTGACTGTCTGACTGACTGACTGACTGACTGACTGACTGACTGACTGACTGACTGACTGACAGACTGATTGACTGACAGACTGACTGACTGACAGACTGACTGACTGACTGACTGACTGACTGACTGACTGACTGACTGACTGACTCCTTGTAATGTATACGTACTACTTGATGGCTGACTGACAGGTGACTGACTGACTGACAGCTTCACTTGTACTACAACATTTCTGACTGACTGACTAGTGACTGACAGATTCCTTGAAATGTACATGTACTACTTGATAGGTGACTGACTGACTGACTGCTTCAGTTGTACTACAACATTTCTGACTGACTGACTAGTGACTGACAGATCCCTTGTAATGTGCATGTACTACTTGGTGGCTGACTGACTTCTTCAATTGTACTGCAACATTTCTGACTGACTGACTGACTGACTGACTGACTGACTGAATGAATGACTGACTGACTGACTGACTGAATGAATGACTGACTCCTTGTAATGTACACGTACAGCTTAATGGCTGACTGACAGGTAACTGACTGGCTGACTGACTGCTTCAGTTGTACTACAACATTTCTGACTGATCGACTAGGGACTGACAGACTCCTTGTAATGTACATGTACTACTTGGTGGCTGACTGACTTCTTCAGTTGTACTTACTTACTTACTTACTGACTGACTGACTGACTGACTGACTGGTGACTGACTGGTGACTGACAGACTCCTTGTAATGTACATGTACTACTTTGATTGCGGACTGACAGGTGACTGACTGACTGCTTCAGTTGAACTACAACATTTCTGACTGACTGACTAGTGACTGACAGACTCTTTGTAATGTACATGTACTACTTGGTGGCTGACTGACTTCTTCAGTTGTACTGCAACATTTCTGACTGCCTGACTTAATGAATGACTGACTGTTGACTGACTGACTCCTTGTAATGTACACGTACAGCTTAATGGCTGACTTACAGGTGACTGACTGACTGACTGACTGACTGACTGACTGACTGACTGACTGGCTGACTGACTGCTTCAGTTGTACTACAACATTTCTCGTCATTGTATTACTGTATTCGAGCTGGTCTTATTTTTATCATTGTATTCGAGCTGGTCTTACTTTTATCGTTGTATTTTTAAATAATATTATTGTGAAGCGGTTTTTTATTGTTTTGATGGAAGGTACTGACTGGTAACTGACTAACTACTTGTACTGTACATGTACTAGTCTCAGATTATTGGTATCTTCTTTATCTACAAATATGTTCTGAAAGAGGATGATACGTACCTTTAATCACCCTACAGGGAAATTTCACTGATCATTCTCCCAAACGTGAACATATGTTCTATCTACACTGTTGTACATCTCAATTATTTTGGAAATAGCTATGGATTTTTAAAACGAGTAGTGCATAACCATTCATTGTTGTCTGCATTTAGTTAAACAATGTTGGTTTAGAATTTCAAAAATAAAAGTACACACTTTCAAACTTTAGACAATAGAACTGCTCACTCCATTTTTACCTCCCGTAAGGGTACGGGAGGTATTAAAAGGGGAAGGTGTGTCTGTGTGTCTGTCTGTCTGTCTGTCTGTCTGTCTGTCTGTCTGTCTGTCCGTCTGTCTGTCTGTCTGTGTGTCTGTGTCATCATTTTCTAAAATTCGGCTGGCTCAATTGTAATGAAATTTGGAATATATAATCTTTAGGGTAATAGCTAGACCTGATTAGGTTTTGAGCCAGATCGGTTAATGTTTAATTAGAGAAATTTGCATATTAATGAAATCAAATAATTAAGCAATATCTTAAGACTCCATACTTCGATTTCAATAAAAATTAGTATATTCATCAAACATAACAAAATACATTTGTTCATGTACTTTAAACTGTTAAGACAATATGAATTAATATAATATAATTACGCTATATTAATTTGAGTAAACTCGGAAGGCTGCCCTCAGCGGCCGGTCACTGTCAATGGTTTTATGATGTTGCGTCCAGTCTGACGAGTATAAAGTTGGCTTCATATTCAGATTCAACTAGCGTCATATTCAGCGCCATATCCAGCATCAGGTGCTTAATAAGACGGCTCAATATGACGCTATCTGAATCTGAATCTGAATCTGACGCCAACTTTATACTCGCCGTTCTAGTCTGCCCAAATTAGCGGATCGAGCAGACCAAATCCGAAACGTTTGGGGAGTATACAAATACTACATATTTTTTAGATCTTCCCTTTGGCTCTAGTGTCTACATTTCAATTGAGTTATACTTTACGAAGTTCAATTCCGTGAGAGAATGCAATGAAGACTCGGCTGAACGTAGCAAACCATGAGTGTAATATGGCGTCCATGACACGATCATGTTGACAGTATATACACGTATTGTAATTTGTAGTAGTTTGCTGTGATTTTGGTGCTGCTTCTATTTTTGTGACATTGAATTCGGCGTGAACCAAATCCTACAATGTAAACGCAAATAGAAGCGATTCACATCTAAATTGCAAAGTTGAGTGGGTTTTCAGCTAAATTACGCCTCGCTTGGCATAAAATCGAACATACTCACTCTAAGTCTAACCCTCGTCCTGCTTGCATACGAAGTGAGTCATCCCTTCCTTCCCTTCGTTGAGGGTTGTGTCAGTAATAGAGACTTGCCAGCATAACTATAGCTATTTTTCAGCATAATTTCATCTATGTTACTGGAATTGTATTGTTTGGTTCCCTTTTTTTTAGTTTTATTTTAATAATTGGTGCTTCCCTTACGGGAGGCGCTCAGTTTACATCTGGTATATAATAGTGATACATAGTTGCTTCAAAACGAGATTTCAAAAAGGTAACCTTATTATTATTACTTTAAAACTTAACATTATTTTCAATGTATGAACTTTACAAGAAAAATGAGACGTTGCCAAAAACAGTTAAAGATTTTCACATTCAAGATCTGTTGATCCATAAATTTATCGAAGTTGTCAACAAAAGATTTACTCACAGAAATGGTTATAACTACATAATCAGTTAAACCATTAAAAATACCAAAATGACAAATCGAACCCTGTTTTTTTAGTTAAGTGTTAATGGACAGTGTTAATATAATTTCAATTAATGTTAAAGGAATTCGTAACAAAACAAAACGTTTGAAATTTTTTCACTGGCTGAAGCAACAAAAAGCTCATATTGGTTTGCTGCAAGAGACCTATCTTACACTAGAATTAAAGTCTCAAATAGAGAAAGAATGGAAAGGTCGTATCTTTCACTCCTTTGCTCAGTCTACACATAGTTGCGGTGTTTCTATTCTTTTCAGTCAGTCCTGTGAATGTGAAATTTCAAATGAGGACATTGCTACTGATAGTGAAGGTAGATTGATTTTTGTTAATTGTCATTTCAGAAATTCTTCATTTTCTCTTGTCAACATGTATGCCCCCAATGTTGTCAAGAACAGAATTGAATTTTTTACTGATTTAGCTGCTTGGCTCTCCAACAGGGAAACTTTTAATTTTGTTATAGGAGGTGATTATAATACTGTTATTGTTCCAGTATTGGATAAGCAAGGTGGAAATATTCCAGATCCTACCCCAGCCACTACCCTAATTACCTATGTGATAAAAGAATTTAATCTCTTTGATGTTTGGCGAAGTTTAAATCCCATGAAAAAACAATTCACCTGGCGACAACACAACCCACCTGTATGTTGTCGGCTTGACTATTTTTTCTTATCGGAAACGTTAAAAGAAAAAGTAGAGAAAGCCGACATTAGACCATGTTTCTTGTCGGATCACCAGTCAATTTTTATCAAAATCAAAATAGACGACTCTGAAAGAGGACCCGGAATATTTCGATTGAACACCTCTATTCTTGAAAATGATGATTACATTAAGAGAATTAAGGAGATAATAGATGATTGTGAATCAGAATTTACTGGTATTCCACTTTCAAAAGTAGTGCTTTGGGAGCTGATAAAAATCCGTATAAAAGATTTCTCGATTGTTTATTCCCAAGAATTGGCCAAGGGACGGAAAGCGAAGCTTTCGAAGTTAGAAAAACAACTTGAACAACTTGAACAAAATCTCGATAATTCCCTTGATGCAAATATCGTGTCCGAGTACAAACGTGTTAAAGACGAGATAAGTAAGTTATATGACTATAAACTAGAAGGTGCTAGAGTGAGGTCGAGTGCGGAATGGTCACTTGAGGGTGAGAAACCAACGAAATTCTTCTTAAATCTTGAACGACAGCGTGCAAAAAACAATTGTATCGACTCGCTTAATAGTAGGGGACAAATTTTCACTTCGGCTAGTGACATTCTCGCAGAATGTTCAGAATTTTATCGTGATTTGTACTCGTCGAACAATGTTCCGGATGATGACATTACACATTATCTTGATTCTATACACCTCGATAGATCTCTAAATGAAAACGAAAAAAATATCTTGGAAATCGAATTTTCTTTCAACGAATGCACTAAAACAATTAATAGGTTAAAGACAGGTAAAACACCTGGACCTGATGGCATTCCATCCAAATTTTACAAGAAATTCTGGCATATTGTTGGACCTTTTGTTTTTGAATCTTTGAAGGAGGGTCTAACTGTCGGTCAATTATCGCCTTCTCAACGGCGCGCAGCTATTAAACTTATTCATAAGAAAGACGAACGGGACCGGCTTACAAATTGGAGACCAATAAGTTTACTCAACACCGACTACAAAATATTGGCTCTTTCAATGGCTGTTCGGCTGCAAACTGTCCTGCCTAACCTAATTAGTCCTGATCAAACAGCATACATAAAAGGTAGATATATAGGGCAAAATATCAGACTTATTCAAGACATAATTGACCTTACTGAAGAAGAAGAAACGGCAGGAGCCATCGTATTTTTAGATTTTTCAAAAGCCTTCGACACCTTGGAACGGAATTTTTTATTTGCATCACTGCATAAATTTGGCTTTGGGGATAAATTCATTAGGTCAATTTCAACAATGTACAACAAATGCGAAAGTTGCATTATAAACAATGAATGGGCGTCTTCCTTTTTAAAATTAAATAGAGGCATTCGACAGGGTTGTCCACTATCCGCTTTGTTGTTTCTACTGGCCGCCGAAATTATGGCTATCAGCATTAGACAAAGTCATGAAATTCACGGTATATCGGTTAAAAATACGTCCCCAAACTACCCTTATTTAACAGAAATAAAATATCGCAAGTAGCCGATGATACGTCGCTTTTTCTAACTGACGTCGCTTCAATTCACAATGCTATAAACGCGGTTCAGAATTTCGGCAAAGTTTCTGGACTTCAATTAAACGTAAGCAAGTCGGAAGGTATGTGGCTTGGTCCCTGGAAAATTAGGAATGATAAACCGGCAGGTTTAAAGTGGAACAAACGACCAATTAAGTCACTCGGAATATATTTCAGCGACGATCGTTTAAACTATATACTTTTGAACTGGGAAAAGAAAATAGAAAGACTAAAAGCTGTTCTAAATACATGGTCAAAACGAACACTGACCTTGTATGGAAAAATAACAGTCATCAAATCTTTAGCACTACCGCAACTTGTTTTTGCAATGTCAATTATTGGCGCCCCTTGTAATATAATCAGACAGGCAAATCAGATTCTTTTTCGGTTCCTGTGGAACAATGGCCCTGACAAAATTAAAAGGTCAACGGTCACCGCGGAGTACGAGCGCGGTGGTTTGAAGATGCCGGACTTGTTTGCTCTCCAAGAGGCTCTTTTTGCGTCTTGGGTCAGACGGCTGTGTGACCAAAGCAACGCAAGGTGGTTAGCGATCCCGCTGTATTGGCTAAGGCATTTTGGCGCTGATTTCATGATTTTTTATTTCAATTATAATGATGACAAAACCTTTCCCTTTTTAGATTCAATTCCCTTTTTCTACAAAAATGTTGTTATTGCATGGCACAAAGCAGGCGGTGGATGTAACAACATTCCCAAGCCTAGTCACTTGGATATACGCAGTCAAATAATTTGGGGTAATGCGTATATATGTCATAATGGGACGTCTCTCTTTTATCCGGGTTGGATTAAATCTAATATTATTTATGTACATGATATTATTGACCAATATGGTGACTTCATAAAGCCTACTTGTTTGCTTCAAAAACTGCGGTACAAAACAAATTGGATAGCGGAATGGAATAAACTTGTGAACCTGATACCTAAACAATGGAAATTGGCATTGAAAGACACCCGTATCGACTATTTATGCAGAAAAAGGAAATTCATGCTTGTCTATGGTAAACACTTTTCACTTGAAGGAGACCTTGAAAAATTGTCTTCAAAATTTCTGTACAAAAATCTCTTGGCCCCTCGCATTACCGAGCCAATTTGTGAACATAGCTGGAATGGTCAACTGCAATTGTTCAGCAAAAGTCATTGGAGAATAATATGGACGAACCAAATGATTCTTCTATCACAAGACAGAAAATTGTCAGATTTTAATTTTAAAATTATTCATAGAATTCTACCAAGTGGAATCAACCTTTGTCGCTGGAGAATAAGCAACAGCGACAAATGTAGTTCATGCAATGTACCGGACACATATGAACACATGTTCCTTCAATGTCAAAGACTTGGTTTGTTCTGGGATCACGTTCAGACTCTTCTTAGTACGAAGCTGAACATACAAGTTAAAATAGATTTTAATGTTATTGTCTTTGGTTACAAACCACTGAGTGTCGCTCCAATAATTAGATTTATTAACATGGTGACTACTATTGCAAAATACTGCGTATTTGCGGCTTGGGCTAATTTCAATAATGACCCACAAAATCCCAAATCGATCCCAAGCTATGACTTATTTCACAAATATCTATCTTTTATGTACAAAATAAATCAAACAAAGAAATGTACTTATTTACCATTCTGGAAAAGATTATTATTTTGAGAGTGTACTATTGTTAACCTTTGTATTTGCTTTCAGTATGACAAACACTTTTATTCGGGGCAGTGCTTTTTTGACGGATTAATTTATATTTATTTCTTATGAACTGTAACTATTTTGTTGTATGTATATTTATTTTTTCCAGTTTGCTTGTGATATGTAAAATGTTTTTGACAGAGCAGTTATGTAAATAAATAAAAAAAAATAAAATAATGTAAATTAAAATTCAAAGCTCACGTACATATACGCCTTTGTACATGTAGTATGTAAATAAGTTTAGAGAAAATGGACTATATTTTATCAGCATCATCAACATTCCAAAACACGTTTGTCATCTATTTGTAAACTCTGACAGGATTAATTACGAAAATAAGCATCAGAGACGTCACTTAAATCACATGTGCTCAAATGATCGCCTTCGTGTGACACTGAACTAGAACTTAGTTGAACAGCCAATATGTTACGATCTGTCAAAGTACATTATCTGTCAATGTCATATATCATGATCACGATCAGAAATCCTGTCATTTGTGCGATTTGTTATTCAAATTATACAATTAAATGAAAATTCCTACACTCTGAACAGTGTTGCAACTCAACCTACCAAACTTAGTTCGACCACACTTTGGAAAACCAAAATTTCCGAGGGTATTTACGAGATGTACTTTATGTTTCTTGGACGACGTCATTTTGAATGCCGATCTTCGAATTTTAGGTAAGTTTCGGAAACAATCGGAAGCCAATGCCGCCGAGCTCCGTTCCATTTCTCACGTTCGGTAATGTTCGATTGACATTTGTGCTCGATTGAGTAGATCTGCCCACCCGAACGTCAACTCGGCAAAGCAAAAACCGATATTCCGAGTACGATAACATTTGAGTACGATCGATTAGATCATCTATATTTCGTTACTAACGGAAATAGAGAGTTCATTTTTAGGGCTTTTCTTAGCAATTTGAAATTATCAAAGTACAAATCCAATTTTGCATGTAATTTGTAAATTTTTAGCTGCTGAATAGCCGACCCAATTGACTGAAAAGCCGGGCAAACTGGTCGGTGGCCAGCTTAAAATGAACACGCTGAATCACAAGTCTCAAAAAATGGCAGTCCAGGCTATTCTTTTAGTTGTATCTCTGCACATTCCAACCATTTCTTTAGTGGGCTTCAAATTCTTGATATATTTAAATTACACAAACCTCAACTTTGAACTTCCATGTATGACTTATTATAATATTAAACAAGTAGTTACCTCACTACCTTCCACATTATTGCACTCCTCCATTTTTATGATTATAGTACTAGCTGGGTTAAAGGTTAGGGGATGACATATCAAACAACAACAAAATGTGCTCACTGATCCGAAACAGATTTTTGAGGGGAGCGTTAAATAGGGGGGTCTGTAGCGGTTGTAGCGTAGTAAAAGTGATATAGCAAAACCGCTACAGATTCAGATATGAATCGGTTCTGTCGATTTGCGTTTGCGTTAGAAGAATTATAGCGTTTGATTTGGGTTAAACGTCGAAACGAAAAAAATGCACGAAAACAGACGAAAAAGCCCTCAAAATCACACAAAAAATGCAGCTATAATGAGAGCGACCTAAGACACCAATACCATTTCAAAAAATACAAAAATTATATTATATATAAGACAATTATTGACTCACTTCTGCCTTGAGATTGAAAATCACATCCATCTATCTTGGGGATGTTCCATCTGAAAGTGAATTCATCAAACAATAGTTTTTTTAAAAAAAAAATACTTTTTCAATATATAGCATTCATTGATATTGTAATATCTTATTCTGTTACATACCACAGACTTGAAAGTCTCTAACTTCTAATGTTCCAATAACACTGGTAAAATCACTTTATAAGACAATTATTACTTACGTCTGCCTTGAGATTGATAATCACATCCAACTGTCTCTGGTCTTCTTGTCCAGCTCCATTATTGTGCCCACCTGGTTGATTTTTAATTTTCCTTTGCTGAATTCTTTTTTTTTTTCATCGCGAACATATATAATGAGAGACTGAGATCTATGATACAATACCATTTCAAAAAGACAATTTGACATGCATTAATGAGGAGAAATTTAAATAGTAGTGAATTAATTAATTAAAGTTATTGGTGACTAAATGTGCGAAGTGCAAGATAGAAAGTGCCGGCCATTCAATTTATTTTAGCTTCTTTTTGAACTGGTAGTGGCAAAATAGAACGCTTTCATTAATTTCGTTCACGTAACTATGAAGTCATGTTATTTTTGTCCCAAATTTTCCAACTTTTTTCAATTAATCGAGCCTGTAATTTTTGCTTCTCCTAGACAATGGAATTAGCCAAACTGTTGTCCATTGCCCACATAACCCAACCCAACACAATCCGTACAAGAGAAAAAAATAGCATGATGTCAAAAACAAACCTACAAAAGCAAATAAAATCTATCCTAGCATGATGTCAGTTATCCCAACCAAACAGGTAGGCACAACTTTGGGCTTCCTCTTTCTTTACAAGTCGCATCTTCCATCGAGCCTCAGCAATTCACAGACAGACATTACAGATAGATGTGTAGCCATTTTGAACTTTTTGAGCTGCAGTAAGACGGATTTACAAGTATTTGAAAAGGTATTGAGAACCAATCAAAATAAAGAGCAAAAATGAACCCATCACCTGTGATTTTACATTTTGGCGGGAAACTATTGTCTCTATGTGAGGTCAGTATTAACGAGCAAGTATTACACGTTATATTGCATGACAGCCAATCAACGTCAGAATTTTACTCGGCGGGAATTTACAAGTGGTGTTAACAACATCCTTACATGACACACCTGTGGGTGCACACCATATTTTAATCAATTGTTTCTCGCGAAATGCAATTAGTCGGAAAACGGCGCATGATTTGTGAAAGCGCTCTGACCGCAAAAGTCGGGATGAGTCGCCCCCGTTTGAATTACATACCTTAGTAATAAAATGGAATGTCAGAGCCCAACAAATAAAATGAAATAGGACGACTTTACCTACAATGTGGTATAACGAACTTGTATCTATAGGAAGTTTGCGATTTTCCATCTTGTTGGCACATAATCCCTCGTGGTTGTTTGAAATACCAAGATATGATTCAGTACACTTCAAGGACAACTCATACAAATCCACGAGATTCTCGCAGACTGTACTCATAGCTTGTCCAGTCTCAGACAACACTAGACAAATGCAAGTGTGTCGTACGCGTGTCTGAGGTCCAATAATTTGATCGTGTATATTGCTTGAAATTTACTTTCAGAAGAAAAACGTGTGGGTTTATCGAAATGCTTTGCCTATATTTTCACGTATACATAATGATTCACAACAGCGGCGCGATCGTCATCGTGTATGATTTTCTCCCAACTCCTCGTACTTAGCCCCGTACTAGATAGGCTTCCTTTGACCGAGTGACACGTGAAAAAAAGCTCACAAAATGTAATTTTTTTTCCGCATCCGCATATTTGTTATAAAGACGTTTCTTTTTATCGACGGTAATTACTATTTAGGTTTGTTGGTAATTTTATTTCATCGCAATGTATTCGTACGCTCATACCTATGTGTTTACAGCACTTGAACTTTGACATACTTTTGATAATTGTTCCGTGTCGGTCCTTGCCAATGTTAGTAAGAATGAAGTAAAGTATATTAAAAAATTATTTGACATTTGTAAATAAAATAAGATTGATAATACGAAAAGAATTATTCGCTTTTCGTGAATGTTTTCGGTCCAATCCCATTGAATGTCTGACAAGTTCATACAATGAGCATGATTTACTGGATGAATCCCTACTGCAAATGGTAACTATATAGCTTTTAGTCACACATCTACGAGACTAGTATTCATGCCGGCCCCGTGCATCGGATGTAAATACACATGACACACCCCTCGTCGATTGCCGTGGATGACAACTACATGTACTATCGGACATGTCATTATGTACTCACGTGCACTCTCTACTACGTGAAGCACGACTCACCTTACTCACCGTTATCGTGGTTACTAGTGTGATGTTCGAAAATGCACAGGTGAATCTTTATCTAAATCGGATATAAACTCTACGGAATAATACATTTTACAATCATCTGCCTGGGATATGGCAAGTATTTTATTTTTTTATTTTTCATTCCAACTTTTTTTTTGGCCGACTCTGCTGACAGACACCGGTCCCGAGCACGTCGTGCTCGTGACAGGTGTGACCTTTGACATCCAATACGACGTGTTTCAGCGTCAAATACACATTCTTATTACCTTCAAAGGTGATCGCTCAAACATTATACCAGTTCTCAAAACTGTTAATTTACGTGTGATACTATCTGTTTTTCCAACAACTGCATACATACATACATACATACGTACGTACATACATACATACATACATACATACATACATACATACATATACACTGTGTATGTATAGTGTGTTTTGTGTACGTGTATGTGTGTGTAAGTCTACGGGGAGGCATGGAAAAAAATCAAGAACTTGCAGGGGGGGGGGAATCAATTTTTCCCAAGCTTTTGTAGGATGGGGGCATGAAAAAAATACACAAGGAAAAGGGGAAATCCTCCGGGGACCCCTGGAAGTAAGATCTGGACACTCCCTTACGAATGTTAAAGTTCGCTATTCTCAAATTGCACTGTTTTCACACAAAAGCCACCTTTGACGGCTATACATCCAACATGGAAACTTCTCGTTGCCAGTAGGTCGTAGTCATCTCACACTTATTTCAAAGGTGGATGTGGACACTGTATACAGGTGAACAACGCACACTGAGTTCCGACGAAGTCCGACTCCCACCTTCTACACTAACATGAGACGTTGATCTCTCTAATTAGTTTATCATTGCCCCAACATTAATATACTCTCTCGACCAATCAAAAGATCTAACGTCTCTCGAGTCATTATAATAATAGCGTATCCAGGTGGACGTCTACACAGTGAATTCAGAGTACAAAATAAACTACTTCAAATACATCAGTGCCAATACTCAAGCTCTACGTAACATCAGTTATTATCATTATTATTAGTCATTGAAGAATGTTGGCACATTTTAGATGCTCTTCACGCCAGTATGGATTAAAATTAAAACAGGAAAACGACAAAGTGACTGAGTCGATACTTGTGTTCTTTGTGACTCAAATGAATTTGATAATGATTATAACTTCCCATTGAATTTTTTTTTGGCCAATGCTAGGTTCAAGTATATTATTTTCAACAATATTTTTATTGTCCACCTTCTTATGAAAAATTCACTGGGCTGATATAATCTGACCAGGTAGTAGTCCGTAAGGTACGCCGTGACGGGCGCCCCCACACATCCGCCAACCCGGGTGAGAGGAGGCCGGTGAGGGCGGAACGTCACGACGTATCTTACAGTCTAACCAGAGTCTAACCAGGTATAGGTAGCTTGATTTACAAACTCTTGCAACCTTTCACAAACACGCTCTACCACTGTAAGAGCTGAAACAAATTAATTGGAACTGTACATTTTTTTAATCGTATTATGTTTTTGTTCATATAGTGACTTGTATTTTGGACCTGTGGCCTTTGAATTAAAATGTAAAAACACCAGTGTAGTACAAGTGGGTCTTGTGTAGATACCGTTTAGAATGTACTATGCCCTTAGTGGAGTTAAGGGCTATTTTAGTCTGTTAACTGTGTTGTCGACACGCATCGTAACAACAACCTACTCTGAAGCTCATAAAATCTGCAGAGAATACAAAAGATACCCTAAAAACGATGTTGAAAGTCTCACAGGTGCTTGCAACAGATGATGATGATGATGACAACATCTATGTATGCAACGCCGGGAGTAAGAGTAAGAAGTTTGACTCAAAAGGCACATGTTTATGCAGTATTGGAAAGGAAATGCTTGATATCAAAATCCTGCAAAGAGTTGCAGTAAATTATTACGAACTCAGGCCTAGTTAGTTTTGTTTATGAAAACAAACAAACAAACAAACAAACAAACAAACAAACAAACAAACAAACAAACAAACAAATAAATAAATAAATAAATAAATAAGTACTGACAAACATCAACAATAGAGTAATCACAAATCTGTATCAACAATAATGAATTTCGCAGAATCAAGAATTAGTGAGTGTATGTTTTCCTTAGATGCAAAAAATAGTCACAAATTCCAAAGGTGGCGTTATTCAGTGTTTGTCATTCCGAGGAATCTTGCGTGAGTTTGAAGTACATCCCCGGAATGATAGAATGCTCAGAACAAAAAATTAAGACTACAATTTATTGTAATGGCTTACTGCAGCTACTTGTACAAGTTCTCGTGGTAGGAGTATTCGTCTGCCATGGCAGACAATCGGTCCCCCTTCGTGCATTGCCCTATAACTCGCGCCCGGCCTGGGAAGTCGCCAGCGAACAGAAGAACATATACACATGTTTTTACAACTTACAATTGTGCGACGCGTACGTGTCAAAGGTTATGTCGTCATCTTAATCGCTTTTGTATGAAGACATCTTAATCTCTGTAATATATTTTTGGTGTCTAGAAGGGAAATTGTTCAAAGCAAAATGATCGTTGAAAAAAGTTTTTAAAAAAAGTTAAAAAATAAAAAGTTGAAAAAAAATGAAAAAACGGCAAGCTTTGTCAGAAATTACGTCACTTCCTTCATTTACAGCCCACATTTATATAATCATGCAAGAGAGACATCTACTGTCTACACCAATTTGAAACAGAAGGGGTCTTGATGTCACATCGTTACAGACGTACACAGAACATACGTATGCTTGCATGTTGTGTTAAAAGCCAAGCTATACAAGATGATCGTTACAATGCTGCGAACTATCACCGTGAAACTGAAAGTAGAAGTACCACAGACATCAATTTGGTACAATCTGAATACAAGGGTAAATAAAATTCTACAAAGAACGAGTTTTGGGATATCCCATATGGTAAGCCGTTCAGGCCAGAATTATAATTTTATTTTAGCTGTAGTATTTCTTATATATTTTTCGTACTGATAAACTAATTTAACCGTTTATGTACTTTTATTCCATGTTCATATTATATCAATTGAAACAAGTTTTCATTTATTTGAGAATATTGTTTTATTTTTCGTCAAACCAGAATTTTTAAGGATTATATATAATTAAAAGTCAAAATGTATTTTTTATAAAAGTTTTTTATTTTTTTATTTTTTTCAACTTTTTTTTGGCCGAGTCTGCTGACAGGCGCAGGTAACAAGGACGTCGTGCTCGTGACAGGCGTGACCTTTGACATCCATTACGACGCGTTTCGGCGTCAAATACACATTCTTATTACCTTCAAAGTTGATCGCTCAAACATTATATCAGTTCTCAAAACTGTTAATGTACGTGTGATAGTATCTGGTTTTTTTTCCAACAACCGCGACTTCAGCCGCGTACACACATGTGTACACCCCGTCACGTTAAGGTTATGACCGCTTGTATGATGTAGTACGTAGAACACGACCCATGTGCAACGGGTAAAAGTAGTTAATCTACAACAACTGAAGTTTGGCGCATCAATAACATTCATTATTGTGAAACTGGCAAGAATTGAAATTAGATGGCATGGTACACTATACTGTGAGCGTGAGCAAAATAGCTTTAGGAACAAAAACGTAATGTGAGGAAAAGTGAATGCGTATTTCCTAAGGGTCAGTTCAGGTACGAGCGCACATGTTGACGTCGACCTTTGTATTACATACGGCGTAGGCGTGTTGTTCTCAACTTTTCATGATACATGTGTGTACTCAGACCACTAAAAATGTATACTACAATGTATGATAAAGTATTTATCAGCACCAAATTATCACATACAACGCAATTATGTTATAAATAATACAGTTCAACATAATCTATCTTATACTAGTGTTCTTTGGTCTCTACGCCGGTCTTCAACGGCGGATGAACAGATGGTTTATGTCGGAATGACGAAATGACGTGTACAGAAATTGTCCGATACGTCTTTAGGGAGCGCCCAGATTTTACTTCCAGGGGGCCAGGGGGATTTTCGGGGAGGGGGAGCATCAATTTTTCTCAGGAAGAATTGGGGGGGGGGGGGGCTAAACAAAAAATTCACAATTTTCTAGGGGGGTAATGGAAAAAATCATGATTATTTAATTCAACATAAATCAACTGCAATATTAATTCTGACACTTCTCAAAGTAACTTGTCCGTGAGGATGTGCAAGACTTGTTTCATCACAATCACTATCAGTGTTATCATCAGTACATGAATTTTCTGAGCTATCAGTATCACAATTGTCTCCATCACTGCCTAGATCATGCATTACAGAAGTATCACTTTCAGTCTCAGTCACTATCTGTTTCATTCATGTCCATGATATTAATTTTAATTTCATTAATTTTTCCAGCCAGTTTTCTAAATCTAAATTCTGATGTTCCTACTATGTAAGTGGATACCATGTCTGATTTTTCTCTTTTTTAATTTTCACTGTTTTGGTAATTTATGCTCATTGTGGGGGGGGGGAGACATGAAAAAATACACAAGGAAAAGGGGAAATCCTCCTGGGCCCCACTGGAAGTAAGATCTGGACACTCCCTTACGAATGTTAAAGTTCGCTATTCTCAAATTGCACTGTTTTTCACACAAAAGCCTTTACCTTTGATAGCTATACATCCAACATGGAAACTTCTCGTTGCCAGTAGGTAGTAGTTATCTCACACGTACTTCAAAGGTGGATGTGGACATTTTATACAGGTGAACAACGCACATTGAGTTCCGACGAAGAGCATGTATACACGTGGAAAGCTGAACACCGACGCACCATTCCACGTCGACCAAGCGTCTCTGCGACCTTGCACCACCGTTGTCTGGCGAAGTCTGACTCCCACCTTCTACACTAACATAATACGTTGTTCTCTCTAATTTGTTTATCATTGTCCCAATATTAATATACTCTCTCGACCAATCAAAAGATCTAACGTCTCTCGAGTCATTATAATAATAGCGCATCCAGGTGGACGTCTACACAGTTGTATGTTAATGAATTCAGAGTACAAAATAAACTACTTCGAATACATCCACTGGGCAAAAAGTTGAATAGACATGAATCTACGTAAATTTACTGTATCTGCAGATCTCACGTATGCGCTTCGTGTACTGAAGTATACGAACAGTATACTAGACATTAAGTCTGCCGAAATCTACAGTTCCGTCGACTAAGCGTACACTTAAGTCTTTTGTTCCAGCTTCCAGACTTGTTTTGCACACTGTATATTTTACGTATTCGTTACGTATACGTACGTGCCACCATTGTCGAATGTCTCTGAGTGTGGAGTTGTTCTCTTTTCACCGTTAGTCTATTGCTGCTAGGCCCTCGGGCTTTCTTCCGATACGAGACGCTTGTCGTATCGGAAGTAAGAGGAATGCCCGAATGTCTCGCAGCTAGACTATGTATTATCACAGACAATTATAAGAAACTGTTTCTTGGTGTTATACGGCCGTGGAAGCGTACCAATCGGCACTACTCGGCAATGTTGTGGACGACTTGACAAATCACAGATAGTCTGTGATCAAAATGTAAATACTGTACATGTGATCGCGTCCAACCTATGACAAAACTTACTCAAAACATCCGTTTGCATTTGATATTTTAGTGTTCTGTGATGTGCAAAAATGGTTTTTATATCCCACACCAAACATCGTTTTCGTTTCATTTTACAATGTTCGATATGTATCATTCAGACGTCTGTGTCATTTTCCTCCACCACAGCTTTCGGACTTTTGCAAAGAGTTAAATCACCGTCAATGGTTAAAACTATGCCCGCTTAAAACAAAGTTTTGATTTGCATATACATTGTATAGAACAGTACAACAATGAAATATCAAAAGGCCAGCTGTCAGCTCATTATGGCTTTCATCACAAGATCGCGATATCCTGTACACATTGTGCGACTGATAAAATTTTCCATCATAATGTTAGTTTCGTTGAAAAAAAAACTTAGATACAAGCAATACACCTTCGCCGAAAAGACGAAAACTTCAACCTGTGACTTCTCATCAGCGTCTCGTATTGATTAATGAATGTGATGGTGAATTAAAAAAATGAAAACTGAATTCGATTAGTTGCTTGACCAACTATTTTTCAGTCTTTTTCTCTACAGTACAATGTAATAAAACTGATATGTATTATTATCATTAACATTGGATTAAAACGTTCGATCGCCTGCCTCGCGGCCATGCATACTCTGCTGCCGTCCTGGATACATATAACTTGCGGTTAGGTTATACATAGAAAAACAGATACAGTGTTGCAGTTTTAAGTGCAGTCTAGTTTAAAGGAAATATAAGATAATGACCATTAATTAAAACGTATTAGATAAATGGAACGCTCTTTTATACTGGGTCGTCAGGCCGGCCCTGGAGCACTGCATTGTGTCCTGGAACTTGAAAATGTACATGGACCAGCACGAATATGACAGCAGAACCGATCTGTTGTAAGTCTACAACTGGTATTTCAAATGAATGTTCTTCAGTGGCTAGTATTAATGGGGCGACCATAGTGGTATCGGACACCGTTTCTCTCTAGAATTCCCGTGAACTTAAGATGGTAAACAGTGATGTCACGTCTGCATATGCTCGAGACTGTTTTCATTAAAGAGAAAGTAAAACGGCTCACCGTTGACGGAAAAAAAACAGCATGTAAACAAGCAAACGAACAAACAAAAAGAAACAAACAAACAAATTAATTTTTAAGGAGTGATAAATAAAGTCTCTGTAATTCATTTGTTTGATCAGCTGATAACAGTTTACACAACTCAACGATTCCTTGGTTTCGCGAAACAACTCTCTGATTATGATCGTTGCTTTGAAGTTCGAATAGATATTTGAAACACCAAACAGCTTCAAGTGGGATGCGGATTGGGTATTTATTTTGGATTTTAACTTATAAAATAATTTGTATGTATGTATGTATGTATGTATGTATGTATGTATGTATGTATGTATATGATGGTGAATCTATATCTGTTTATACTAAACCTACCACAGACCCTCCACCCCCATTTGCAGTATGGTTCAGCACATCCTAATAAGTGTAAAGACTGCATTCCCTATTCACAATTACTTCGTTTACGTCGTATTTGTAGTAGCGGTTTGGATTTCAGGGAAAGATCTACTGAATTTTGCACGTACTTTCACCAATACGTGGTTATCCAGTGTCGGTTACCAATGCGACTTTACAAAAGAGGTCATTTTTGTCTGGGGAAGCTTGTATGAAATCATATGATCACAAGAGTAATACCAATCATCCCATATTGGCTCTAACAATACCATCCCTTTTCCACTACAGTTAAGAACATACTATAAACGCATTTTAATATCTTACGTTCTAATAGGTTAACCAATTCATTATTTCGTGAAGCACCTTTAACAGCTTGGCGTCGTGATACCAATCTTAGAGATACGGTGGTCCATACATAGATTGGAAGTTAATGCTGGTTCATTTCCATGCAGTCGTACTCGATGTGGCACATGTTGTTTTTGCACATTTTGGCCTCTGGTGATAAACTTCCCCTCGGAAAATTTCTTATTGATGTAAACAGTCCTCCAGCAGTTGGCTAAATGACTGTATTGTATTCACTTTATTTCTGTATGTCATTTTTGTATGATTTATATATCTCCGTCTTACCAGACAAATGGATCGTAACTATCCCGTATCTATGCATATTATTACCAACGATCATAATGTATCAAATGTCTACTTCAGGAATTTGTAAGGTTTCAGGTGACAAGGATCGATTGATGTTGAAGGAGGAGGAGGAAATCATTTTTCGTTTTGGAACCCTGGATCCCCATGGAATTATTAGATTATTTACATCATTCCCTAATATCTAACTACGCTTATTCTATCTTTCAAGCGTGCTCTAAAGGGAACTTCTTTTTGGTGCGCATACTTTTAAATGTTTTTGTCGTACCCTACCGTTGATAAATACTCGCGTGGTGTCGTTCTTTTCCATGTATAGTCGGGTTGTTACCTGCTGTATATCGTGCCTTGATATCATTGATAAAGAATTTTGATTCGAAACGTCGGATTGTAATTTTTTATTCGGACTGTATAACTGTGGGTGTATGTGTGTGTGTGTATGTATGTATGTATGTATGTATGTATGTATGTATGTATGTATGTGTGTGTGTGTATCTGACTTTGTGCTTGTGTATCCAGAAAAAACTCACGTGACAGTAAATACATCTGTTACCAAATGTAACGTCATGTAATGAAACATTTTGAGCGAGTTTTCAATTCTCAGAACTTTCGCTGAAAGGTTTTGATTTTCTATGAAAATGTATTTATTTATTTATTTTTTAAATGAGTAGAAATGTATACCTAGCTGTCTCTTATAAAACCAGGTCTAGGTTCCCTTGATGTGAAGTTATCATTACACACAGTAACAAACAAATCCCCGTCTAAGTGGATAATTTGTTACCTGTCGTGGTAAGGGGTCGTGTGGAGGCGGGAAATTTTTTCGGCGATGTATGTCGTCGCTGCTTCGTCTGGAATCCACGGACTACTTGGATACCCTTCTCGCAAACTTCCCTATCCTAGGTGACTCTCGCAGGTTGTTCCCTCTTAAATTCAGATCACCAAGCTTACCTAGATCTAACATAGTGATGTCGGTAATCTGACTAACTTTTTGTTGGATAGATTCAGCGAAACAAGGCATCGGTTGTCGTATATCTCGGTGGATATGTCGGATATTTTGTTTCCAAACACGTTTACTTCGCTAAGGTTGCGGACTTAATAACTTTTACTCATTTCAAAAAGCCTAGAATTTGCTTCAAAGCTATGTCGGATGTTTTAAAACCGAGAGTTGCAGGCACAAGTAAATGAAGTAATGTCTGTCTAATCTATAATAAGTGTAAACGCTTAAATTGGGCTGTGTGCTTATCGTCCAAGTCAAGTACACAGTCGTAACGACCTAACAAATGGAAAAAAAAAGATATCTTTATTTCAGGAACTTCTGTTTAGGTGTTGGTAAATAATAAAATCATGTTTTCTTAGCATTCATGTGGTTGTTTTCGTACATCACTCCTTGGCCAGGGGGTTACTTGGCCATATGGTTATTTTTAGAACAACATGCAAAAAAAGAATGTATAAATCCTAAACAGAAATATGACAAGGTGAACAATTAAAGATGTTATAGTCAAGTGCAGACTCAGTATAATAACAGAGTCACGTATTAAAGTGTACATGCAAAGGTACATACTTTTTTTTCGTAATTATGTTTATTTTGCCATAAAAATAAAGGAAATCGGGTTTGTAATAGTACAATATAATTCTAACACGAGAAATTGCGCGAAAAATGAGGCACTCTTGGCTCGGCCACAGAGCACCTTCAGGTAAGTACCTCTCATTTGCATATGGATAGGACAGGATTTGGAACTTTATGACGTCACTTCGGGAACACAAACGCATTCGTCAGTGTATCTTTACATGCAAAGCCATTATGGTCGAACCAGAAGGTCAACTTCAAAACCCGTTTTCGCCAAAACCCGACGTTGAATATTGATCAGATTCCTCAAGCGTAGAGCAATACACTCCAGCATTAACATCTGATGGTGTGATTTAGCCAAATTCATTCGAACCGACCGCTAGCAGTAACGATAGTTCCTCTGGTAGTGAATGAGTATGTCCGAGTGAAGCCGTGTTGTTTACATAAAGTGAATGCTGTTATCAACGTCCTTTGTTGACATAACTATTCAATGGGTGGAAAACAGCTCCTACAGACGATGTAATCGAAACGAAAATTATGTAATATTTCCATACCCATCAAACATACAGAGAATGAGAATGGCTTCAAGAGTTCCCCATAATATTCTCTCAAGTTGTTCAAATGTAGCGTGTTGTAACAGTACATTCAATCTGTGACCATTCAAAATCTTCGCGAAAGTAGACCCACAAATTCGTTAGAGCAGAACGTTTTGTTGGATAACCGTCCCTCTTGAAAGCTATGTGTACACGTACTTTATTTCATTTTTACTGCGTTCATTACCATCCACACAGTGACATGAAGTGGTTTCATCTTCTTTCAAAGCACGGCCCGTGTTCACTGAAGCCGGCCGTACTGTGGTGTATTGTGTATTGTCTCCGACCATTTTTGTTTGAGTTTTTTATGGATAGACATGTCTTACGTTGTGGAAGTTATTTGACCTGGGAGCGTGAAGCTTAGTGCTGACTGTGCTTTGCTGTGTCCATCCACTTTTGACATGTGATTGGCATGACACGGTTATTGTTCATGTAGACAAAACAATGGAAACAAAAATAGCAACATTATAATGAGCGTTGCGTCTTTTTACTTTGATATGATTCCGACGATGTATGTGATCATGGATGTATTAGTGATGTGATGTATCACAATGAAAACGATCGACTCCCAGCAACATGGAAATCAAAACATACAATCGGACTACGCATTGTTTAAAAACAAATGCTATCGTAATGAAAATATTTTATGAAGCTAACTTGCTTTCTTGAAAACATCATTTCAAATTATTTTATTTATCTTCCTTTTTTCGCTTTGATCATGGCTACACCGGTGGCGTGGAGAACCCCGGCCCCGGTAACATTTACCGACTTTCACTGTATGGCGTCACTGTCCAGTTTTTACGTGATTTCAACTGCCTTCACCCATTATTACCTACTCAGTTATATCACTCGGAAATATGTGTAGGGTGATGTTTCACTGCGGGTGCTGCCGACAAATTAAAACACCAAGGAACCATTGTTGTCGGAAGACTAAACTGGTACACCACAATATGTACAGTTACAGATAATACTATAGTGCAAGCGTAATTAGTAATTCATAAGTAAACATTACACAAAGGCTTAGAAGGCTTTTGTAACACGTGGGACCTCGACACCTTTCGTGAGCTGGTTGCGGTGCCGAAGTTAGTCGAAGCACAGGGGATTAAGGGGGCAAGTATTTTTGCGACTTTCTTGCCAATGCGCGCAATATTTAGAGGTATGAATGCAATTTCATTTATTTTTATGGCAAAATAAACATAATTACGAAAAAAAGTATGTACCTTTGCATGTACACTTTAAGCTTCACAGTCACTTTTCATTCTATTCACCCCCTTCACATAATGGTATAGTCCCCATAATGCAATTCGTATCGTACCGCGTCATTTCAAATACTGGTGCATTTTCCAAGTTGTGCCTAGCCTGTTTTACCTCAAGTTTGAGCAGATTTCACGGAGAAACAACCAGCCACTTCTATGACCACGATTATGAACCATAACTGGATACTATTTGGGCCTCACTCAAACCTCATGGGACAGAATATCGACCCGCGATCGACCTGCCATGATCGCTGTGTGTGGCTGGTCAGATCTGACTCTTGACCGAACCATCGACCATCGTGAGGTTCTACATGCAGTGAATATGGACCGTGCATAATGGTTGTATCAATGCTTGTCTGACCACATAACATGCATAAGCTATAAGGGAATGAGGACTGTTGGGATTTGGAATGCAAGAGTTACCTCTTTGGATTTTCGGCGATTTTTGAAGTAAGTACTTGTATTTTATGCAAATTATGTTTTAAGTTAGGCTTGGAGCAGACCATTTTCAATGGTGGTGTAACCTGGTGAATGGTATGCAGACAAGATAAAGTACACATTTTTATCACACAAAAACCTTTTGATACAAAATCTTTGATATAGGCAAAACATTAAAAGAATTTTGCAACAACACTAAAACTGAACATTCAAAAAAAGAGTTGTTTTGGAAACAACACAAAATAAATCTATGGACTCACAAAACTTACTTAAAATTCAACACTTTCAAGTACATGTAGAGAGAGATACAAATACGTATTGAAATGCTCATTTCAATTTTTGAATATACATCCAAATCTGTTAGGGGAACAGCTGATTGTCAGCACCAGATCTGATCCAGTGTTCTCCCCAGAGGGTTTTCGTGTACATGTATTGGGCCCGATATCCTTTAATTTTACCTTAATTAATACATGATCAGTTGTCCCAATACGCAATCAGATTCAATTGTTTAGAGTTCGGTAAATTGCATGTTGACAATCAAACTGATTAAAATCCGATGTAGATGTTGGCTAATCATTCATTGCTATTTCTTCGTTATTTTGCCTGGATTGTCCTTCGTGGTACATGTTTACGTGTTTATCCTGATCGCCTCCTCTACGTACATATACATCTGAACTGGCACCCATGCCCACACCGTTCTAGCTAGCCCATACTGGTAGCCAATCAAAAGTGACCTTACATTAGGATCCGATCGAATAAAACTACAAACGGACACGGTCACTACAAAATGACTTTCTCCGTGTGCACAAGCACAGGCAGCTGACAACGTTCTAAATGTTTCAACTGTAAACAAATTCAGTGATTGTATTAGTATATTTAAATGTAATTTGATGGTACATGTATCTCTATACTTATCGTCTGAATACATTCGAACATAGCTTTATCATGTAAAAGCGTACATACATGTATGATGTTACTAGGATGAACACCAGGGCATGTCTTTTGAAAATGGCAGGAGAGCTAAAAATCACTCTCCTGAAACCATCCAGGCGAGTGGTAGATATAGAAGCTTGTGAGACAGAACGTCTGGGGACACACAGACAGTTTATAGTGTACACATACAAAGCAACCAAAATTTTCACGATAAGGACGTTTTTTATAAATTATTTCTTAGATTTCCCCATTTCTGAGTTCATATAGCACAACTGTGGCAAATATTTCTATGAATCGTACAATATTCATGACTACTTTATGTTCGAGGAGAAGAGTACTACAGAGAACGCGTACACGTTCGCTGAGATGAACATGAACACTACCCGGGAAACGTGTTCGAATGTAACTAACATGTACATGTAGATAAGACGAAATGCATCTAAACAAGAATTCTTTAATTACTGTACATATACGATAATACAGTCACTGAATTGTTTACAGTTCAAATACTTTGTACGTTGTCAGTTGCCCATGTGCACAAGTAATGCCATGTTGTTTTTTGATATTCAATGCATGTGCCCTTGACAATGTCCATAGTACTTCAGTAAGATGCAACCTGGTTGGCTGTGTGGCTCACTTAGCAGAACGGCGTGGGTATGGGCGCCAGTTCAGGTGTAGAGGAGGCCATCAGAATAAAAATGTAAACATGTACTGCGAAGGTCAATCCAGGCAAAATAACGAAGGTAAAATAACAATGAACGATTAGCTGACATCTACATCGGATTTTAATCAGATTGGTTGACGTCGATCTGTCACTCTGTCAGCTGACGCCTTTGTTGTTTTCAATGTATATTTGCAACATTTGTATTGATCCTTCAAACATAAACAGCAAGTAAAACTAAAGAGTTTCTAATTTGTTCAAACGACTATTCAACCCTCTACCACTACCAGACTGATTTAATTGAATTTTGCCGTCACTATTCTTTTCAATAGGCATACAATATGCAGGGCATGCCTACCGCTCGTGCAAATTAAAATCCACGAGAGCGATTTTCCACTCGTGTGGGCCCCAACGAACCTGTACATCAGCAGCCTGATCTTATTTTATATCATTTTTCAGCTACCAGACATCGTGTTAGTCCGAAATTTCGTGATACACGAGATTTACTATACTTCCCTATTGAGAACTCGCGATAGTTTGTAACGTCATGGCCACCATATTGGAAAATCCACACTTTCATCGTAGTCATATGATGTATCAGTCTACAATGTCAAACTACAAACTGAAAGTGTTTATAGAGTAAAACTGAACTATATGAAACTGATAATTGGAGAAAACATCGCCACTTTATCGAAAGATACCTCGCAAATCGCTCTTGGGTTGAGATATACTTGGTGTTAGTCATAGAACGACACACTGAATGCTGATTTCATGTGTTTGTCGAAGTTTTATACCATAACATAAAAATCATAGCAAAATGGCATGACATCGTTTGATTTTTTAGTTTTATAGAAAATCTGTCAGTTCCGACATGTTTCTACTGCCGAACCGATGTTATGAATAGGCTGGTTTTGCCTTTGATTTACCGAAAGCCTGTACCACAGTGTGAATCACACTACCATTAGCGGGTTTACTCAGGTTATTCCCATCGAAAACAATACTGACGGCAAACTGCAATGAAATCAGTCTGGTAGTGGTAGAGGGTTGAATAGTCCTTTGAACTGATAATCAGATTAGAAACTCTTTAGTTTTACTTGTCGCTTATGTGTGAAGGATCAATACAAACGTTGCGAGTATACATTGAAAACAACAAAGGCATCAGCTGACAGAGTGACAGATGAACAGTGCAGTGTCAACGTGCAATTTACTGTACCCTAAGCAATCCGATAGCGTATCGGGACAACTGATCATGTATCGGCGTAAATTAAAGGATATTGGGCCGATACGTGAAAACCCTCTGGGGAGAACACTAATGCAGATATGCAATGTATAGTGTCAGCTGTGGTCAGTTCACACTTCGTCTTTGTAAATAGTCAAGTATTTGTTATTATTGTAATGAATTGTGGTATACATTGTTCTTTTCTCAAAAACATTTTTATACTTCATTGTCTTTTAAGTCAGTAGGCTCATGTGGGCAGAAAACTTAGGTGACAATGATGCATCAACACAAGGGGAGAGAGAAAAATGCATGTCAAGTAGTTACTGTACAGTCGACAACCTCCGAATCAAGGTCGGCAATTGTTGGTGGCGGTCAGGCCCGACAGCCACTGACCGCCGTGAGTTGAACCCTGACTGACAAAGATATGGAGGGGACAAGTTAGTCAAAACTACTGGCAGCAATAAACAGTCAAGTCGAGGAATATCTTTGATATATGAAAATATTCCCCCTTCCCCAGAGGATTTTCCCTCCCACAAGTGACTTTTTCTCGTGTTGAGTGGGTGACCCTGCCAGAGTGACATTAACGTGGGGGAAAAAGCCTAACGCTGGCAGTTTCCCAATCAACTATTTCCTTGACTTACATTTGTAACCACTTAACGGATGGAGAGGCTTGGCAGGAAGAGGGTTAAACCATCTCTCCATCCAAAGTCATTTCACAAGGGGGTGGGGACTGTGTGTGCTATGAAGACTTGGTGTAAATAGATTTTTACTGTTTTGGGGATACGTAACATGTACAATTAGATGTTACACCTACATTATTCTTCATTCATCCAAGGAAAATAGGAGTAACCAAAGGTGTCATTGTCACTATGAGTTACTAGCCGAGTATTTTTCAGCTGAGTGACAGGTAGTGACAACCCAGAGTTTACAAGTACTTTCCAACTGAATGAAGAAAAATATTGAAAAATAACATTATTTACCACTGCCAGTAATATCAAAGAAACATTGCGGACAGTAATGGCAATTTTGAAAGTTTTAGCTAATATTTTGAACACTGCAGAACCAGTCACGGAGACATACGTTGTAATCATCTGACTCAATATTGATGTTTACATTTGATGATAAAATTGTCTTGATGCAACTAATCAAGAGATCTCCACTCCGATTCAGGATCACGTTATTGTGAAAAACCTAACATATCATATGATATACAATGTGCCTTACCATTCAGTGTTTGACAAGTGAGTTACAGTGCTAAATAAAGAACATTGTAAGCTCAGATTGCATTAGGTAATTTAAAGAATCTAAAAGTAAAGAGCCAGGTTGATAAACTTAAAGTATTCTACAATGGATACTTTGCAGAACTTTATAAATGTTACTAAGCAAAGTTACTATAGTATACACTAACAAATGTGTACTTTGATTATTACTGACAATGTTATTCTTTTTTATTTTTCAGTCAGTGCTGAGCAAGCATCTGGGATGAGAAGTCTGGGAAGAAGAATGAGGTTTTTGACTGGAAATGGTATTTGTAGATGACCAGATTTGTGACAAGGACAGGAGCAATGAATAACAGGGCTTGTTTTAAATGAGCACCAAGGTTTAGAGAACAGCATGTTGAGGATTACTGATGGCAAATAGCACTGAACACCAGAAAATGAGAAAGAGTTGGTTGCTCTCATCAGTATAACCAAATGATATGAACCAACAAGAAATTGCCACATCTACCTTCTCAAAGAACTCTACTAAACTCTACTGAAGTAGAGTGTGTATGTAGCAACTATTAGTATTGGTACACAGATAAGATATGATGTGAAAGACATTAAGATGTAATGGGTACTAAAATACAAGTTGCGAAGAAATTCTAGAGAGTACCATGTACAAGGATGTTGTGGAATTGATCAATGAAATTGTCAATTGTCCATGTTCGTCTGTTAACTCATTCTTCCCAGAACCCTCACTACATGAATATGTATTTTTGATTTGGGATTCAAAAATCAACATTCTTACCTTGGCGAGTATGACTCAAACTTGTTGCCATATTGAATACACAATGGACACTTGGCACACAAGACTTCCGTGTTTGTAGTTATGTAGATTTTATCTGCAACTATGCATGTGGTACTATGTAGAATTTCCTCGCAATTTGTATTTTGTACCCATTACTATATCAATCAGGCTCTTAACTAATATTTGGTACAAATCTACCTAACCCTGGAAATGCCAGTCTCTGTTACACAGCATTACAATAGTAATTGCACAATTTATAGCACAAGGGTGTTTACAAATGAAAAGAAACATTACAGAAAAAAGGTCTAACAGCTAAATTTTACATGTGCCGTAAATAACATACTTTTCAATGTCAATAAATCACCAACATGGGTAGTCGAACTGTGTAAAGAGATTTAACATGCAAGTTTCTTTCTACCCATTCAGAAATATCAATATCCTTAACTTTTCCCCATATTTTCTTTGTAAATATTCTGAAGGGCATTCAATTCACGAAAGTGCTTTCTTCTTCCACCTAACATCACTGATTTCTGTACCACTGAAAACAGACATACATTAAAACATCTCTAATAGTTCTAGTTTGATGTTTTTACAAACTCTGTACATGTGTGAGTTTATCCTGAAATGTAAAGATAATGTCTGAGCATACAAATCAGAGAGAGTTGTCGGCTATTCAGAATACTGTGTGTTACCATGTCTCTTTGTGCACATGTAACCAACTCTGTCAATGTTGTAATTGTAAAGTATCTTTTACTGTAAGTCAACAATGGATTTTACAGTTACAGACTCTTACTAATGCAACATTACATTGGAAAGAAGTATATGACATGAATGTTTGGTTGCTATCAATTTGACAACCAATAGTCTGTTGCCAACCCTCATTCTGCATATTTCACCAACTGTATTTGCTTGTGTACACAGATTTGGTTTGAATATTTTATATATACATGTAATACATAGAGATTATTTTGATACCTGGACATAATTTATCATTTGACATTATTATTACATAATAGAAATGTATATCTGACTGTCCAGTATTATTTTTGCAGACTTTTATGATCTTCAGGTGTACATTCTAGGGACTATCATGATTGCAGGTTTGTGGTATCTTTACTTTACCATATGCTATAGAAAATGTACTTAGTTCTGTCAATGTTGCTTTGTCTAGGATGCTGTCATGGTAGTATATAGTTGTATATTTTTTGTCAACAACAGAATATACCAATTTAATGTTGGAGAGAATCATGAAATAGCTTAGTTGATACAAAATAGCATGGTATATTTATTTGATTACTAAGAAATGTAAGTAAAGAGGGAATCTCTGTTATCAAGTCTGTATGCATAGTTAACTAGCTAAATCATCTCTGCACTGCAGCCTGATCAGTTTTTAGTGAGTACCGGTACTATGTTTTGTCAAAAACAGGTCCTCAGTTACAATGTACATACTGCTAACAAAGTAGATCTGGTGTACATTTACATACACATAACAATATCAAATCGATACAAAAATGATATTTTACATGATTTTTTTACTTTCCTAAAACATTTGTGAAATATTAGTTATTGTAAACAATTTGGCTTTTGTGTGCATGTTGCCCCATTATACCAGTTGTGTAGATTCCCATTTTTATCTACATAATTATAGTCTGGAGTGTTTACATGTAAAATGTAATTGTATTTTGTACAGTGATATTTGTCAACAATGTGTCCTCAGCTAGCTACACACTGTACCACCTATATGTTGGAAAGAACAATTTCTATCTACTGACATTACTTGTACAGTTTGGGTTATTCTTCTATGGAATTTAGTGGGTCAAAGACACATTGAATCCATCTTGGTTCATTTAAAGAACATAAAAAGTGTAAAAACATAGTACCAGTACGTAATATATGGAATATGATGTTACTCCTGTAAAAGAAATGTCAAATTTACTGTTCAACTTTCTTTTATGAATAAAGTTTCCTGTTTGTTATTTCAGAAGTGATTGCAGTGTTAATTAAATTTCCTCTTCCCATATTTGTAAAAATTAAATGTTGTTTATTTATTTGTTTGTTGTTGTTGTTGTTGTTGTTGTTAGCTTTTCCTTCTTGCTAGCAAAGGTTTATCTGTTTTGTCAAAGTATTAGAATACAAAATACATGTATATGTGCATTTGCCAGTATCCACCATCATAAAGTAATGGAGAACTGAAAGAATCATAATTACAGTTAATTTGAAGATTAGAAGTGAATACGATGAAAAGATGTTGATGTTACCAGCAAAATACATGTAGAGTAAATAAGGTATGAAGGCTAAGTCCTATTTGTAGTGTAAATCATATATGAAGAGTAATATTCTATATGTTGGATAAATCTAATGTGTAGAGTAAATCCTATATGTAGGGAAAATCCTATATGTAGGGAAAATCATAAAATTAGGGGAAATTCTATATGTATGGTAAATCAGATATGTGGAGTAAGTCAGATCTGTAGGGTATACAGATATGTAGAGTAAATGAGATATGTAGGGTAAATCAGATGTGAAGAGTAAATCAGGTATTTAGGGTAAATCCTATATAAATGAAAATCCTATATATATGTTAAATCCGATATGTAGAGTAAATCACATATGTGAGATAAATACTATATGTGGGGAAAATCAGATATGTAGGGTAAATCCTATACGTAGAGTAAATCCTATATATAGGGTAAATCAGATATATAGGGTAAATCAGATGTGTAGGGTAAATCCGATATATAGAGTAAATCAAATATGTAGAGTAAATTAGATATGTAGAGTAAATCCTATATAATGTTGGGTTCTTAATGTTGGGTTCTTATATAGCGCTTTCCCACACCGTGCTCAAAGCGCTTTACAATTATTACCCCTGGCTCGGATCAGAACGGCACAACAGCCCTTTAGTCTTCCTCAACTCCCCGGGGAGCATACAATCCATTGCAGCCATTTCAGCGCATAGGATTAAAGCCTTCACATTGCAACCTACATCCTACCAGGTCCCCAATTATACAGCTGGGTTGACTAAGGCACAGTCGTGGTTCAAATCTTGCCCAAGGACTTTAGCCACTCAGAAACAAACAGCAGGCAGCAACAGGGCTCGAACCTACAACCTGTAGATTCCAAGCCGGTCACGCTAACCATTCACCCATCATGACTCCACTATATGTAGGGTAAATCAGATATGTAGGGTAAATCAGATGTGTAGGGTAAATCAGATATATAGGGTAAATTAGATGTGTAGGGTAAATCAGATATGTAGGGTAAATACTATAAAGGGTAAATCAGATAAATAGAGTACTATATTCTATATGTTGGATGAATCCAATATGTTGAGTAAATCCAATATGTAGGGTAAATGAGATATGTAGAGTAAATCCTATATGTAGGATTCAGTTATGTAGGGTAAATCATATATGTAGGTTAATTAGACATATAGGGTAAATCCTATATATAGGGTAAATCAGATAGTAGAGTAAATCAGATATGTTGGGTCAATCCTATATGTAGGGAAAATCCTATATGTAGGATAAATCAGATATGTAGAGTAACTCATATATGTAGAGTAAATCAGATATGTAGATGTAGGGAAAATCCCCTATTTAGGCTGCTTTCACAAAAACTTGTTGGGGGATGGAGGGGGGGGGGTTCCGGGAGATTTTAGGGGGGGGACTTGAAAATATATGAATAGTGTGTGTGTGTGTGGGGGGGGGGGTACCTGAGAAAATGTTATGGGTTGTAGGGGGGGGGGGTACCTGAAAATAAATTGACATCATGACTTTTCAAACATGGGAAAATAAGCTTTTAAAATGTTGGTCTTCCTTTTTTAACAACAACAACAACAACAACAACAACAGCTACAAACAACAGTTGCTCACAAGTTAGTTAAATGAAAAACAAAAACAGTCAAATTTTAATTTTCTTTTAATAAACTGTTAATGTAATGATAAATTGAAATGGGCGAATTGAGAGGTACAGATTGTTTTTTGTCTGAAAATACCAGTGTCTTTCATGTACACTACTATCTACTGAAATTTGGTTCATTTAATGTGTGAAATTACCTTTACACTGTACTGAAAATATTCTTTATGACATGACTGTGTTTTGGTTTGTGGTTATCACAATGATATGTAACTTTTTCATGTAAATTCTTACTAGTATTAAATGACAGACAAATATGACAGACAACATTTTACATTTGCAGCTCTTGGAAGTTAAAAAAAAAGAGTTGGAAAAGGTTCATCTCAGCCTGCCATCAAAATGTAAAAGATGCACCTGCACTAAAACATACTTGACAAGTATCAAAAACTTCTGTGCAAGGTATTTTTTATTCCTATAGATATGACTATAATTTTCAACATAAACTTTTAATAACACACTCTAAACTAAAATTAGCATATTGACAATGTCTATTACATGTGAAACAGAAGACAATATCTCACAAGCTGAGTTAACAGAGAAAAAGTAAAACAAGTTTTTTGCACATACTTTTCAACTTTGCATGAATATACTATTACTTGTAAATATAAAGATAAATAAATAAACTTTGACATAACTCTCAATATAAAGTTACCCTAAAGATATATGGCAGGAATGAGGTAGTGAACTGAAACAATATGAGCAAATACTCCAATATAGTCTTAATAAACATTTTCATAAAGTAGTGTTTGCACAAACTGTGGAATATTTTTGGAATGCTTAAAACATATCTCTGTAAAACATATCTGAATTTGATGAATATGACTGAGATGCGCTTGTCAGAAACGGTGACATTTCCAAATTGAAAGTGAAAGAACTTGATAAGTACCTTTCCAACTATGAAATTCCAGCTGTGGCAGGAATGCACAAAATAGACAAAGTTGAGGCTGTATTAATCTAAAGAAAGAAAGTGAGAGTGATTTGTCATCTGATGACAGTGACAGTGAGAATGATGATACAGCTAGTTCCAACTCTGATGAAGTTGAAGGAGAAATTGGGTCTGATGATGGTGATGATGATGACAATGCCATGTTTATATACACAAGATCTGGAAGGAGAGCTACCACTTGGAAATCAACAATTTAAATAAACACATTCTGAGACTTTGTTTAAAATCCTGCATTCACCTTTGTAATCTAACATCAAAACCAGTCCAATAATCAGGCTCTTACAAGGTAAATGTATTACCAGGTTCATTAAGATATACAATTACTATGATAATAGGGCCATCTTAATTATCATTACCACTAATATATATCACTTGATTCCTATTCTGTTAGATGAAATGTGGCTGGCATTTTTGAGTCATACATTTATTTTCTTTTGACATTATATTGAACTAATTTACATCAAACAAGAATGGGATACATGGCAATTAATGCATTTTATTAAGAGTTTTTTCTGTGTTATTTAGACCAATTTGATTTCTTTTAGCACACATTTAGGAAACTGAACTGGAACAATACAGTATATAAAACTCTCTTTAGATAACATGTGTATCACAATATTTGCAAATACAACTAAAATGACATTCAACTGTAACACTACTAGTATAATGTACTAATACAATATTGAACAGAAAACAAAGACTCAGTTGGTCTGCTGATCATTTTACAAGAGTTATTCAAAGTGTAATTCATTTACAAGTATATGCTGTTTTTTGGAAAGGCAATGCACTGGTTAATATAACATTTTGTTTTAACTGGTGTTTGTGTATATATATACACACAATATACAAATTGATTATATATGTAATGGACAAAGGTGGTATTAAGTGTATTATGTACAGTTTTGTACTTGGTATGGAATGATAATGCACAGGAAGAGTATTCCCCCAAAAATTTATTCGGGTGAGGGGTACTTGAAAATTTATTCAGGGGGGGGGGGGGTACTTAAAATATTTGGGGCTTTGGCAGGGGGGTACTTGAAAATGTTTGGAATATGGCAGGGGTACTTGAAAAAAATTAGGGTTTTACAAAAAAATCTCCCGACCCCCCCCCCCAACAAGTTTTTGTGAAAGCAGCCTTAGGGTAAATCTGATATGTAGAGTATATTAGATATACAGGGTAAATCAGATATGTAGGGTAAATCCTATATGTAGAGTAAATCAGATATGTATGGTAAATACTATATATAGGGTAAATCAGATATACAGGGTAAATCAGATATGTAGAGTAAATCCTATATGTAGAGTAAATCAAATATGTACGGTAAATACTATATATAGGGTAAATCAGATATACCAGGTAAATCAGATATGTAGAGTAAATCCTATATGTAGAGTAAATCAAATATGTACGGTAAATACTATATATAGGGTAAATCAGATATATAGAGTAATATTCTATATGTTGGATGAATCCAATCTGTAGAGTAAATCCAATATGTAGGGTAAATGAGATATGTACGGTAAAACCTATATATAGGGTAAATCATATATGTAATAAGATATGTAGTGTAAATCAGATAAGTAGGGTAATTCAGATATATAGAGTAATATTCTATATGTTGGATGAATCCAATCTGTAGAGTAAATCCAATATGTAGGGTAAATGAGATATGTACGGTAAAACCTATATATAGGGTAAATCATATATGTAATAAGATATGTAGTGTAAATCAGATAAGTAGGGTAATTCAGATAAATAGAGTAATATTCTATATGTTGGATGAATCAGATAGGTAGAGTAAATCATATATATAGGGTAAGAGTATATATGTAGAGCAAATCGGATGTGTAGAGTAAATCAGATATGTAGGGTAATTCAGATAAATACAGTAATATTCTATATGTTGGATGAATCAGAAATGTGGAGTAAATCATATACGTAGAGTAAATCAGATATGTAGGGTAAATCAGATATGTAGGGTAAATCAGATATGTACTGGTAGGGTAAATCAGATATGTAGGGTAAATCAGATATGTAGGGTAAATCCTATATTTAGGGTAAATCAGATATGTAGGGTAAATCCTATATGTAGGGTAAATCAGATATGTAGGGTAAATCAGATATGTAGGGTAAATCCCAAATGTAGAGTAAATCAGATATGTAGGGTAAATCAGATATGTAGGGTAAATCCTATATATAGGGTAAATCACATATGTAGGGTAAATCCTATATGTAGGGTAAATCAGATATGTAGGGTAAATCCTATATATAGGGTAAATCTCAAATGTAGAGTAAATCAGATATGTAGGGTAAATCCCAAATGTAGAGTAAATCAGATATGTAGGGTAAATCAGATATGTAGGGTAAATCCTATATATAGGGTAAATCACATATGTAGGGTAAATCCTATATGTAGGGTAAATCAGATATGTAGGGTAAATCCTATATATAGGGTAAATCACATATGTAGGGTAAATCAGATATGTAGGGTAAATCAGATATGTAGGGTAAATCCTATATTTAGGGTAAATCTCAAATGTAGAGTAAATCAGATATGTAGGGTAAATCCCAAATGTAGAGTAAATCAGATATGTAGGGTAAATCAGATATGTAGGGTAAAATCCTATATATAGGGTAAATCAGACATGTACGGTAAATCAGATATGTAGAGTAAATCCTATATTTACGGAAAATCCCCTATTTAGGGTAAATCTGATATGTAGAGTAAATCAGAAATGTAATGTAAATCAGATATGTAGGGTAAATCAGATATATAGGGTAAATCAGATATGTAGGGTAAATCCTATATGTAGAGTAAATCAGATATGTAGGGTAAATCGTATATGTAGGGTAATATTCTGTATGTTGGATAAATTCAATATGTAGGGTAAATAAGATATGTAGGGTAAATCAGACATGTAGGGTAAATCCAATATGTATGGAAAATCGTCTATTTAGGGTAAACTGATATGTAGAGTAATAGAGTAATATTCTATATCTTGGATAATTCCAATATGTAGAGTAAGTCCAATATATAGGGTAAATGAGATATGTAGAGTAAATCCTATATGTAGGGTAAATAAGATATGTAGTGTAAATCAGATAAGTAGGGTAAATCAGATCTGTAGGGTAAGTCAGATATGTAGGGTAGATGCTATATTTAGGGTAAATCCCAAATGTAGAGTAAATTAGATATATAGGGTAAATCCCAAATGTAGAGTAAATCAGATATGTAGGGTAAATCCCATATATAGGGTAAATCAGATCTGTAAGGTAAATCAGGTATCATATATGTTGGGTCAATCCTATATGGAGGGAAATACTGTATATAGGGTAAATCAGATATGTACGGTAAATCAGATATATAGGGTAAATCAGATATGTAGGGTAAATCAGATATGTAGGGTAAATCGGATATGTAGAGTAAATCCTATATGTAGGGAAAATCCCCTATCTAGGGTAAATTTGATATGTAGAGTAAATCAGAAATGTAATGTAGATCAGATATGTAGGGTAAATCAGATATAGAACCTATAAAATATATATATATATATATATATATATATATATATATATATATATATATATATATATATATATATATATATATATATATATATACACACATATATATCCCTGAGTATATTAAATATATTATAGGGGTTTCAATAGTATATTAAATTTGACTGAATTTTGGCCGAACTTGTAGCCTAAATTTACATAATCAGCCAGTTTCATAATTGCATGTTTATGTTTTATGCATGTATGTGTCTGTCTGTCTCTCTGCCTGTTTGTCTATCTATATGTCTGTCTGTCTGTCTGTCTGTCTGTGTCTATATGTCCTTCCGTCCTTCTTTCTTTCTTTCTTTCTGTGTGTGTGTTTGTGTGTGTGTGTGTGTGTGTGTGTGTGAAATGATGATGGTAACATCAGCAAAATTGTGCTTTTAATTTCTATCGACCATGTATGTCTCTATCAATCTCCCTGCTATCCAGCCATAGAACTTTCCACTTGCCTTATACATTATCTAAAGTAAAAAAAAAACATACAGAAACAATAGAAACAAAAATAATAGATATAAATATACATATATAAAACACTAACTACAGTATTGAATACAAAAATAATAATTAATTAGAGAATTTTCCAAAGCTATTAGGGATAAATCATCATTTGAACTCATTATGCTTTTGAAATATTCTTTTTGATAATTTTGAAAGACTTTGCATCATAAATTTTGATTGCTCTTTAAAATTTGTTTCTAGTTTCAATTACAGATGTATTGCTACAATCCATTATAGCATGGATTTCATCACCAATCGTTTTAGCATTACATAAATGACATATTCTTTCATCTGGGGGAATTCCTTTGTGTAGTCTTTCGATTGGTAAATTATGTTCTGAGATCCTGAGTTTAGTTGTCATAGTAGATCAGATCAGGTGTGAGGGGATATAATACTGGGTGATGAAAACAATTAAACGTTCTTAGCCTGTTTTAGAGGTCACGTGATACGCAAATTTACTCATATGCTAAATTACATTCGCTAATTTTGAACCTTAACAATTGAACCATTCATTGACAACAGGGAAATACATTGTTAGGATGCGGTCACTCCTGCTCTTAAAAATTGTTGTGCCCTCCACCCCAAAAACAGACTCTCGAATTTTCGTAGCCTCCCCCTACACATATTTTAATATGTGTATCCCTCTTCCCATGCACTTCCCGCATTCTAGAGTAAAATTGTATAGTACACTACATTGAAATAACAATGGCAATCAACTTCAGCGTCCATACATAACAGTGGGAGATTTCGCTACAAATAGATGTGGACTTTGCAAAAAAAAAGGTCTCACACTGGGCTGTAATGTTGTACTTGGAAATGCTTAGCCAGCAAGATTTTCTCTTTAAATCTTGATTTGGGGCAGAAACAGCATCCCCATGATAGCGAGTAGGGGTGGGGGTGTGAGCACATTTTACCTTCCGTAAGGAAGGTTTTAATATAGCAAATTAAGTCTCTGTGTGTGTGTGTGTGTGTGTGTCTGTGTCTGTATCACCATTTCCGAAAAAAACGGCTGCATCAATTCAAACAAAATTTCATAGACATGTTCCGTAGGGTAATGGCCAGAACTGATTCGGTTTTGATAATAATCCGATGAATATTAATGACCAATTTGAGTAATTAATCGATCGAACGAATATAAAGTTGGCGTCAGATTCAGATTCAGATTCAGGTAGTGTTATCTTATGAACGTTATATTGAGCGTCAGATGGCCGAAGACACCCGATGGACTCAAACCTGAAATAATACCGTTGAGACTACAGGGAAGGATTCTGCTTCACTGCCGTCGAGTGTCTTCAGATCTGAGGCTATCTGATGCTCAATATGACACTACCTGAATCTGAATCTGACGCCAACTTTATACTCATGCTCTACATACAGTCTGGACATTCGTCTGCGCAGCCTGTCTGCGCATATTTATCGTGCATTAACGTTGAAATCCTACTTATCTATCTATCTATATAGTACCAGCTAATCTCCTTACGGATATCACAGCTGGGGGAAGGGGTGCATACAAAAACCTAGTAGTAGTGTTTATGTAGATTTGCCTTGAAAGTATTAGTGTCCTGACAGACTTTCATATCAGGGCTTAGTGAGTTCCAGTCCCTAATGGTTTTAGGAAAGAAACTGTGCTGATATGCTTGGTGTTTAAACCCAAGGTGCTTAAAACGGCCTCTTCTACCTGGTGCTAGAAGACTGGTGTCTCTAGTGATTGCTATTTCCCCATTTACAATTTGGAATAGTAATATTAATCTAGCATTTTGTCGTCTATCTGCTAATGGTTCCCATTTCAAACTCTGTAGCATGTTTGTTACACTGGATCTTCTAGAATAGTCTCGTTTAACAAAACGAGCACCTCGTCGCTGGATCTTTTCAATTCTTACAATGTCCTTTACTAAGTATGGATCCCAAATGGGGGCTGCATATTCTAAGCTAGAACGACACATCGATATGTATGCAGTTTCGCGTAACTTTGTTGGACAGTTGCGAAGGTTTCTCATGAGGAATCCAAGAGTACGACTAGCTTTAGAACAAATATGTGTGATATGGGGTGAGAATGATAAATTGTCGCTGAAAAGTACACCTAAATAATTGATAGAGTTTACAGATTTCAATAGCGTATTGCACATAGTATAAAAACGAATGGCTTTGGCTCCATGGCGCTTTATGGACAACACATAGCATTTAGATGTATTAAATTTCATGTCCCATTTTTCAGCCCAATGTTCTAGAAGGTTCAGGTCATTTTGAAGGATGATATGGTCTCTCTCAGATCTTATTGGTCGATATAACAGCGCATCATCTGCAAACAGGCGAAGTTGAGATTGAATGTTTTCGGTGATGTCGTTTACATAACAAAGGAAAAGTACAGGGCCAAGTACTGTGCCCTGAGGCACACCTGATAGAACTGGAGCAGGTTTTGATGAAATACCATCTACTACGATGTGTTGAGATCTACCCTCAAGAAAACTTTTGATCCAAGCTAGGGTACTCCCGTGTATACCATAGAAATGAAGTTTGGCCAGCAGCTTACGATGATTTACTACGTCAAATGCTTTGGAAAAATCCAATACATTTATGTCAACCTGTGTGTTATTATCATAGTGTTTAGCCAAGTCAGATACTGTAAGGAGTAGTTGAGTAGTACATGAGCGACGTCGGCGAAAGCCGTGTTGCAAGTCTGTTATTATTTGATGTTTTTCCAGGTGTTTCATTAAATTTGACACAATGATATGTTCCATTAATTTAGCACACACACATGTTAATGATATAGGTCTATAATTTGACGCCAGGTGTTTGTCATCCTTTTTGTATATCGGTGATACATTTGCGCTCTTCCAGTCATCTGGCAGCTGGCCATTTGACAAGGACTGGTTGAATAAACGAGTCATTGCTGGTGTAAGTTCTAAAGCAAGCTCCTTCAGGATATAGTTTGGGAGACCGTCTGGCCCAGATGCTTTTGATACATTTAGTGTAGATAGTAGTTTATACACACCACTTTCCGTAATTTGTATTTCATTTGCTATTGGATACGGACCTCCATACATTTCTGGGATGTCATCCTTACGATCTGTGGTAAAGACAGATGTGAACTGAGCATTTAAAATCTCAGCTTTATCATGGCTTTCGCTGTATAGTGTTCCATTCACTTTTAGTGGTGCTACTCCACCAGAATCTTTACGTTGGGATTTGACATATCTCCAAAAGGGTTTTCTGTTTCCTTCCTTCAAGGCATTGTGGAGGGTTGTTTCGATGTACTGGGCATGAGCTCTTTTAAGATCATGATTTACCTTTTTTCTGAGAGCTTTAAAAGCGTTCCACTGTGAGGCATTCCCTGTTTTCCTTGCACTGTTGTAGAGACGTCGTTTGCGGCGTATCTGGTGTTTTAGGTCCCTATATATCCACGGTAAGGTTCGTCGTGATGATTTGATCTTTGATGGTACATATTTCTCCAACATGAGCATGATATGATCCCTTATATTCATCCAGTTTCCATTTACTGAACGACTTTGACAAGTGGAAAGAAAGTGTTTACAAAATGTTCTAGTAGCCTCTTTCGCACAACTCCAGTTTGCTTTGCTAAAACAGTAAGTCTTTCTTGGTGGTACAGGGTTGTATTTTGGTCTGATATCAGAGTCAACAACGATAGCATCATGGTCACTTACTCCAGGTATGACAACTTGTGATTTCACTAGTTGACTTCGGTCTAAATATTCATAGAATTTGACGCTTTTATAGAGTTTGAATCTTTAAATACAACATAACAAACATTATTATGAGTAAGGCTCTCTGAGAAGTTTAAATTCCAGCAAATGTTCGGAAAGAATTACAACATTTTTATCGATTGATCACAGAGTGCATCGTGACTTATCCAAGTGACATTTTCGACACAAAAAAATATAAGCAAAGTGAAATGTTCTTTGATGAAAAACATGTTTACACATAAACAAGCAACAAGAAAATCACATGAGATGAAATTTATATCTGGAAAATACATGGGCCAATTGTGTTTATTATTTTTAAAACATCGCATAGAAATTATAACTCCTAGCTGATCAATGATGACTAAAACTGAATTATCGAAAATAAAAATTGCCTTGAAAGTTTGACTGTCATTTGACTTTATCGGCAAAAATAAAGGCCGTGGTCAAATTTCGTGAATTTTCATACAGTTATTAACTGTGCGGTGATTTTTAGCATGGTGCATTTTGATCACATTTTACTTGCATATGGACGGAAAACGAGCCAGTAAAACCTACAGTAGTCGAGAGTACATTGCACTAAATTTCTAAAAACAAACAAGGTTCCATGTTCAGAGATATAGTTGAATATCATTGCGTGGACAGATTTTACGTTGCAGGGCTTCATCTGTGTAGAATTTAATAACAAATCGAATGATGTATGTGACATGCTTAGCCTGTGCGTCTTTCTCTTAGCCCAGGCCGTTTTACGACGGGTATGTTTTCTTCACGAAAGTGAAACTGAGAAATCTGAAAACGAACATTGACCAAACAAAACGGTATTATGAAAAATCTCACATGAAACTATGTTTTTTGAAGGTACAAAACATGCGAGTAGGTCACTTGTAGATCGTACAGTGACTTTGGAACATTGTACATGAAGCATTCTAAAAATAACACTGTATTGTTATGTTGCCTCTCCAGAGGGCGCCATGATCACTGCGTCATAGAACTACGTCCATCACGTCTCTCCAAATCCACTTTGACATGCAATCTGATTGGTTACCCTGTACGTTCGTTCCGATGAATGACACGCGCGGTACTTTTAAAAACACGGAAGTGTTGCGAGTTGTCGCGAGATCTGGATAGGACGATAGCAAGTGTACAAAACATATTTTAGACTGTGTCTAATCTTCAATCTGTCAAAAATGTTTTCTTTTCGCCAAAATTGTTTTGCCTGTGGGTCAGTTTTGGACGAGAAGCATTACTTTACATTAAGTGGGCGTCGGAATGACGACATCGATGTGTTACGCTGCCTGGAAGAATGGGGACGTCTCCCACTCAGTGAAACATCTAAAGACAAGGCCATTTGTCCCAAATGTAATAGGAAAATTGTACACATCTCAGAGAAAATCGCCGAGTTCCGTGCAATATGTCATTCGCATGGTAAGTTTCCTTCTGTTTTATTTTATCGATCTATTATTGTGATTACTTTATATTTTACTTCATAACAGCCAAAGTGAAAATTGTGAGACCATGTAGCTCATTTTCTAAATCAAATTCAGTTATCATATTATTTGCGAATTGAAAGTACTTGTTTATTTGACTTTGTGAATTGAAAGTACTTGTTTATATGACTTTGTCAATTGAAAGTACTTGTTTATTTGACTTTGTCGATTGAAAGTACTTGTTTATTTGACTTTTTTTAATGACAGATGATTATATATCTTTAAAGTTTATGTTCACGGCTGCACATTAGAGTTTCGCTGTTTCAATTTACTACTTTCTGAATGGCTAAATTGTTTTCCAATGTGTACCATGTTGTGTACAGCTTTACACAAAATTTTTCCTATAGATGACTTCACCCTCCTCATGATGTACACTATTGAGAAGTAAGTAGTTAATCTAACCAAAGTTTCAAAAAATCACCCACTTTCATCTAGTGTAGTTTTAAAGAAATAGTTTCGTTTTCCCTTCTAGGCCGAAGTATCTTCAATACAGAGGGTTGCTGCAGCTGGTGTCCCACAGCTGATTGCAGCTGAGATATTTAAGATAACTTCCATAAAGAAGGCAATACAACAAAATATACTCCAAGAACTAAACCAAGAATGTGAAGAAATGTCAAAGAAAAGCCATGGCAAGTCCTCAGTTTTAAGGTATACACACCAAAGCTATATCTTCCATTCCATGGATTTCAAATAGAATTGGTATCAAAACAGTTGTACCTAATTTGTACTAATTTTTTGTACATTTAGACAAGTAGTGACTGCATTCTTTGGATCCAGCGTTAACATTTTTACACGTACATAGATCATGGTTGGAGGCATTGTCTATATTTTTACTCTACAAATAAATGTATTGATACATTATTCGTTATCTTCACTGATTGCATTTTACTTCTATATGCTATGGCTATTTATCAATATTTTGTTACTAACAAATTCTATGAAACTTTTTTGTTACCTGTAATTTCTTTATTTGCATGAAAACAATGAAATGTTTTAAAAGCATGTATCACCTGACTAATAACAACTTAGAAACATCATAAATAAGCAACATCTTACACTTGAAATAGGATATTTAAAAAAGGTTTAAAACTAAAGGTTTACTTGTTTTAGCTTTACAGTTGTTGTCTTTCCCAATAATGACCCTGAGAACTTCATATAGAACACAAAAGTAAGAACAAAAACTGTGATTCAATCTTGATTAAATTTGTGCAAAAGTGACAATTTATGTCTTCATCATCAAATTTACAAAATCTACCTGTTTCACTCTATGAGTAATTATGAAATGTATTGTATTGGCACCTTCCCTGTATTGAATACTTTGATATAATTCCCTATGTCATTGTGAGTTGCTAGATGAGTAGTGACAAAACAATTAAGTCATAAGAAAATTCTGGCTGAATGATGAAAAATATTCGAGAATAACATAATTATACCAGTGCCAGTAATATCAAACCAAAGAAAAATCTGGGAAAGTAGTGACAATTTTGAAATATTTTGACTCATATTTTCAACACAACAGAACCAATGACATAGTCATGCATTGTCGTGATGTAGTACAAGTAGGTTATAAATTCCATATTTTTTTTGTTTAACTTGACTAGTGCATGATGTAATCAATATTAAGTCTCTCTCAATATCAAGTATGCAAGTCTATATGATGATACTTTTCTTCTTTCAATGATAACTAGGAGTAAGACGCCATCACACTTGAGGGAGTTTGATTGTCAACCAATCCTGGAAGAAATAAAGAATAGAGTACCATTTCTTTTAGACATATTGTCTACAGTAGCTATACCAGAGAGGGAGTCAAAGAATACATATCGCTGTGGGGATATGAGAATGTACCCATTGATTATGGTGTATGCAATATTAATGCAACAGAGGAACCGTGAATTGAGCTTGGTGCAACGGTTAAATACTATGATTCTTAGTGCCGGAAAAGCTGACTCAAAGGTATATTGCTCTATTTATTGCAGTGTTTTTATGAACTGTGTTAAATTATAGGGGAAAAAATGTTGTTTTGTTTACTTCATCAGTTTTTTAACACTCAGCTGAACACTAAGGTAGTTCAGTATTGCTATAGGCATGGAGTATATTTGTAATTGGCATGGAGTATATTGCAAATATAACAACATGTTTTGTTAGGGATGCTCCTTAAAGGGGCACAGGCTGAGTTTAGGCTGTTTTTGGACCCAATTTTTTTTGTGTACGAAGTGTTACATCTTGTAGTCTACCTACTCATTCCTTACTTGAAACTGGTAAAACCCAATCCTGATATTTAGATATAATATATTTAAGCAATAAACCACCCCTGGGGATGGTATACCACTCGGTTTTGACCAGTGAACGAAATATATGCACTCGCTATCGCTCGTGCATATATTGAGTTCACTGGTCAAAACCGAGTGGTATACCATACGCAGGGGTGGTTTATTGCTATTATATTATACCAGTATATTGAAAATGTCGGAAACAAGATAAGACGCAACATTTTCTGGATTTATTTGCGCCCCATCCCTGCACAGACTACAACGTTCGTAGATGAACAGTGAGTGAACATCAAAATTTGGATGCGTGCCAAATGTGCATTATCGCTCATTTTAGACGCGCTAGTTCGATGTCTAGACCAATCAGAACTCTCGATTTGAACCATCAATATACTGGTATAATATAATTAAGATTTTATGACATAATTTTTGGTAAGCATCCTTGTTATGTTTTTTATCGAAACATACAACACTGCCATTTTGTTAAAATGCTTAGATGGATGTCACATGACCTTGTATACCTACCATAGCAATTCACTGGGAATTCACACCAACTCTATCTTATCTTGTCCTTTTCAGATGTATGACAGGTTCAATAGGCTAGGTGTATGTCTCAGCCACCAGCAACAACTCAACATCTTGGATGAAATTGGAGCAGGCTATAAGAGAGAAATCATTGATAATGTTCAAAGAGGCCTGAAGTTTCAAATAACCGGTGACAACCTTGATCTGAGAGAAAATGTGCGTCAAATGCTTCTTAGCAATAGAAATAGAGATCATCACTGGTTTACTTTGATTCTTTATTTTGATCGCATTGATTTCTCAGAGTTAGATAATACCAAGCCTCAAGGAAATTTACATGACGTGCCACCATCTCTCTTCATTCCAAATCAGGTTGAAAGGAGTAAATTAAGATCTGATTTCATCATTCTCGTGTCCCGTATTATTACAAAACATCTGCAGCAGTTTGAACACTTGTCATCCGTAGTCCCCTCCCACATTGTTCATCGATTCTCAGAGGAAATGAAGAAAAAATCGAAAGTCTACAACCTACCCATTCAATTCAAGGATGAAAAGAAATATAGTGACATGATTGATATTCAGTCATTCATTGAAGAATTTGTGGCCACTGTCTCCAATGAGGCTGATCAACAGTGTAGTGAGATACCCTTTGGTGGTGATGAATTGACCAGGATAAGAGCACAGAAGGCCAAGTACATCCGTTGTGGAGGTCACACTAATGCTGATCGATTAGAACATGTGAATCCAATCCTCATTGAAAACTGGCATACCAAGAGGGCATATCTTGCTGTATTGTGGCAACAGTTGTACAAACAAGAATCGTCAAGAGACAAAGGTACTCTGAAATACTACAGGGAACTATTACAACGTAATAACATACCTGCTGATGTAAACAAGAACTTCGATGCAGTAAAACAATTCTTGACACTGGTTGTCAAATGTTTCGTCATTGAGGGTGCACTAGAATTCTTTGAAATGGAATCAACCACCAGCAACCCAAAGCGTCACATCCCACCATCTGCATCAACAAGGCTATCTGTAAAGAAAGAATACGTAAACACAGTCATTTGCAAATTCGTTGACGAATTCATAATACCTAACACAGCAACAGAAAGAGTAACTTCTGGTAATGGGTCTACTGAAATTCATCAGAGTACCATCAATCAAGACCATGGATACTTTGTTTCTAGTCACAGTACAATCCAAGGACACGAATCGGCTCAGAGTTCACCTATACGAGAAGTTATGGAGCACAACTATGTAACCCAACATCCCACAGGAACGCTTGAAGTTAGTGAAGATGTAGATCGAGTAAGACTTTATAGCCGTCAACTACTTGAACTTGGACTGATGTTCATGCAACTTGATGACACTCACAAGGAAGGGGATGGAGACAGAGATCTTATCAACTGGAAATATCTGCTGATGTATTTTAAAGCTAAAACTACACATCATTCAAATTATGCCATCGAAGCAGTAAACAAGATAGCACAAGCAGAAGTAATCCTGACTAAACAGGTGTCTCAACGTGTTCTTTGGGGTCGATCTGTCAATCAGAAGGGAGGTGCTGGTAACAACTTTCCAGTTGATCTACGTAATGAGCTACATAACAACTTCTTTAGGTCAGTTGTTAAGGCAATGGGTGCTAAGAAGACTGAGAAAGCCATCCTGAGAGCTTCTAAAGCTGCAAGTGGGCTACAGGACATTGTCATAAACTTTGATGATGTAACCAACATCAAACCTGAGAAGACGGACCACACATCAATGAGTGAAACTGGAGATATGAATGCTGTGTTGGATGACCTTAGGCAACTACGCCCATTCAGAGTAACTGGTCGAAAACATGAACATTTCCCAGATATTACTCTCAGTCCTCTTGAACGGCTACAGATGCCACAGTTGTATTCCTGGATCAGACAAAAGATCAATGAAATCAACAAAGAAATAGATGTTCCAGAAATTGAAGATGACTCTGATTAAAACAGTGATGGAGAACATTGGAACATTGTTCCATTCTTAAAACTGAAAAAAAAGAAATGTTATTCTACTTATGGATGATCACTATATGCTGAGATTACACTACGGGTGCTGATAGGAACAAAGAGGTGATATCAGGTGATAACCTCATAGTACCAGTATTTTTATATTTCCTTGTAAGTTGAAATGTGGATTTGAGGAAGATAAACAATGACCCATTTTAAATTAAAAGATGCTTAGTAGATAATAAAGGTAACTATCTAGAACTACATATTTTCAGAAATGTAATTATATTTTTTATGTTATTTTTTATATACTGTTACTTTTTCACATTAGCCCAAAATGAGTGGTTTTTTGGGTGAAAACACAATGTTTCGTTAATTCTATTAATTATTCTATGAAAAAATTTAACTTGACACCGGTCACCAAACTACTGGGTCATTATGTTTCTGGGTGTTTTACATTGTTCAGAATTCAAACATAAATTCAACAAAATTTTATGCTTCTATCATGTCTTGTTCCTTTGAAACATGTTAGTGAAAATGATTTAATATAAATCAAAATCACAGTACTTCACTTTCTCATTGCAAAAGATAAGATGATATATGATATATGATATGATAACAGATTTATATAGCGCCTGGTATCCATTTAAAATGTTCACTGGCGCTTTACAAAGTGTCACTTAAATATGCTCTCTCAAAAAAGTAGGTCTTTAGCCTAGATTTGAAAATTTCAGTACTTGATGCTGAACGAATATGACTTGGAAGATCATTCCACAAGGTAGCAGCGGCATATGAGAAAGAACGATCACCATAGAATCTGAGTCTTGTTCGTGGAGTTTTAAGAGAAACTTTGTCACTTGAGCGGAGAGATCTGGTTGGTTCATTAAGTTCGATGAGTGTAGTGAGGTAGTCAGGTGCGGTGCCGTTCAAAGCTTTGTAGGTAAGAAGTAAAATCTTGAATTTGCTATGATAGAAGCATAGCAAGTTGTGGAATTTATGTTTGAATTCTCAAGAATCTAAAACACCCATTACACATATTATACTTCTGCAATTTGTGTCAAGTTAAACTTTTCCATAGAATGTTAATGGAACTGGCAGCACGACAATGAAAATCACATAATTACCCTCCTGAAAATAGTTTAGATAGTCATCATCCTTATTCATTTGGAACAATTTATTTCAGGATACTGGATAGGTAGAATAAGTTACTTTTATCTCCCACCAAGCTGCATCATGAATATTATCTTGATATGAAACAAAAAACACAGCATGTTAGATCTGAATGTTGTATACCTGCAACTTCAAGATGTAATCAAAATAATATGTGATTCCAATGAATAAGTTGACATCTTGGGAGATGTAAAAAATAATAGCATGTGATTCCAATGAATTAGTTGACATCCTGGGAGATGTAAAAAAATAATAGCATATGATTCCAATGAATTAGTTGACATCCTGGGAGATGTAAAAAATAATATGTGATTCCAATGAATTAGTTGACATCCTGGGAGATGTAAAAAATAATATGTGATTCCAATGAATTAGTTGACATCCTGGGAGATGTAAAAAATAATAGCATATGATTCCAATGAATTAGTTGACATCCTGGGAGATGTAAAAAAAATAATATGTGATTCCAATGAATTAGTTGACATCCTGGGAGATGTAAAAAATAATATGTGATTCCAATGAATTAGTTGACATCCTGGGAGATGTAAAAAATAATATGTGATTCCAATGAATTAGTTGACATCCTGGGAGATGTAAAAAATAATAGCATGTGATTCCAATGAATTAGTTGACATCCTGGGAGATGTAAAAAATAATATGTGATTCCAATGAATTAGTTGACATCCTGGGAGATGTAACAAATAAAAGCATGTGATTCCAAAGAATTAGTTGACATCCTGGGAGATGTAACAAATAATATGTGATTCCAATGAATTAGTTGACATCCTGGGAGATGTAAAAAATAATAGCATATGATTCCAATGAATTAGTTGACATCCTGGGAGATGTAAAAAATAATATGTGATTCCAATGAATTAGTTGACATCCTGGGAGATGTAAAAAATAATAGCATATGATTCCAATGAATTAGTTGACATCCTGGGAGATGTAAAAAATAATATGTGATTCCAATGAATTAGTTGACATCCTGGGAGATGTAAAAAATTATAGCAAGTGGTTTTAGGACAATAGAGACATATATTATCAGTATCTAAAGCAACTTTTTATTTAGTCTAGTATAAGTATGAAGTTTAACAAATATTGTCTGTATGGATATAGACTGCTATTTATTTCAATTTCTTATTTCATTAAAGTCAAACTGATATTTTTCAACATCAACATATTATTTAGAATAAATAGATAAAAAAAAACATTTTTTTCTGGATGTTTAAATTTTCGTTATCTAGTTTCGTTTTGAGTTTACAGTAGTATATCAAAAATTTCTGTAAACATTTTCACATTTTCGGTGAGGTAGGGGGGGGGGGTTTCAATGATCTCTTGTACATGAAAAATGTGTTTTTTGTCACAGATCAGGTTGGAAATATATACATACTTGGTATAAATTTTAACCACTTGGCTTACGTCATTTGCTATGTACAGAGTTTTCGTTAAAGTTCATGTAAACATGTCTGATATTTATCTACACATATTCATAGTTCCATGAATAAAAGTTATTTTATAGCGTTATTTCTGATTCAGATAGTGATCTTATTCAGTGTTAAACATAGATAAATCTACTTCTAGATCTCTAACTTGGTTACATGACAAACATGAACAAGACTTTTCACATACACTACAGCACAAATGACTTGGTAGTTCTGTTTCAGGTTTATCAAAATCAAAATAATTTAACAGTTTCCTTAAACAAATATCACTATCGTTTTTACAATATTCTCTCATAGCATCGGACATGCCCTTTTTGTTAACGGCAATGTCAGTATTATTATAGTACAGTATAGCCTTGGCATTTTTCCCATCTCGTCCTGCTCTTCCAGTTTCTTGAAAGTAACTTTCCATTGTCCTTGGTACACCAATATGTATGACTTGATAAACACGAGGGCAGTCAAGGCCCATACCAAGAGCTACAGTGGCAAATACAACTCTCAGTGAAGATTTTGATGAGCTCAAGGAAGATAGAATTTCAGCTTTCATCATCTCTGTTTGTGGTGCATGGTACTGATTAAATAGTCGAAACTTTGGAATTTCATCACATCCAGGTGGTTGGTATTGGTCAGAGCCAAGAATGTGAGAAAATAAAACATAGCCATAGCCACACCATTCTAGTGGAAGGTAGATAAAAGTCAATGGAAAGTCAAGTTTTTTCTCTTTCAATTCTACTGCTAGTGGCTCTAATATTGAATGATAACTATCTTTCCCCCGTGGAGGTCGTGAAAATTTCTGATAAGTTATGTTTGGTCTGTTTGGGTTTTCTCGGATTACAGTTGGTTTATTGAGACACAGTGTTGAGACAATGGCCTCTTCATACTTTTTTGTTGCTGTTGCCGTTAAAGCCACATGAGGAACATTTGGAGAAAGTGAGGCTAAAACACACAGACGTGAGTAGTCAGGGCGAAAGTCATGACCCCTGAAAGGAAAAAAAAGGGAGATGGTAATTTACAATAACACCGAAGCATATGAAACACCTGAGTACAGATGATATACACTTTCACCATATTGATGATCAGGGATCACATAGTACATGAGAAATTATTCTACTTAAAATGTTCACATTTACATCTTATGTATAATAGTCTAAAAAACATTTTAAAAAATACGAGAGCCAGCATCCTTAAAAGGTTTCCCTTCAATGACAAATTCTTAAAAGTTTGAATACCCATTTCATATCCATATGGCCACTTTAAAGTGACTATTTGGATGACAAATCGATATTTAATCCTTAAGACAGCTCTACTATGTTTTTATACTTTAAAAAACATAGTGCATAAAGATACAAAATGAATACTAAATCATTGTTCCTAATTCAAAGTATTGCAGAACATTAAAAAATGTTCAAAACATTTGCTATTGTACATTTGTATGTAGAATAACAAACTTTTTAACACTTTTTAGCTTTCTGTAATGTATTGAGTTACAAACAAAGATTTGGTCGACTCTCTTTCACATAGCTTTTTTGTGGATGCTGTATGGATTAAAAATCCAAAATAATGATCTCTGTCTACTATCATGGTAAAAATATTACATTTTAACCTAGAATTTAATGTATTAGTACTTAGGGAAAAAACCCAGCAAATCAAGCTCTTTATCAAATAATTTCATAAGCTTACACTAAAAGATACTAGAGAACTACACAAATTTAATAAAATTGTATGTGTACATATATGTATAAATTATACCATAATGGCTCTCATTAGAAGCACATTGTAAATGTATCCACCTTATCTACTGATTTTCCAAAATCATTCAGCAAGTAGGCAACATTATTAACTCTCCAACACAGTCATTGTGTTTTGACAAAGAAAATATGTTTGAGTGGTTTCCATAGCGATGGATTTATTGTTTTCATGCATGAAATAATGCTACTGGTAGTATATAAAAAGAAAAGAAAATACAATGATAAGTTTTCCATATGACACCATAGTAGTATAGAAAAGGAGAAAGCCAGCTCACTTCCATTTTTATCTATTATATAGCCAAATAAAGTCTTGTTCTTATATTAATAAATTTATTAATATATTTTTTTATATCTATATAACTTATTAAAAAATAAAATAAATACATTAAAATTGGTTAAAAAATGACTAAATTTATTATAGTTGTTATGAGTAAATTAAACGCTTAGTGACCTCACTATCAAGGTCAGGAAGTTCAATTAAACAGATAATAATATATATGTATATACATACAAGTGTACCATAAATTCAAAATGTCAAACAAACAAAGTCAAAAACCAATCACTTTCGAAGATGACACAATCGAATCAAGTCCACTTCGTCCACTTAGTTCTCTGCCTGATCCTGCTATATCTAATATATCTAATATTGCTAATCCTTCAGAGAATGATGAGGGTTTATTATTAGATATTTTAAATGAAAAAAGAAATATCCAAGAAATTCCTACAATTAAATGGAGAGAAGTTCCAACAGAAAAACCATTTTTGATTACTGATTTTAAGGAGTTCAAATCTCGTTACGGACCTGGATTATTGATTTGGCTTAATGATCCAATAACTCTTAACCAACTTTATTATACTTACGCTCCTAGCAGAATGATAGATGAGATTCTTACAAATAAACTTCCATTAATAGTAGTTTCACGTGGATTAAAAAAGTCTACGATAAATCCAAATAATTCGTATTTTAATTATACTCTAATGGATTTTAATGTAGTAAAACAAAAATTAATGGAAAAAATGTTAAATAATAGTAATAACAGTTAACAATAATTAAATAATAGTAATAATAGTAATAATAGTTATATCATATTTTTTATTATTTATTGATCATTCTCTCACCTAATTAAATATTATTTGTTAGTTTATTTAACTTCAGTTTTAAAAAGATTTGACGCCATCGTAAACGCCACCAACTAAACCTCACTATCTCTGGATATTCTGCATTCCATTTATCCCAAAATCGTTTTAAAATTTGATTCTGCGAAAATGCTTCCATTTTCAACTCTGGTATTAGTGCAGCTTCCTGATATTCTCCTAAAGTTGAGTGATCGATATCGTGTTGGTTCTATATAAACTTCACTAATTGATAAAAATATTATAGTAACAGTTCTTAAAAGATAATAATTTAGTTTATATTTTTTTTAAACTTTTTTAATATGGTTTTTAGGGTTATAGATGTTTCTACTTTTTTGTTTGTTTTGACTTCTTTGGTCATATTCAAAGTTTTCATCTAAAGATTCATCTAAAGGTTTATTTAATGAATTACAACAGTCAAAACAGTGAAACCTTCCATAGATCTTACCGCAAATGTTTTTACAAATATCATCACGAGGTATATTAATTTTTTTACATATGTTACAATGTATGATGTTATACCAGTTTTTTTTTTTTTTACTTTTTTGTTCATTAAATCACAATAAAGTCGTTTACATAATTGACATTCCATTGTATAGTTAGTTTATTAGTTTATTAGTTTATTAGTTTATCAGTTTATTATATTATATTATATTATATATTTTTTTGTTAAATAAACTAATAATATTCCACCACCAGCTAAATAAATGTATTGATATAACTTCATATCATCGGAAGGTTGATAATAGTCACTAAATTTGGGTTCATTTTCAAGACTTGTGAGTGTACTCTGCGTACTCTCTGGATGAAATTCAAGATATAAATTTAAGTTTTGATCAGTCAGAACCAGATTTTGTCTCGCATGAACATCTAAAAAATTTTGTTTCGCCATAAAATCAAATGCTGTTTGTCTATGTTCCAACCATGCTTCATGATCTTTATTGAAATTCTCCAAAGCTAAATCATGTCTCTTTAATTCTTTTTCATGTTCTTCTTTCGTATTGCCTGTAACTGCCTTACCTATATAACTACCTCCAAGAAAGGTAGTTGCATTTAAAATATATCCACCAACCATCATCGCAATAGCTGAAGCCATTATGTATAGTATCTATATTATTAAGAGTAGTATATATTATATTAAATTAATAAATTATATTACATTTCTTTTTAATATTTTTTTTATTATCCTTTATATTTATTTATATTTATCCTTTATATTTATCCTTTATATTTATCCTTTATAAGGATCAACTGGTAACATATTTCTTTGTTCCAACATATCTTTCTCTAATACTGCTCCACTCACAGCTATTGCGAGAGAAGCAAACTTCCTGAATGAAGTACTTGTTTTAGGACTGTCTGGAGCCATCTTTATAGTCTTGTCAAGTATAAAACTATTAGTTATTGTTAAAGCAGATAAAACTGCACCATCATATAGACCATTCACGATTAGTTTAGTATAGTCCGTCATTGTATATTGTGTATATATTATATAAAAATAAAAAATAAATATAAAAATAATTAATTATTACATTTTTTACATTATTACATTTATTTCATTATACCATTTCAAGTAAAGCTTGCGGAGCTTGTGAAGCTTGCGTAGCTTGAGGAGCTTGCGGGGCTTTATTTTTAACTGGTTCTAATGTCGTTAATTGTTTAGACTCTGGTGATGACTTGGTGCTTACAATATCACTTGATTGTAAAAACCATTGTCTTTTATAATATAAACCAGCTGCCCCAATTACTAATGAACCAAGAGTTAATAAAACCATAGTATTATTAAATTGCGAGCTTTCATTGCTTTCATTGCTTTCATTGCTTTCAGTTGCCTTAGTTGATCCCATTGATTTAACGTTATTATCGACTAACATGTCTTTCATTTTTAATTTTTTTCGTTTTTTTGTTTCAGCTGAAATTACTGCTAATTTTTTTCCCCATTCAACTCGACCTGGATTTTTAGTTTTACTGTTTGTAGTAACAGTTTCTACTTGAGTTTTTACTTGAGTTTCTACTTTGGGTTGTGTTACACTTTCTGTATCACTCATTTTTACACTAATATATATATATAATAACTATATAATACAAAATATTTAAAATATTTTTTTTTAAATTACTTTTTATACTTTATTTTATTTTTAATCAAGTCAATTTTCAAATTGTTTTCAATATCTTGATCAAGTTCTTGTTCATGTTCTTGATCAAGTTCTATAGCAAGTTCTTTAACAAGTTCTTGATCAAGTTGACTCAAGTTATTAAAGTCATTCGAGTCATTTTTTTCAATTTGACTATTCAAGTCATTCTTTTCAGTCAAGTCACTTTTCTTGAGGAGACAAGTGTTAACATTGTTTGTTGCAAAGTTAATATTATTTAAAATAGTGAGACCACCACTTGTCAATGCCAAAAGAGGACCATAACTGTATGCTAACTTTCCAGTAAGTTGTTTGAATTGATTTGTAACGAGAAAATTGTTTTTCAAGTCGTCACTTAATTTATTCACATTATGTACTGGAAGCACAAGTCCTACTATTTTACTAATCCCAAATAAAACTCCATTTACAATGTTGTCACTTACGAGAGAACTGTAAGTGCTTTCATATTTCTTATAAAATTTTTCAATTTCTTTATCGCTCACTTTTTCAATATATTCGAGAGTGAAATTTTTTCCTAAGAAAGCTTTTGATTGTCCAGCAGCAATGATACAAAGTAATCTTTCTCTGTACTTAACTATTGGAGATACTGTTGTCACTGTTGTCATTTGTTCCGATGTTACTGTTGTTGGTATTGATTCAACTGGCTGTAAAATTTCTGCCAACGACTGTTCCATTTTATATATATATATATATGTATTAAATATTTTATTTTAAAAAAATAGTATATGATACCTAACTGAATAAATAGCCACAAAATATTGGTAACATCATTGATTAACATAACTGTACCAGATTTATACTAAATCTATACTATACGGTTGTCTTAAACGAAATACTAATTTACTATAAGGAGTATATTTTAATTGTTTTATATATTCACTAATTTCTTCCTTATTTAATTCCATCCCATAGTTTTCAATTATTTCTTTAACATCATTTTTACTCGGTGTGTAATACAGAACAAGCATACCGATGTTTTCTCGAAATGTTTTGGCGATACTCGTAAATTGTTGCGTAAGTACCCATACGCTAATATTATCATGACGAGCTGAAAATGCTAACTTAGTTAAAATATTGACACAAGATTTGACATCCTTCGTGAAAGCGCAGTCATCTAGTATGATTAGACTTTTTGTATTTTTATAACATTCATGCACGAATTCAATATTTTCATTTATTTTTTCTATGTTGGGAATCATTATAATAATGTCAGAGTCTTTGTAAATACATTTTTTATCGTAAGCTTTATTGTTTATGAACGTCGGACAGATTATGATTATATAATCGAATACGTTTTTATAATACGTTTGTAATAGTTCCATAATGAACTCTGTTTTACCCGAACATGTCGGTGCACTAATAAGCATATTGAAAGGAGGGTCAAGCCAGATCATTTTAGAGTTATTCTATACTATCAATAATGTTAATAATGTTAATAATATTAATAATGTTAATAATGTTAATAAATAATATATTTTAATTTAGATTCTTGAATTTTAAGCATAGCATCACTTATAATGAAAATATTTGCGGTTATTTTTACTTGCGGGTCTGTGGGTGTGGATTCTCGTTGAATTTCCAGTTGAACCCCATCTTTTGTGTTCATAACTTTCAGACCACTACCATGATATCTATTATTCTTAAAACTTCTTAAATCAATAAACAAACAATATTTATTTAATAGAAAGTTTTCCTCAGTTATTTCCTCTAGTTTATCGCAACAGAACTCGGATGACATGAAATAACGTCTGGTTTCTTCCCAAAATTTTCTAGGAGATAATCCCGGTGCATACACTTTATTTGCGATACCTTCTATCATTATTGCAACAGAATTAATACTAGGATTAAAGAATAATTCAGTGTCTAATGCATTTTGTAGTTGTGGTTTACTGAATAATACAAAAATTCCTTTCAAGCTACTACGTGGTACATTAATGTTCTCATTAATAATTGTATCCGTACCAGAGAAGTTAATTTCTCTGACATGTTGAATATGTTCGTAGAGAAAACTTTTACCGCTGTTATAATAACCCTTAATTTCCATAGCTAACTTTGGATCTCTTATCGTTTCATATTCAAGTTGAATGTTTGTTAAAGTATAATCCCAACCAGTCGTGTCTTCACTTACTAGGATTTTATTAACGGGAGCGAGAGTAATATCCCATTCGATATGACTTCCTAAGCTCGAAGGATATACGGCTCCATGACCATTCATTATAGGATGCAATTTCGCGAGATCGATCGCATATTTTTTACCGTATGCCTTTAAAAGTGCAGCCTCTCCTAAGTAAGCCCCACCACCAACTCCATCGATATTATCGCTTCTCAATTTTCGGCGATTTTCTGACTGAATTCCATACAGTGTTTTATTTGTTCTATCTGAATACAGATCTTTATACGTTTGTATTAAATTGTAGTTTGTTAAATCCATTAATTTTTTCCCTTCGAATTTTAAAACTAATTGACTGATGATGTTAGCGGACAGGTTTTGAACAACGAAGTTCTTATTATGACCATTTAGTTTAAGATCAAAAACGAGATTGAATTTACCCGTTAGAACAACAGTGTCTTCTAATGTTGGACATCTGATATATAAATCTTCACCGGGTTTTGCACTATTTGGATTAAACGTTACAACGTGATGAGTTCGTTCTCCTTTACTACCGAGTGCGGTCAATTTTGAGTAGTCACCTTGTAGTTCTCTATTGTAAGGCATTTTTTCTTTTACTATATCTATACTATATATTATACTATATATTATACTAAAATAAATGAAATGAAAATTATTAGTATTTTTTCATTTCATTTATTTTTTTGCTCGTTTAGTTAAAATCCGTTCATAAAGGTATACTGCTATTGCAGTTGCCAACAGCCATACATGTTCAGCTATAAATCCTACAACTTGTCCCGCTGTTTTTAAAACGAATGACACGATAGAGCCAATAATACCCGGCAGTGCTATAGCTGCTTTATTACCTAACCATTTTAATACATCCGCAACACGTTTAATAACTGCTTTGACTGGACCACCACCGCTACCACCACGACCGCTACCGCTACTACCGCTGCTACCAACTGGTGGTGATTTAATACCTAATGCAATAGCTATGGTAGTTATGACTAAACCGAGTGCTGTTGCTAATGAAACTATAGTAACTCCATTGCGTTTGAAAAGAATCACCAGTTTATCTTTAATACTAAGATTTGGGTCTTTGAGTACTTCTTTCAAAGAAGATGTCTCAGCTAACTTATTATTTAAAATATTAGTTTCTTTATTATATTTTAAAATATGAATCTCAATTCTACCTACTTCCTTTTTTTCATCTTGCGTTAATTCTTCGATTTTTTGTCTGTTTTCCAATTCTTTTTTTCTATTATACAAATCTTCTAAACTTTTGACTGCTGTATCAATTTCTTTACGCATGATTGTATATTCAGGGTTGAGTTCATTCCATTCTTCAATTTTGTTTTCAATCGTAAGATTACTGTTTGATTTCATCTTTATTACCTACAGTGTCTCTTCTGAGGTAAGCTTGATAGTCTCTTAATTGACCAACCATTGGTGGTGTTAAATCTATAGCTTCAACTTCATCCACATTTAAAGGACCGATACTAGCGGTAGCAGCAGCAGTATCCTCGAAAAGTCTATTAGCAGCTGCAGTACCAATTTTACTTTTTATTGTACTTTTGGCTAAAAGTTTACCGTTTCTTGTAATCCGTTGATTTCTTACGTTATCATACAGCTGCTCAACATTTCCTACATGTGTATTTAATTGTAATTCAGTTCGATTAACTGGCACGCCACTTTTTTTTATAACTTCATCAATAGTATCTTCCAATAATTTATTTTTTAATTCAAACAATTTAGCTCCAGTGGGTTCAACTGTAGGATCTGTGAATGTTGTTTACTGGAAGTCACCTAGTAATTCAAAACCAAGCCTTGGGTTTTGTTCGTAATCTGTCATTTCCAAGTCTACTCTGCGGTCTCCAAGGTCATCTACATTTTCATCTACATTTTCATCTACATTAATATCGAAAGGATTATAGTCAGCCATCTTACTACTACTATATAAATACTAAATAAATACTATATAAATACTATATAAATAAGTAACTTAAAAATATTATCCCAACTATTATTCCCATCGTTGAATATTCATGAACAACGTCACTCTCACCATGCGCTGCTACCGCTGCTTCGACTTCAACATCTGCTGTCGCTGCTGACGATGCTACCACGACTGACGATACTGATGCATCTAGTCGTTGCACTGGATCATCATGACCTTCCATTTCTTTTAATGCTGATTCTTTTACGTTATTATTTATGTTGTTATAACCGAATTTCATATCTTCTGTCGCCTGTTGTAAGAAATTGTTATAACCCGCCACATTCCTATTCAATTTTATAATCATTTTACTCGGGATTAACCATAAAGAAGGAGAAATGGCTAGATCTAACTTTACACTCGTTGCATTAATTACATTTTGATAACGAGGTATACTATCATCCTCATTAATACCTCTCGTCTCATCCTCGAGTAATAAAATCATTTTTTGTCTCGTTTCTTGACCAGCACCACCAGAGTTTACTATACTTACTCGCGTGTCTGCTTGACTTCCTAACACGCAATATACATAAGCTTCGATCGATCGATTTAATCTTCCTAAACCCGCTTGTGTAAAACCTCTGCTGTTTGGTAAAACAAAGTAGTTGTATTGTTTATAATCATCATTTTGAAATTTATACCAATGTGCACGCATTTCTGTAGCAACATTTGATTCATTTTTAGTTTGAAACATAGTTCCATTATAATGAGGTGAATTTAATCGTTTTTAGGACCGTGTATCCATATATAACCATCACCTAAACCCCTGTTTCCTGATTTATCATACATGAATCTAAAATCTGTATTATAATCTAATCCGAATTCATCGCATATTCTATGATAAGACGGTACATCATATAAATTATCAATTTTATTAAAAGTGTTGGAGTCGTCAGGTAGTGGGCAAGAAAGTTCATTCAATATACGGCGTATCGTAAAGTACACGTGAAATCTAAAAAATGATTGAATCTGTTTTAGAATATCATCATTATACAGATGATCCTCTAGAGTAACACCGCATCCGGCCGTAGCTAAACAAACAGAAAAATTCAATTGTTGATCCCAGTGCTGCATATTTGGACCTTTCAACCATTTGTTGGCAGTTTTTGCATTAAAATGACTTATTATGTAGTTTTTGAATATATCTCTCAATTTTATATTGAATCGATCGGTTTCACTTACAAAAACATCCATGTTGACTAGTATGTTTCGTATATCCACGGACATTATACTATCAAATGGTTGATGTAGTGCATAGTTAGTATTTTGTGCTAGAGTAAATGGTTTCGGATAGTTAAGCGAATGCAGCGAATGCTGCGACTCCTGCGGCTGCTGTGGTTCCAATGATGTTGACACCGCTAGGGCTGCTGCGTCTGCTGAAGGCGGCTGTTTTTTTTGTTTCACTCCGTTCACTCCGTTCACTCTCGTAGATGGTAATCCTAATGTCCACATTTTTCTGGTACATGTATATTAAAGGGTTTATATACATAAACTATATAAAACATACTAATAAATTTCCATAATTATCTTGAAATATACGTCTGTTCCTAGTATCTTAATTTAAGAATCCAGTATTCATTTAAAAATTTAACTTCTTGGTTGTCCTCTGAGTTAGGAAATAAACTTAAGAATTCAATACGTTTAAAAAAAATTCTTTTTTTCGACTTCTTTACAAAAGGATAAAATAATCTGATAAAGAGCTGTATCTTTCAATTTTACCCCTGTATTTACAATTAATACGTGCATATTTTTTCTTCTCAAGTTGTCCCATTCTAGCTCTATATTAAAACCAAGGACGTCTTTGTATTTGGTTAAAAATTTAGTTATATTATGTTCTACAAACATGATGTACTATACATTATTACATTATATTATATATTATTTTAATTTTTTGATATTTTCAATCGGTTCCCAAGAATTGAATTTATCGCCATATCCTAACCATTTTACCAATGCGTATTCATGGCCTTTGATTTTTTTCTTACGTAATATTTTTTCAACTTTGTATTCCTTCGATTCTTTGGTCATATCAAGTGATAATTCTTGCTCATAAAACGTGCCTTCAATATCTTCACCCGATAAATCTTCCAAAGTGTAAACAATAACGGGACCAAAGATAATTTGTTTGATTTTGAAAAGTTCACGTGTGTAGTTTGGTAGATATCCTTTGGCAAACACATTTTTGTATTTGGAAATTCTCACGGTATCACCAATATTAAACTTCGGAGTTCCATATTCAACAGTGAGATAAGCACCATACAAATTATACCAAACGATGTTTTCATTCTTCGGTAACGATGCTTCCTTCGGAGTCATGTGGATTGAATTGTGGTAAGTATTATTATAACCACCCACTAAATGATCTAGGACGTCAACCCATTGTCTAGTCTGTTTATCAGTAAAATATTTATACATACGTGATTTAAGTGTCCTGTTAAAACGCTCAACAACTGATGCCTTTTTATCTGACCGTGTACTAAACCACTCAATTTCACGATTTTCAAAGAGATCTTTAACATATTTATTGTAAAATTCTCGTCCTTCATCAAACTGTATTTTATTCGGTTCACGGTCTTTAAAAATTAATTCAAAGGAGTCAGCCATTTCAATACCACGTTTTGACTTGAGTGGTATCGCCCAGGCATACTTAGATAACACATCGATAACAGTCAGGATGTAACGATACCCATGATTCTTACTCTGGTCATTAGGCATATCTACAATGTCAGCTTGCCACTGATCATCGATTCCAGAAACATATACTTTGCGGTAAGGGAACTTTTTAATCGCTGGTTTGTGCATAGTGTAAACTTCTTGTTGTTCCAACCATTGTTCCAACCATAATTTTATATTTAATTTTTTGTTTCACTCCGTTTACTCCGTTTACTCCATTCACTTTCTGATCTGCTTTGATTTTACGCCACAATTTTGCGATGCCGCTGTATGCTAAATCAGAATTATAATACAAGTCTCGAAAATACTGATCCATAGTATACATGTATATATACAGTAAACATTATTTAACTATTTTTGATTTCTGATTTTCAATATCTGAATAACCATTCAGTTTATAATACTTTAAATAACGTTCTAAAGGTAGAGTATAATTGACAGCTTTTTGCATTTCGAGAGACTTCATAAATACTTCTCGAATAAGTTCTTGAAGTGTTTCAGAGTAAATATTTGCTTGCGTATATGTTAGTAATTCTTTGAAATTCTTATATTGTACTTTTAATCGTGATACTTTATCCGATAATTTTAAGTTTTGGCTGACAACTGTAACAACTATAGGAACAGCTGCTAATAAACTAATAAAAACAGGTATCGCTGGAACGGCAGCTAATGCACCAACACCTGAAATAATTCCACTAGTAATAAGTATCCCTTTATTAACACGACTTAATAATTTATAAGAACGTCTATACGCACTACATACTCGTGTAAGATAATCGACTAGGTCTTGTATCGTTTTAATATTTTGATCAATCATTTTATGGCATCACTTAAATTATACTATATATTTAAAAATATTATTTTTTAGACAAGGTTTGATAACCAAAGTGGAACGATAAGTTATTTTTGTATAACCACGATCGAAGACCGTAAAATTAATACTAATTTTAACTTTTTTGTCAGTATGAAATAACCGAGACAAAGATGTTGGTAAAATTTGTTTGTTTATAACGTATGTTAAATGTGATTTTTTTTTTTCATCATCAATTTTTATATAAAAAATAACTATTGCTCTCTCATTTTTTTCTTTAAACTCCAACTGAGGGAGAATATAACCAGAGTCTAAAAATGTTGAATGTGATAAGTTCCTGGGTCTAAAAAGTAAGAATTTCTATCACTATCAAAAGTTACTTTATTCGTGTTTATTACATGAGAATATTCTCTTACTGTTACCTTAACAATTTGTTTACAAATTCAATTATCGCAATCTCTGGCTCCGATATTGTAGGCTTTGGAGGTGGAATCGGTTTTAATTTAAACATATTATTTTCATATTCCATCTGATATTTAACACCTGAGGTTACTTCGTAGGTTTAAAATCCCTAAGATCTTTGAGAGATAAGTTGAGAGATTTGTTCATTTTTTTTATTAATCTATATTAAATACTAATTTAAAATACTTTAAAATCTATAAGAACCATACGTTCCAAAGTTATTGTTTTAATATCTAAAGATTTTAACCCTTGTGTTATTGCGTATAACACTTCATTTTCCAGTAATGCTTCAGCTAAATTAGATGACGCTATATTTTCTGTAAAAGTAACGTTGATTTTCTCATTCTCAATATGAATTTTAATAGTTAATAATATACGTCGGTCACATGCTATTGAAAATCCATCTAAAAGATTATCGTATTCACCCTCAGTATTTAATTTAATACATTCGATAATAATGTTACCGCTGGTTACTTTCTTCATTTTGTTCGTCATCGCATCAGTAAAAGTAACTAATTTTATTTTAGCCTCATCAATAGGTTTCAAACCGAGTACATCAAACTGCGCATCATAAAATAAGTTAATATTTCCACCGTCAAGGTCATAATAACAATACCATTTCCCTGAATTCGCAATTTTTTTAAAAATAATGTTTTCCCTCGCTATTGTTCTTATAGGATCCACTTCTAAATGAATCTTTGAATTCAACAGGTCTAGTCTAGGATCTGATCCTGGTAAATAAAGTCTGATATCAGCTAAACTAAATGTTTTATCATTGTCGTTATAAACTGGCACATAAGGAACTCGATCAATTAAACCATGATCAATAGTTAATGGCTTTTTAAGCATTTCAACATAATCTTGTGGTAAATCAAAAGCATAGAACTTGGCATCTCTGTTGCTATACGCAAAACCAAATGGTATATGATATTTTGATACTTTATATTCTTCGATTGTATCATCTACATCATTTAAATCTACTAAATTATTGGTATGTTCATGCGATTGAACTGCCGCTGGTTCTAAATTATATATTTTCCTTTCATTTTTCCATCTTAAAACAAAATCTTTATTATTATCTCGTCCGGATAAATTTGATGTGTTAACATCTAAGAGATCATCAAGTTCAAGACCTATAGATCTTCCAATACCTAGCCCAAAATCTGATGGTGATGATGGCATATTGTAATATAGTATCTAAATATATAATATATATATATATATATATATATATATATATATATATATATATATATATATATATATATATATATAATATAATATAATATAATATAATATAATATAATATATACTATAATATTAAAACAATGAAGTTGTATATAAACAAAAAATCTAGTGCTATTACTATCAATTTTACAGAAACACTTATTGGTTATACACAAATACGATTATTAGAGTGTAAACTATATAATTCCTGGCATAATATTACGAAAGAAAATTGCTTTTACCGTTAACCTTAAACGATCAGTTAAAAAAGTAGAACCAGGTAATTACAATGTAGAAACATTATCACAAGCGATTGGTAGATCACAATTAATTAATTTTAAGAGATTTTTAGCAACGGGAAAAACACAGATGGTACTCGGTGATAATGTTAAAGTAGACTTTTCAAAGCCAAAGAATTTTGTGAGATTACTTGGTTTTGAAGAAAAAGAATATAGTTCATCAGGTATTAGTCCAAACAGAGTAAATTTTCTTACTGTGACTGAATACGTAGTCCATTGCGATATTATAGATACACCTACTAATTACATCAATGGGAAAAGGTCTAATTATTTACAAATTTTAATGTTAGAGGACCAGGATGATATAGGAAAAGCTACTACTTATTCATTTCCCGATAATATTCCAGTACCCATCAATCAAATGCATATAACTAATCTTCGAATTTGGATAACTGATCAAAATAACGAGCCAATAGATTTTAATGGTTGGCCAATTTCATTTCAACTCGAGCTAACTTAAAGGTTACTAACGTTACTTACAGTTACTAACAGTTACTAATGTTTACCTAAATCAACGTGACCATATGCTAACGTGTTACGATGATCGAGAACATAGCGTTTATCATTGAAGCAACTCAAAGAAGTCTTATTGATTGTATAATGTGTTCATGGAATGTCTCTTTTGTAAATTTTCAAAAAGGACAGTCTTATATTCCTCGTGAGTTATGTTCTTTTTAATAACTATCTTTTTAATACCTTTTGCTTTTCGGGTTGACGAAGTTTCTGTGATATAAGAGTACATTTTACTTCGAAGTCCAATAAATTCAGTGATTGGTAAACCGGCACATTCATCTTTCATTTTACCGATTACTTTTTTATTAAAACCAAAATAGTATGGACTCTCAGTTGAGTAATCACTATTATCGAACAGGTCTTTGTCTCGATAGAAATCTTTGTAGGGATCAACAGCTTTAATTTCATACATTAATGAGTCGGTATCTGTGAATAACAACTTGGCTAATGAACCATATTTTTCTTTGATATAGTTGTAATGAAAGTCATACATTAAAGTTTTGGACAAATCAAGAATACTCATCCCAACATATAAAGGTTGGTTTAGGGTTAATCTTAATGTTTTCAACAGCAACCAATCCTTTAGTTATAATTTTTTGTGTAACAAACGTTGGTTTAGATACTAATTTTTTGATTTGTTTTTCTGTTGTACATAATGTTATATTATGATGCTTACGTACATTCATCATTGTTCGTCCAAATACAGAGTTATTCATTAGTTTGAAGAAATCTTTTTCGAATGCATTTTTAGCTTTCTTTCTTTTTTCCGTGTTAAATAAAATGTATTGCGACATCCATTTTGATTGGTTAAACTCAATAGCTCTATGGATTTTAGTGACTTTTAAACCGAGTGATAAATATTGTTTTAAGTTTTGGAAATGAAGTACGTAATTCCTTTTTGGTTTCAAAGTTGTAGTTAATTTCTCTATATTTCTGCATTTGATATTAAATAAATCACGCATCTTTTTATTATGTGGCGATAACATGTCTTCAGTAATACATAATCTCTCAGGTGCTAAAGGATAATCATTGTGGAGATCATGCAACTCGCTAGGATACTCAAGATCGACTTCAAAAATTAATCCATGTTCACTTTCATTGGAGTATTTACTTAAGTCAAGCGAATCAAGCGAATCAAGTGAATCTATATCAAGCCATTTAAATCCATCCGTTGGTAAAGATTGAACCATTGCCCAACCATATAAATTATTTGCGTCTAAATACATTATGTATTTTGATTCCTGGGTTGGGTCATAATCTTTCATATATGGATTGTTTGCCTTTGCATGGCCAGCGGATATATATGAAATACCTCCACGAAGACCCTTTTCTATAAAAAGATGCATATCTATATCCGTTAATAGTTCAAGATTAATTTTAGTCATTTTTAAGCAAGCATCCCAGGATAATCCTGGAGCGCTAAAATAATGGCAAGGATCGAGATTATAGTATAGATTACATGTTTTTCGGAAATTTTCAAATATGTCCGTTAATAAAAGTACATCAGTTTTAAGGTACAGATCATGGTAATCACCCATGGTTTGCATATTAAAATGCTTCCATGTATCTTGCGCATGTTTATAATCTTCATCGGTAATACCAGTCTCATTTAGAATAGAATAAAATGTTTCCTTTAGTGGAAGATTAACATCATCGAATTTTTTGGTGGAATCCATATAATCATAAGGATACACACCCTTCCGTGTTAGTAATTTTAAACTATTGGGGAATTCCTGTTCTGTGTATTTGAAATCACTTGTGTTATTAACGAGTTTTTCTAATGAAGCATTCAAGAAATTTAAACTATCTATGAAGACTAAATTAGTACCAACCATTATAGCCATAAACTTTTCCATAGAATGTGGGATAATACTAATCTTTTCATTAAAATTTTCAAGGGTTTGTACGATGAAATGACTGTCATATCCTTTTAAATTGTGGAATATAACGGGTATTTTCTTTGTTACTTGAAAATTGATATTACAAGATTCATGCGCTGAACCACGGTATTTACCAGTAATATGGCAATGATCACGGACTCGTGTACAATCTTTCTCGTATGGTGTTTCACAAATATGACATTGCGTCGCTTTTTGGAAACAGTTTTCATCATTTTTACTCATACGAAGAGGTTTGTTAAAATGTTGTTGTTTAATATCTTTACAATAATCAACTTCCGATAACATCATTTCCATGAATTTCTTGGATGCCTCTGGCCCTCTGTAAATAACACTTTTTTTACTAAATGTGTCATCGTAACAACAGACTAGTTTATAACCGAAACTACATACTTCATGCTTTTGATAATGTTGCGTAAATACCGTATTATTGCTAGTAGTATTCACTTTTTCGGTTATAGATTCAAAATCGGCGTAAATAACAAATGGTGCATTTAATTGTTTTGGATAATTTTTAAATGATAACCATTTATTTTCTTCGGTTGGCAACCGTATAGCCTGCATCTTGTTTATTTCAAAACAAATGGGACTATGCAGATTTAAAATCTCTATGGTCGAAAAATGTTGCAAACAATATCTACAAAAATGTTTTATTCCATTATGTTTTGTTATACCATGCATGAATCGATTAAAGTCTTTGATCCAAACATAATGTTTTTGATTATCACCGTGAGTTATTAGTAGTAAATCAAGATGATCTTCACTAGTTTGTTTACTAACGTAAATTGGATATGCTTGTTGTTTCATCTTATTGTGATTATAACCAAATACGGAAATCGATATATTATTTTGGTTTTCGATTTTAGGTATTTGTTTTATGGTTACTGGAAATGTTATTCCTTTATAATCTTAATCGTTAATATGTTGTTTGTATTTAGATGGTCGGTTTTTATTAATTTCGACTGGAAACTTATACGCTAAATGACACCATCTAAAGCACTCAATGACATTATTTTGTATGTTAATGAGGCCTTTCATTGCGTTTTGTAGTTCTTTCGGCAATTTTATATACGAGTTACCTTGTCTTACAATATTTACATAAAAATTAAGAAGTGTTTTTATTTGCCAACCAGAACCTTCACGTAGCCATTTAGCGATGTGCTCAAGAATTCTTTCGAAACTTACACTCATTTGTTCATCTATTTGATCAGTATTTGTAATTACTAATGGACTACTATTAAAATAACCATTATTTGTTATCTCTGTATCCATATTGTTTACGTTACTTACGTTTAAGTTGTATTTAGCAAATTTTATATTCAAGGTTAATATTGCTTTTATTCCACCTTGATCTTCTAAATTTTGTTTTAAAAGTTCTTTTATTAAATATTTATTTTCAATTAATTGCGTATGAGGTTCATTCGCAGTAATATAAATTTCATATGACTTAACGTAGCCTCTAAAAGCTCTCTCGAGTTCATGGTATTTGGGTGGTATTAAAACACCACTAACATGACGATATCCTTTATTAATAAAAGTTTGATACGTATCATTTCCTATTTTAATCATATGTTTGGTAATAGGATTAATGATATATTGTTCCATTAATGGTCGGGGGAGATCACTAGGTACTGCCCAATGTAAGATATTCTCAGGCAACGGCTGTAGATTGCCATTCCGTATAAGCTTATTATACACACGCCCACCGACTGTTATCATTCGCTTAGTGAGTGGGTTCAAAATCTTTGTCATATAAATCCTAGGCAAATGCTGTAAATCGCCATTCTGTAAAAGCTTATTGTATACACGTCCGCCAACTGTTATCATTCGCTTAGTGCGTGGGTTCAAAATCTTTGTCATATTGTATATAATCAAAAGATTTTAATATTCATATATAAATTTATTAGTTCAATTGCTTTTTTCTTCTTAACTTGTAAGTCTTATAAACATTGAAAACTTGTTAAACTTACAACTTTTATTTTTTATGTATATATAACGAAGAATAACTACTTAATTTCTTCACCACATTCACAAATATAATCTCTCTTAAGTTGTTTAATGCAAGGTGTACTTCTCTTTAAATGTATCTTAAAATGACATTTATATTTATATGCAAATCCACATTTACCGCAAGTAAACTCAGGAAAAACACGTTTGCATGTTAAACATTCATTAGGATATTCACGTTTTCTATTCTCACAGGAATGTTTTATATTTAAATGTTTTAAAAAATTATGTTTATGTTGAAAGCGTTTATTACACTTGACACATTTGAATTCTGGTGCCGACCTACCACAAGTGAGGCAATTCTCTCGTATAAGACAAATCCGAAATCCAGAACAGTAGTTTGACATTTCGATTAATGGTCTTGTATGTATATACATATATATTCTTATCTCTCTAATTGAACATCCTCACCTTGGTAACCATTGTAATCTGACCTAGAAACAGTATGAAAGGAGTGAAAATATTTGTGACATTTGAAACATGTTTAGTGCATTAGCCTAGTCAACTGGCCCTGCTATGCAGCTACGCTATAGTGACATACTACGCTGCTATGCTTAAACATTCCTGTGGTAGCCTGAGGCGGCAGTTGTGACCTGAGGCGGCAGTTCAATTAGACAGATACATTTTACTAATGTATGTGATTAGCCAACTCATAACAGCGTGACTGATATAACTAATAATAGAGTAGCAATGAGGCCACTAAGGGGTTTAACAATGAGGTCACTATTTTGAATTTATGGTACACTTGTATGTATATACATATATATTATTATCTGTTTAATTGAACTTCCTGACCTTGATAGTGAGGTCACTAAGCGTTTAATTTACTTATAACAACTATAATAAATTTAGTCATTTTTTAACCAATTTTAATGTATAAGATTTATTTTATTTTTTAATAAGTTATATAGATATAAAAAAATATATTAATACATTTATTAATATAAGAACAAGACTTTATTTGGCTATATAATAGATAAAAATGGAAGTGAGCTGGCTTTCTCCTTTTCTATACTACTCACCATCTATTACATACCAAATTTACATTAAAACATGAAGGTAAATTTAAAAATGGGACACTACTGTGAGATACATGTATACAATTTCCATCATCTTGTTCTGATGTTTACAGTTATAAATAACAGTAAGCTTAAGGCATCCCCAAGGACTATCAAAAAACATAGTTTTACTCACCAGTCAACACAGCAATGGGCTTCATCGACAGCAACGGCTACAACTCTTTCTCTGTGTTTTAACAGTAGGGCACGACCTTTCTTACTCGAAACGATTGCCTCTGGGTGCGCAAATAGTATGTTGGCGTTCCCCTTTTCAATGTCAATAAAGTGGTCTCCCATACACAACTGCACCTCGCCATCATCAGTGACATCACAAGTTCTGGCATCTAAGCTACACGCCCGTAAACCACTTTCACGGATCTTATCTATTTGGTCGCGAATCAGAGCATTTAATGGAGAGATGACAAGAACCTAGTCCTGCTTACATGACGGTGCACGAGTCTGTATTACTGACTTGAATCTAAGGGGAGGGACAATTGTCAGAATCGAGTCCCGAATTCCTCCGTATGCAAGCAGGACTAACAAGAACCATACACCTGCATGGGTCACAGTGTCCGAATTTCTTCATAGAAATAATGTATGGCCATAACTGAAATATAATCGATTTACCATATCCGGTTGGAAGGACAACAACTACATCATTGCCATCGTAAATATTTTTGATCGCATTTATCTGTTGATCTTTTAAAGAAATTGTTGGATCAAATCGTCGGAGAGCCAGTCGTAATGCTTCATTGAACTCCATGATGCTTGATATTAACGCAACTTTGCGACTTTTATGTGCCACGCAAGTATCAACCAACAATACATCAGAACTGACTGAAAATTTGATTTGGTCTATCTGTCGTCTGCTGACAGTGCTGTCAAATTTGGCGCTAAAAAGTGAAATTAACATGATGATGATTAAATTTAAAGTCAATAAAGATAAACCTAACAGCACATAGAAAGCTTGATATAATACTCATACAGTAACACACCAAAATACTTACCGATAGTTGTTTCTCCACATTGTATTCTCGTCATCCACTGTTGATCGTGTCAAATAAAGGCTGTGAAGTTGTATGTCAGCATTACCAGTTGTTGAGGGGTGGACGCTAATCGCGCTAGGTCTAGGCCTATCTGTGTGTGGAGTTGGCGGCTGCCATCTTGCTTTTAGGACTTCTGACTTTCAGCGAATCAGCTTGCTTCCCCTGTTTCGAACACCAATCTCGCAACCTGATTCGCTCGTCGAAATGGATTTGGAGAGAGGTCTTGGCGGCGACAGTAGGGAGCCCTCCACGACGCTCTCAGGAGAGGGAAGTTTAAGCAAGGAATGCATTTGCTCGAGCTCGAGCACGGCAAGCAGCACGTCACGCATCGAAGCGTCAGCTGTCGCGAGCGAACTAAGCGTCGATTTTGCATGCACCATGATCATGTTCCATTAAATCATTACAGACAAAATCTAGCCATATAGTTTCTTTTCCTTTATTCTTTTTTGGAGTCTTCCATATTTATATAAACTTTTTCTGCGATTGTTAAAAATGTTTCATTTTTTAAAAGACCGGAAAGTGTACAAGTACATACCCAAAATAACAAATATGTGTAGACGTGTATAATGAGTTTATTAAAATAAACTACAAATAAAGAAGTAAGTATGTAAATGTGACTCATAGCTAACTTGGGCCTTTATTATCTGGATATCATTATCATTTTTGGGTTTCACCAGAATTGTTGCCTCATGCCCCTGGTTCGACTTCTGAAAGTGAGTTGCTATTCGAACACATCGCGTTCTCCGCAGCACGGGCCTTGTCTCTCCAGAGGCTGGGTCCAGAGGCGCGGCTCCGTGATTGCTATGTCCACCAGGGCGACAGTAGGGAGCCCTCAACGACACTCTAAGGAGAGGAAAACACGGGCTGACTCTTCCAGCACCAGATTTACAAACTTCACCCGCACGACGATTACGATTTAATAGAACGGCCACTGTTGTCAGTGATTAATTGAAAACTCTAGAAGTTCTTCTCATTATCAACATAACAAGTATGATTACATTGTCAATCGAAATCCAGTTGATTGTTTTAGTTACAAAGACAAATGAATGAAATGTAGATCTGTGTGTCATGAGATGGCCTTTGTATCACAGGTGGCAGTTGACAGTCAAAAAATGGCACATACGTATGTCACAGATGACATATTTATATTTCAGTAAACTTAATATTTTAACAACATCGCATGTCCTAGTTTGACTGAAAGGTCAATAGACTGTCTCAAGGATATTGGATTCAGACCACACAGGATTCCAAGCATACTCGAATACATGAGACGACAGTCTGCATTTCATAAATATCTAGGATTCATAGTGATCATTCATCAATGTTTTAAAATTACTTTTAGGGCATTATAACGCCCATGAAAACTGTAAATGGATTGCATTAATTATTTGGCCATTGGCCATGCGTTATGTAAATTTAGACTTTACGGACGTCACAATAAAGGACACTGGGGACTGACAGGCACTTCAGATTTTGGTAGGGAGACTTGGCTTCGCGGGAAGTCAATGAACGAGGTACTATGCTGGGTGTTTGCCTTGATTTCCAGTGTAGATCTTTAAACACTGTGTGTAGTCTGAGCTAATTCCCTGTAAAGTTCAAGTGTGATCCTGGTACGTACATACAGAAGTTGAGTCAGATATGAGATATGAGAGTGATTCGGGTGTTATTACTTGGTCTATCAGCTGCGTGCGAAGATCAGTAGTAATACGTAATTACATTGTAAACCACTGGAATAAAAACAAGAATGTAAAGTAAAAACAAATTTGGGCGCCCTTCATACCATGGCTATGCATATATGTATCCATATACTTGGATATCTATATTCCGTATATATGTGTTCATATACATAACAGTATATAGTATACCCACACACTGTGTAAGTATAATTGTTCACACTTATCGGTATCCCATATAGTATATGCCCACATACTATATGTGTATTCATAAATATGATACAAGCTAAATACAACTTTGTTGTTGAACCAATGTATTGTGTTAAGCTTTTGTTCCAAACACAAACGTGAAATTCGTGACTTGAAATTTTCGACTGAGGTAAAGATGGAGTGCGATACAAACTTCCAGTCACATATGACATTTAAGCTCACGTACGCGTGTCCGTAAGGTCACTAGTTTTGAATAATTGCTGACAAATATTTCTGAACCCTGATTAAACCAAGTACAACATTTGAAACAATACCCATCGGACTAAAGTAATTGATGAGGTTGTTTTCATGAAGACTGTTATCTCTCTTATCTCAGATCTCTTTCTCTGTACGAGTTCATTTTTGGATTTTGTTAGTGTTGTTGAGTGCCGTCAAGTATTTAATTTATTTTCTCATGATCTTCGAGTTTCTCTTCTACTCCGTCTTGTTTGTCATAAACCCCCTTCTGTTTCAGTTCAAGTTCTGTCTTCCATTTGTTAAATTCTTCAATCTTTTCACGATTCCATGTTGAAATGATAAAAAGAAATTAATCATACATAAATTTATGGGTTGTCTTTTGATCAGCGATACGTTACTCTATGTAGAGACATAGTACAAACAACGCTCCACAACTTTGGAGAATAAAATCAGCGAAAGTATTGAAAATATATACCTTTGGATATCTTATTTGACAAGAAAAGAATTTCTATCTTACCTTGAGTACATGTTGTTAACATTGACAAAGAAGCTTGTCTTGAGAAAATAATTTTCAAGGTAATATAAGTGGATATATACGTCACATAAGTTTGCTATCACTGCTAAAACAGCCAACATTTCCCACGTTCTATAAACACTGACATCCTTCGATTTATTGCTCTCGAACTTCGTGTTTTTGTCTGCCAGAATTGTGAGGAGGGACATAGCTTTGTCCGTCTAGGGAAAAGACTCTCCTTCTAGGGATTTCTACGTCAAATTGCGAATTCATTGCTTTCCGTGAATTATCAAGTTCAACTATTTGCTTAGTTATCGTTAACAAATATTTGTGAATTGTGTGGGTATTTTTGTCTGAAGCTATCGGGTTTATTCTGTCTACGTGAACTTTCTTTTCTCTATTCCAGTGTACGGTAACTCCACGGCAGTTTTATTATAGCTATGTTATACTCTATCTAAACTTGCCAGTAACATTTATTGTTGTTGAGAAAAAGTCGTCCCATTTTATATCCAGTCGATTTAAATCGCCTGTTCATATTTTGTATTTGATAAAATGAGACGTAATTTCATTTAAGAATAACGTACTGTATTCATGTAAATTATTTGAAATTGATCCGGTGGTGTTTTTTGAAAGTCAATTCATGTTTGCTTTTTGTATTGAAATGTTTTGTATCAACTGTTTATTTATATGTTGACGAGTGAGATTACACTCTCATATTCAGTGAAGGCTATTGTAATTTATTATAACATTTGTTTTAACCGCAATTAGTGCCCATGGTGTCGGTGACCTGCCCCGTCTCCTAAGTCTGTGTAGCTTACACAGATATATACTAATGTGTGAACACATACATACAGTACACATATGATATTCGGTAGCATTCATTTTCGCTGCCGCTCGGTGGCGATGTGATAACAATTGCTGGCGGTTCAAATAGATGCGCAACTTTGGTGATTTTCAATCTTAGATCGCTCAATGAAAAACAAATACTAGACATTTGAACATAACTCAAAGAAAACCAGACTATACTAAAGAGTGACTTTTCCCTTAGTTGATAAACGTGAATTATCAATCAAAGCGTTAAATTGTGCACTCAGTCGCGTAATAAATAGCGACATTATTATTATATTGTAACGTATAACTCTTTTAAACGGTCGTTATCTGCGTTTTTAGATCTTTCCTCAGTATATTACAATGTAAACGGTACTTACAGTATTATATATACTACCAAGGAAACTTAACCATCTCTTGGTATTCATAACGCAAGCCCAATATTTGATGCATAAACAATTAGATGACATCTTATCAATTTAGCATTAACTATATGTTGAAGAAATCCCCTGTATAATTTATCTTAAATTATGTAGAACGCCCTCAAATGTGTGCACTGAAACTAATATAATATATACAATAGTTTATTGTATATGTTGTAAATCATTCTGGGATTAAGAGAAAACATAGAATATAGACTATAACTGATTTTAAACGGGAGGAAAATAATGCAATTGCTGAAATACAACTAAAAATGTTTTCTTGTATCCCGGATTGTAAAAACTGCGACGTTAACATAGAGATATGGAAAATCGCAGTTACGTTTATGTCTGAACTATTTATGGAACACATGTTTACATTACATTCTGGGATTATTACTTGCGTCAGCTTTTTTGTAAAAAAATAAATAAGCTTACTAAATTATATTGATGACGTGTTGAGGAGTCAATGGTTATGGGATGGAAACTTTATATAAGCTAGACGACAACAAATAAGTCTGAAGCCGTGTTCAGTAATCAATAATGTAAAAACTGTCACCATAAAAAGACAGTAAATCTGACTGACAGCGTATAAATTCTCAAAAAAAATCCTTTCAATACAGGTCAACAGAGGTACTGGTGATACTGAATTGTGTTGTCAATAAATGTACGTTCAATGCTGCAGGTACCGGTGAAATCGTACTGATCGTATTTACATTTTATGACATGTTATACTTACGGAATGTAATTCAAACGGGGGAAACACATCCCGACTTCTGCGTTCTGAGCACTTTCGCAAACGTATATTGCCAAATTTCCGTATTTGCATTTCGAGACAATTTATTAGTGTAGTGTGAACCCCCGTGTATGTTATGCAAGGATGTTTTTTGAAATACTTGTAAATTCACAGAAAGAAAACAATTTGTACTGTGCACTTTGATTGGCTGTTTCTCAATACAACAGGTGCAATACCTCGCGTCACTATGAGTGGATATAATAGACAATGGTTTCCCGCCAAAATGTCAATTCAAAGCTGGTGGTTCGGGGATGCCTTTATTGTGATTGGTTGTCATTGACAATTGGAATTTAACACCTGGAGTTGTGAGAGTTATCCCGTTGTGAAAGCCGTCTTTGACCGCAGCTCACGCTACAAAAAAGATGGATGCCCGATGCCTTTGCCTGCTGACACTGTATTACTTAGTTCTGTGCTACATACGTGACCTGGTGAGAGAAAGAAGAGCGGATGGAAGATTTTCTGGAAGTATGCTTGGTTTGGTCGAAGTGGTTTGTTGCAGTTTGAGAGGTTTGGTTGGAAGAAAGTTAGAAGAAAAGATGGTTATGTATTTCTGGGTGTATTTGCTGTCTGTACTACATGTCGTTGTCTGTCGCTGTATACGTACGTCTACTGCATAAATGGAAGATGAATATATGGACTGCCATGGATGACTTGAGAAGATGGACTTGGAGAATGCCTGAAGTGATGTCTACCTGTTATTATGTTGGGATAAGTGACCTGTTATTTTTGTCTTTTGCATGTGGGTACTTTATAAGCGTTTGGTTAGGAGAACAATGGAAGACAGTTTGGCCAGTTTCATTGTTAATAAGTCGACAAAAATATAGCATTGGGTGGGCAGATGAAATATTAGGATTAAAATGTTTTGCAATTGAGGGGAGGAGCTTTCATTTAGAAAAGTATCGTGTTATCAAAATCAAAACAACAATTCCTGAAGAAAAAACAAACAAAAACAAAAAACATACAAAATACCCGCTCAAAATAAAACTATAAAAAAAAAATTAAAAAAAAAAAAAATTGGGAGCAGTTTTTATTTCATGTAATATTTTTTGTAAAATATAAGACTAGTTTGTTTATCATGTGAGTCGTTCTTATTCCATGGAACGATTTTTTTTTAATTTGATATTTTTTTTTTTTTTACCATGGAGTAGTTTTTATTTCATGGGAATAATTATTTTTACAATGGCAGTATAAATAAAAAAAGAAATACAACTGGTGTAAACCAAAATGCTCCTGTAGGTTGCAATACGCCGTATTCCGGTTATCGAAGAAGCCCCGAAAAGATAAAAGATATGATTGTTTGGCCACTAGGGGCGCTGTTTTAGAACCGGAAGTGAGGGCCAGAATTGTAGCGCATTGTTGCAAAGCACAGAGTCTATAGGCATCGTAACCACTGACTAAAGATTTTCTGTCATTCCCGGTAACTTTACGCTATAATATTGCATTATCGCCCATCAAATAACGAAATAGCAAATTAACCTCTTGTTCTCCTAATATTTCGCGTAAGTTTGGCTCTGCAATTCGACCGTGAGGAAAACCCAAAAGTAGCAACATTTTGAAACGGGTAGTACACTGACATCTCACTCACGTTTTTAGTGTGACATCGTCCATTTGCGTTACCGTTGGAGAAATTGTAGCGATTGCTTCCAGTCAAACATCGGAACGGAAAAAGGTACAAAAACAGAGGAAAGAACCCTCAAAATCACAATATACGCTACAGTTATTGCAGCTTGTATAAAACCAATCTGATTAAAATCCGATGTAGATGTCGGCTAATCGTTCATTGCTATTTTACTTTCGTTATTGTGCCTGAATTGACCTTCGTGGTACATGTTTGATCGCCTCCTCTACCGATCAGGACAAAAACGTAAACATGTACCACGAAGGTCAATTCAGGCAAAATAACGAAGGTAAAATAGCAATGAACGATTAGCCGACATCTACATCGGATTTTAATCAGATCGGTATAAGGTATGGTATGATGAGTGAACCACGTAAACGTTACATGGAAGGCCGATTCATTGAAGGGGTGGGCGGTGTGGTACATCAATCACAATAACAATATTTATGATTCGTTGCCGACTTCAATGGGGTTTTTTATACACTGATGGTCCTGAATGAAGAATAGCAAGCTAACCAAAGTGTGATAGTAAAGATGAGTATATCAATACAAATATGTTTATGCCAACTTATAACCAGTACATGAAATGTTTTTTTTCCGGACAAAGTTTTATGATTTCACCCGTGGTGCTACACCACTGTTCTAATAAACAAGAAAGGCCTAAGTATGTGGCGACATCAGTTACAATATAAACATGTGGCTTGGTAATTTATTGTCGACCGAACTCTCAATATTGCAATGACTGTAGCTGGAAGCTGTTCAATCTGATTAAAATCCTATGTAGATGTCGGCTAATCGTTCATTACTATTTTACCTTCGTTATTTTGCCTGATATTATTTTTCTTGGTACATGTTTATATTTTTTAGCCTGATCGTAGAGGAGGCGATCAGGCAAGCTAAAAAATGTAAACATGTACCAAGAAGGTCAATTCAGGCAAAATAACGAAGGTAAAATAGCAATGAACGATCAGCCAACATCTACATCGGATTTTAATCAGATTGGAAGCTGTTGTCAGATTTGTAATTTTCTAATCGTTCTTTTGTCAAGCAACAGACACCAGTAAGGTAAAGAAATATGTTTATCATGTCTACATCGGGTATATTTCGAAGGTCCTCCGTCCAACTTTCAATGTTTCCGCTGTCGATTAGTTCTATCTTTTGATGCTTGACATCCACTATTCGTCTCCTCTTCCGTTCTCTCAGAAAATTATCATTTTCTAGTGTTTCAAGACCAAGGTTGACAGCATTTCTGGCGATATCTAGTAGATTTAGAAGTAGTAATTTTCCACTCTTTTATGAATGCACGGAGTTCTTTTACGCCCATTTTGTTGACAGCTTCATACATCGCCATACTATTAGATGCCATGACGAAAATTCTGGCCCTCACTTTGTCAGATATGGTGCGCCCTCTCGCGATACGTTCCTGCGAAACAACCGGAAGTTCGATAACCGGAATACGCCGTATTGGTTTTGCTAAATCTAAAATTTGTGCACATCACTAAAACGAGTATTGCTAGCAGAAAAGTTTGATTCAATATTTATCAATTGAAATTTTGAACACAAATATTATGGTTATATTTCTATGTCAAGCAGAGATTACAATGTTTAGAAAAGGGAATAGAATTTGTCCAGCAAAAGCATTTTTAGTCCCCCAAAGTGTGTGACTATTACAATGGGCTTCCATCTGTCCGTAATATGTCATTTCTCAGACTTGTATTATCCGATTTCTTTCAAAACTGGCACAAAGGTGACATGTCATATGGAAAATATGCATATTGTTCTTTTTTTCAACATATGCAAATATAATTGGCGGCCATATTTGTAATCAAAAATCAATATTTACTGCATAATTAATTCAACTAACTAGCTTTCTTTTGAAACCTGACCTTGAGCAATTACAAATATTACCATTCATGAATACATAGCTGGGGCAACTCCCATGAACCATATGGGGAGGGTCTGTTGGAAAGTCTGTATGTCATAAGGTATGACATAGGGTATATACTTTTCTGAACCAGAAGATTTTGGAAAACCTTACCCATCTAGACTGGTAGATTTTATTTTAATTGTAGCTCAAAATGATTATATAATTTTCAAAATAATTCTTACAATTGCTAAAAGTAAGATTTCATTTCTCAAAAAAATAATTCTTTTGATCAGTTTTTAGGTATTACATCATATGAACTAACATCGGCATGTATTATAGACCTGTATAGTATGTATTTTGTGTGATACAGTTGGTATAAGGAAGGGTCATACCCTTTTTAGGGTGTGTATTAGGACAACAGTTTGGGTTTTGGGGGTTTCAACATAGCCTCCCTATGTCATTTCACAAAGAGTTGCCCACCTCATCCTGGGATACATGGTCATGTGAACAACATTAATGAAAGTGGTTTATTTTGCCAATACTAGTTCAAAGAAGCACACTTAAGATAAATTTTCTTTGCCGGCCCTACTATTAAATTCTATCTTAATAACAATAATGATAATAATAATAACAATAATGATAATAATAACTTTAGGGTAATAATAATGACATATAATAAATAAGTACTAATATATGATAAATACTAATATATGATAAATACTAATATATGATAAATAATAATATATAATAAATAAGCACATAATTAGGCACCAATGACTATAATAATTTCTAATTCTCCTTTCATAATTAATTGCACTTGAATTTGAAATAGTATTGGTATTATGGATTACTCTCATTATACATGTTCATATGACATCATTAAATGAAGTTATTTAGAAAATAAATTAAAAACCAAGAGGACAACTCTGTGTGAAGTGATACTAGGAGGCTTTGCTGGGATCACCAAGCCCTTACTGTTGTCATACTACATACCCAAAAATGGAGACACTTTCTAATACCAACTTTATAGCACAAAATAGATACTGTACAGATTTATGATAGATACAGACGTCTGTTTGTATGATGAAATAGCTAAAAACTGATCAAATTAATTGTCTTTTGGAAAATGAAATCTCACTTTTAAGAATTGTAACAACTTTTTGAAAATTAAAGAATTATTCTAAGCTGCAATTGAAGCAAAATATATCGGTCCAGTTGAGCATGGTTTTCCCAAGTTTTCCAGCCCAGAAAAGAATACACTGCTTTCTGGCAGACGTTCCCCATATGGAAGTTGCGCAGCCCCCCCCCCCCCATAGTTCTGCAAAAAATAATTTTAAATTCTCTGAAATAGGCCAAAAATACACATTATGATAACACATACAAATTCTACCCACTTTGTACAACTTTAATCAAAGCTATGTCATATTAATAAATTTGATAGTGTAAAAATGCTTTCGCTTGACTTATTCTTGATCAATTTTTCAGGGAGAAACAGTAAGACAATAAGAAATCATTTAATTATGCAGTTTATGTAAATCTATACTTGCAGTTCTTTCTTTAGAGTAATTTCCCAAACCTGTGCAAGTGCACCCATTTCATAAAAAATTATTGTCTCCAAATTAGAACCTTGAAAATTTGATGTCAGCCATATGGGAGCACTTTGGTAAATGTAATTTATATTGAATGTATTTCTTCATTATTTATCAATAAATAAAACATAACATTAACAAAACTGTATTAATAAAATTTGCATGCAAGTTTATTTTCAGGAAGCCAGGCTCGACAAAGATGGACAAATGATAAGATAAGAAGACCCAAGACTGATGTATTTGATTACTACGATACTGAGGTGTATTTTACAGTTATGTTATCTTTTGAAGTGTAATTTATATATCAAATTGTATTTTCAAGTTATTTTATTAGTAGAACTGGAGGTTGGAGGAGTTTAGAAGAACAGAAAAACTGTTTCAGACATCAGTACCAAGTAAGTTTATGAGGTTTTTTTAGTATGTATGCCTGCATGAATGATTGCTCTTTTAACTCAAACCCATCCCCACCCCACCCCTTCCAACATACAAACATTAAAAACATTACTTTCTGCATCTCCGGCACCGGTCATCATATTCGCGTCATCATCTACCTCGCATCTCGGTCCGTTGTTGTCTCTGCGCGTGATCACATATTACATATTGACATACACATACAGCACCCCATTGATTTTCTGTTATCCCATTTCAGTATGTCTGGTTTGTTACCGTGGTTTTTGGTTTTCTCTGACTAGATGGGTCTCTATGGTTGATTAGTTTGTCAGTGGGTTGGCAATGGTTGGTTGGTTGGTTGGTTGGTTGGTTGGCAAAGGTTCGTTAGTTGTTTGGTTGGCAATGGTTGGTTGGTTGGCAATGGTTTGTTGGTTGGTTGGTTGGTTGGCAATGGTTTGTTGTTTGGTTGGTTGGCAATGGTTTGTTGGTTGGTTGGCAATGATTTGTTGGTTAGTCCTTCTGTTGGTTATATTTTTCATTTGTTGTTCATGGTCTTTCTCTCATAACAAACACACATACACCTCACAAACTTCCGCAGTTTTGCCGTCGTCTCAATTTCCGCCGTGTCTCGATCCGCTTTTATTCGCTGCGCGTACACATTCAACAGTTACATTACACCAATACAATCAAGTCCCCATCCCTTTTAACTTTCTGTATGTTTGATTTAGAGTTATAATGACACATTCCATTATAACTCTATTCATAATTTGCTGTCAAGCATTATGTGTATGTGTGTTACCCCTCCCCATGAAAATAAAGAAAAACGTTGAATCAGGTGTCCGCTTGTATGGTGAGTCGAATTGGCGACAATGAGCTGCGTTGGCTGCAATGATACCCCTAGCAATGACTAGATAATATGGATTTTAGAGTAACCAATTTGAATGCTGCCCAAATTCCACCGAGCTCATAGAGCTATCAATCATTTAATCAATTTCACCACAAACGTTAAAAAATTATCCATCCATCCATCCATCCATCCCATCAATCAATCAATCTTTATTGCATAACAACATGCCATAGCAAGCATGGTAAAGCATACCAAAATAACATACAGAAATAAAGTGAATTCGATACTATTTACATCAAGAAATTTTCCAAGAGGAAGTTTTATCATCAGAAGTCAAAATGTGCTAAAATTAAACTAAAATTTATGTAATAAAATTAAATTAAAAATCAAACTCTTCAAAATCCAGGGGACCATATTGCCAGGATTACCATACGAGTATGACTACATTCTCAGTCTAAATAATTGTTGGCATAATGACCAAGAGAAAGTACTATCATATCTGGCTGTGTATTTCAAGGCAATATCTATTACATAGTACGTCTGCAGAATATGAAATATACATCACCTACACCTAACAGCTATGAATGGTAAGTGTACATGTCATCTATAAATTCTTTACTAACTTTTTGTTGTTCATCTACAATTGATTTGTAATGTCAATAATGCAGATGAAAAATGATGTAGCCTCAAATATTCATCTGAAAGTTATTGATACAGTGACAAATTTTCATAAGTCTTCATCAAAGACAGTCGCCAGTATTTCAACTTACTAGTTAATGCTGAATTTTTTATGACAAATGTGATCAAAATTTTGTCATCATTGGCAAGGTCACCAAAAAAAGCAATGTCAAGGTCTTGAAGCTCATTATAAATAACACTGGTTAAGTAACTTAATTTAGATTTCTATGTATTAAGCTGCGAGTACAGTCTGGGTTTAATATAGTGCACAGAATGTCAAATTTGACAATAAATATAGCCGCCATTCAACCATTATTGCCAATGTCAAAGTAGCCTGCATATGTGGATTACTGTTTCTGACATTTGTGGCAGGCTTGGTTGAAATTGGTCTTATCATCTCTGCTGTGTACTATGCACTATAATTTTTGGCTCTTTGACCTTGAAGACAGAGGTCGAGGTCAAAGGTCATGGTCTCAGAAAGACCATTATTGATAATATGGATATGGATAATGTAACACTCAAATTGGGTCACTATTAAACTTCAATAGTTTAAATAGCAGGCAAAATGTGAAGTTTTACAACACTTTAATTTATGCTATTTGACCTTGAGGATGCATTATAAAGCTTGCCATTGACTGAGAGGGGAAGGGACTCCCATAGAAATGTGTGTGGTTATGTGCCATCCAAATGGGTCACTTTTTCATGAAAAAAATTCCTAAACATGGGTCAACTTTTTGTCTTAAAGTTCCCTAAGGCGTAAAAAAAAATGTGTGGTTGTGATTACATTCAATTTTAAAATAGGTGAGGGAGGTAGAGTGTCTAGTTCAGGTTTTCCATTGTTTTCCAAATGGTCTCTGTGTTGTTTATTTCTTCCCATCAGATGTACAGCCATTACAGATTGAAAGAATAGTTTCACATTGTCTTTTTAAGTTGATATCAGTTTCGGCACCCACTATTTCTTGCGAGACTTCACGATTTTCGTGATTTCTTGAATACTTAAAAAAGTTTGGGTTGGTGTGAAAAACTAGGTGGGGTCAGTAACCTGAACCTTTTTTTAATTTGGCCTCATCACAGCATAGGAAACACCCCATGGCATTGCTTTGGACAAATCTTCACATCAACATAATAAAGGTGAATAATCGGAAGATTTCCCAAAGATGGGTCTGTTTGTGACTGGAACCCCTAACAATTGATCAAGTAGATTGGTAGATGTTTTCAACTTGGGCTGCACACCTTTGTATGAAATACAGGTGAGTATACAATGATGGAAGGATGCATGCATGCACACACACACAAACAGACACATGGACATGTGCATTTGACCAAATACAGTAGCCCCCCCCCCACCCCCACCCCCCAACCCCTACTTCATCACCGGGCTTCGTCCATTGGGGATAAATATTTGGGTGAAAATACCCATTGTCTTGAAGATGTCAACAAAGTTGGTCCCAACAAAATAATGATTGTACTTAAAATATGGCTCTATGGCTATTGACTAGCCCCTGGTAATAGCACTACTACAGGAAATGTGGAAATTGAATACTCACTCGGTAATAGCACTATTGTAAGAAATGTGGGAATTGAATACTCGCACCCAGCAATAGCACTATTGCAAGAAGTGTTGGAATTGAATCCAACTTTTACCAATTTTCAGAATGTTGAATTCTCCAACAGATTTCCTCCACAAATTACTAATATTGTTGAAGAAAGTTTTGCCCTTATAGCCAGATCTATAGATGCCATGTGATGGAGTCGGTATTATCTCCTTTTCACTACTTGGCTGACTATCTTTAAACTATAAAACAATAATAAACACCTCATAACCAAATGTCCTGTTTGCAAATGTACTGCCCCATTTATTGGGGATTACAATGTGAGATTACCATCCAAGGGTTATCCAATGCATTAAAGGGGGTAAAGGGCAAGTTACTACTAATGGAAATAAAGGCATTTTGTATATAAACACTGCAATCTGACGTCACTTCATGATTTTACATCACTTATGTTATGCACAGTTGCCTAGAAATACATATTTGAAACTTTCTCCTTATTCACTGTTCACGTTAGCTCCTTGTGATGGGCAAGCATTGCCTCATGGGAGTCCTACTCAATAGCAATCAATACATGAAAATAATCAAACTGAGTCTATGTCTCTATAGCATTTCGTAGGTACATGTGCAGTTGGGGTAATTTTTGGTGCATGCTCATGTAGGGAGGTGTCCAGAGCACTCTATAATACTATGTGACTACTATACAAGTAATTGAATTGCAGAATCAAAACTTGGTGTTCAGTCATACATGCATGTATATACATGAAGTGTAACTTAAAATAGAATGGATTTACCAGCATATTGCACATATAATTGTTCCATGTATATGATTTAATAAAAGGGTGATCACAGTAATAATTCAAACATATTCTATACAATTTCAAATAATCAAAATGCTATTTAAATGATTTGTTAATTTAAACTAAAATTTACAAATTTAAAACTTCCACAAATGTCATTCTTGGTGTATGTTTTTCTTCAAGATTAGATAAATATCTTATATCGATTCCTGTAAATGACAAAGTTGTTTCAAGTTTGTGTATTACAGATAACAAGATGTAAATATTTTAAACAGGAAAATAAGATATCTATTTCCCAAATATTTCTTCTTTCAGCCATGGAAAACACGAGTGACCTAAGGGGCGAGTCTGAAGATGATCAGTGACAAAACTCTTGGTTCATGAGTATTTTCCTTTTGATTGAAGGAAAATATGGAAGAATAACATATTTATACCTTCTCCGGCATAATTTATGAAATATTGGCATATTTAATGGGGATTTGAAAGGTTTTGATTTGTATTTTTAGCACTTCATCCAGTGACATAGACACGGGTGGTCCAGACAGAATGATTGGGTATATCTACATTTTCTGTTTGAACACAATAATAACTTGGTTTGTACATTGTCTATAAATACATGTAGATAAGATGCAATTGTAAAAATAGCCATTGGATAGCCGAATGCGTCTCTTGAAATAGAAATAGAAATTTCGGCTCATTTGAGCGAAGCGAATTAGAGCAGAAATGTTTTCTTGTCGTTGACATCCATTCGGAAACGATAGTTTCATCTGTGATGGCTTATATGCTAATTAGATGCACCTTTATATGTGCAAGCTGAACAGAGTTCAGTCTCTCGGGCGTCTACACCTTGTACACAGTTCACCCCAATTTTTTGGTTTGAGCAATGCAGGGATACGACAGCCAGTCCTCATTTCCGTCAGAAAACAGTACACCAGTTCAGCCGAGAAAGAAAGACGGCTTAGACAGTCAGACTCCACAACACTCAATGGAAGACTTGCAAAGCTCTCTCGGCCAAGCAGTACGCCAAAGTTGTGAACAGCTGAGAATACAAATAAACCAAGAGATAACCTCTCTCAAGAGAGAAATAGGCCAGCAACAAGAAGCGGCACAAGACCGTATTTGCAAATTTTAACGTATAAAGGCCTCAGAAACTTTTTCTTATAAGAAGAAAGGAAACGGAGACCAGGCGAAGTTCAATGCAAAACTTGCTGAGAAACTGGACATGGCCGAAACAAACCTACAAGAAAACAAGCTCCAACAGGTGGCTCAGGACCTGAAGGAAGGTATGGAAATAATCGAACATCGACAGGAGTTAATAAAAATGGCAGACCGCTCAGAGTATGGTTGGGCAGTAGTACAGGAGTACGAGGCAGACGAGCTGGCAGACAGTAGCGGAGACGAAAAGAAAATACAGCGTGCAGAATATCAAGCGATGCGGAGACGACAAAATTATCAGCGTGTTCGGCGTAATTGACAGAGCAGATACGACACAGATGGCTACAAACAGGCCGAAACTAGAGATGGCAGACGTGGCAATATGTCAAGATGTCGTACAGCCGGGCCAAACGACTTGTGCTTTGCCTGTGGCAAAGTTGGACACTGGCGACAGGATTGCAAAGAAATTGCTGCCAAGTTTGAAAGATAAGTATGTTAATTTCAAGTCACTTGACAAGCAGTGTAGTTGTTTTCCAATTCCCAGTCCCAAGGTAGTATGCCAGAATACGAATATTTTTCAAGTTTCACACCATTTGGTTAAGTCATTTGATTGTCCTGTTTCTAGTCAAACAAATTTGTTCGAACGCACTCCAACAACTAGAGGTAGAGCAATTGCTCCTCAAGTTAGCAGTGTCACAGGTACAACAGTTCGCGGAAGACTAAGTACGAATTCACAGTTTTGGAAGTCAATCGGTGCTCCGTCAGAAGTATTGCAGGTCATTACCTATGGGTACAAAATACCTTTTATTACTACTCCAACTACCAAATTTTTTTCTAACAACGCATCAGCTACTACACACTCGGAATTTGTCAATAATGAAATTGAATCGTTACTGAGGTTGCATCTCAAATATTTCTAGTCCTGTCGTTGTCAGTCCCTTGTCAGTTGCAATTCAATCATCCGGTAAAAAACGTCTAATTCTCGACTTGCGTTACGTCAACACACATGTATGGAAGGACTCTTTCAAAATGGAGGACCTTCGTACTGCTTCACTGTATCTACAGGATAGTACTCACATGTTTTCATTTGACCTTAAGTCGGGATATCATCACATTGATATTTTTCCAGAGCATAGAAAATGCCTTGGGTTTGCATGGCAATGTGAAGGCCGTGTGCAGTATTTCTGCTTTAACGTGTTGCCATTTGGCCTAACTTCAGCTCCACGCATATTTACCAAAGTAGTAAGACCACTAGTTAAAAAGTGGAGAGCAGAAGGTATACCTATAGTAGTTTACCTGGATGATGGGCTTGGCAGCGAGAATTCTTATGAGAAATGCCATTTGGCTAGCCAAACAGTTCGGAAAGATTTATTTTTATCAGGGTTTGTGGAGAACAGCGAGAAAAGCCACTGGACCCCATGCCAAGAACTGATATGGCTAGGGATGAATTTAAATTTAGTTCTACGCACAATTTCAGCCCCCCCCCCCCTATCAGAAATTATCACGATTCAGTCAGATCTCAACAAATTGAAAGAAAATAGCAGTATCTCAACAAGACAACTAGCTCGAGTCGTGGGGAAAATCATCGCACTCTTCCCAGCCTTCGGCTCGGTGACACGGTTGAGAACGAGATTTTCATTTAAAGCTATTTCAGATAGGTCTGGTTGGGACACGCATATTTCAATTCCCGAAGAAGTCGAAAACGAAATTCGCTTTTGGCTTACAGATCTCTCGTCCTTGAATGGTTTGCCTATAAAACCAAATTTCGATTTCAGCGAAATAGTGTACACAGACGCAAGCAATCAGGCTGCGGGCGGTTACCTCGCATCAATCGATGGCGAAATATCGCACGGCATGTGGTCTCTAGTAGAAGCATCAGAAAGTTCCACTTGGCGTGAACTGGCAGCACTCGCGTACAACTGTACAGTTTTTTAAAATGTTTTCCCATATGCTGATCCATTCTAGGTATAGGTGTTCATTTGCAATAAGATTATTGCCTATGTTGCCTATCCAACCCTATTGTTATTTTGCAATATACGTGATCTTTTGGTTGTTGCTATGGGCATGGTCATGTTGCTAGACATACTTGCATACATTTTTTGAAAGTTCATTCACTTGTCTATGAATCCTTGATGTTATCTTTGCAATATACATTATCAGTTGGCTGTTGCTATGGGCATGGTCATATTGCTAGGTATATTTGCATACATTTTTTGAATGTTTATTCATTTATCTATTAACCGTGTTATCTTTGCAATACAAATGATCATTTGGCTGTTGCTATGGGCGTGGTCTTGTTGGTAGGTACATCTGCATACATTTTTTGAATGTTTACTCATTTATCTATTAATCCCCGTTATCTTTGCACTATACATGATGATTTGGCTGTTGCTATGAACGTGGTCTTGTTGCTAAGCACATTTACATACTTTTCAGAATGTTTATTCACTTGTCTACGAGATAATGTTTTTATTTGACCAAAATGTACTGGCATTGGTTTTCCTAAGGGCGTGGTCACGGTTGCTAGGGCCAATTGTGTCAAAATGTTTTTAAGAAATTTTACAGAATAACACTTCTGGAAACTTTTCACCAAGTTTCAATCTCATTGACAAAGTACTTTTTGAGATACAAGTTTTTGACCAAAGTTCACACTGTTACACCTAATTTGCATATCGCTGATGAGATCATTATATGTTTAATAATTCTTCATCTATATACCCCAGACACATATGGCCCAATCTGTTCTGTAGTTTTGGAATGAAAGATTTTTGACCAAAATGACACATTTTTAGCCATAATTTGCATATTACTAAATGGAATCATCATGTCCTGAAAAAATATTAATCTAAACACCCCTAAGAACGTTCTCACTAAATTTCAGATCACTCAGCCCAGTAGTTTTGGAGTTATACTTTTTTGACCAGACCCAAATCACATACACTTTTTGTCATAAAAGCTTAGCATTTGGGTGTTTGTGACACACACACAATCCTTGTTTGAGACACACAATCCTGGTCATAAGAGCTTAGCATTTGCCGTTTTGTGCAACAATTTACTCTAAAAAAGGACACATCAAAAGATGTGTCAGTTAGAAGCGACAAAACAAACGAGGAGAAACCACATCAACTTAGGGAGTGTCCAGATTTTACTTCTAGGGGGCCCAGAGGATTTTTTTTTTTTTGGGGGGGGGTATCAATTTTTCTCAGGAAAAATTAGGGGGGGGGGCCTAAACAATTTTCTAGGGGGGTCATGGAAAAGAACCATTGATTATTTAATGCAACATAAATCGACCTGCAATTCTGGTACTTCTCAAAATATAACTTGTCCACGGGGATGTGCAAGACTTGTTTCATCACAAATACTATCAGTGTTATCATCAGTACATGAATTTTCTGAGCTATCAGTATCACAACTGTCACACACACACACACACACACACACACACACACACACACACACACACACACACACCATGTGTACAAAACTACTGAATCTTATCAGTTCAGTTGTGCTAAAAAATGTCTATATCATGCATTGACAAATAAAGGCATTGGAAATGGATTGGGTGTGTTACAACAACACTAAGGTAACCCTGTATATCTTAGATGTCAAAATGGCGACGCTCCGAAATTATGATAGGCATTGCTGTATTTATGATCGTCAGCGTGGGCAAGGTATCGATAAACACTGTTGCACGGCAATCAAACAAACGGTTCGTTGTAAAGTAATTATCTGAATGATAACAATGTCAACATATTTGACATCGCAAATCTGAATGCTATACATAGAATGCAACGGGACTTGGGATGTCAACACAGACATGTGTTGATGCCAGGTGACAGAGATAGAAGGCAAGGCAAGCAGATAACATTGGGATCACTTTTGGAAGACTTCAACACAATCAAGGTAAATATGAATATGTTCAGAATTTTCCATGTGTTGTATTATGAATGAAATGTATTCGTGTACTCTGTTCAAAACAACCAGAAATGAATTTTGAAACTACTAGAATTAGGTGACCATGTATTTCTAATTTCCATTTTTTTTAGAGTGTCAGATTTTTAGTATGTCATGGTTATTATCTCAAAACAAGCAATACTATTTCTGATACTTCATTTGTATGTTAGAGTCAGGTTACACATATCAATCAGTTGAGATCAAAGTAAATGTGTAATAAATTATACAAACAAATTGTAACTTTTCTTGACAAGTGTTCAACTGAATTTCATGAGTATTTACATAAACTATTGAACTATCGAGATAAGTCATCTGCTTATGTAATGTTATGTGTGAAGTGTATCTCAGAGGTAGACATTTATGTACATGTTTCATTGAAATAATAGCAAGATACACATAGTTCATTTCTTGTTCTATAGAGTATGTTTGAACTCTAGCAATGTTGAAATATTGTGAAAAATGTAGACATGCATACAAACATGTGGACATTCCATTGTACAATGAAACTTATTTTCATTTTTTCCTTGTTGCAATTTTTATTTTCAGTTCAAGTGTTTTGTTGTTAGTGCATTGTATGATTTGCAATTTCAACATCAGCCAAAGTCAACATACAAAAGAAATATTGAGAATAATAAACTTTGTCATTCTTGTTGTTGAATTTCAGGAAAAGAATACAATAAACCTGGGATAAGCCTGCACCTATTGAAATTGATATTTTGAAGGGTCTATTCAATACTGGTGATGAGCTGTGTATGGACAATTTTCATACCCAACAGAGTGTACCAGGAAGAGGCATTACTTGATTGAACAGTGAGCTACAACTCCTTACACACTCAAGAAATAAGGATGAACATTGACAGTGGTATTACATGTATATTCTCAAAATGTACAAAAAAAAAACTACTTGCACATGTGTAACTGTTCATGACAATATTAGTCTATGATTTGTACCTTATTTTATCATCTACATATTTTTGTCTTATTTTGATAACATTTATATTGCAAATAGTGTTGTATAGTTGTTTGTAGCTCAAATTCTTACATTTGTATGCTGTATCACTAGTTTATTTGAGAGCATCACACAAGATGTTGTTATTGTCTTGTTGTTTGTTATCTTCCAGTATCAACTTGGTTTTACAGTTTTACATGTAGTTCACAAATGAAGCAGTGTAGGTTTATGTATGCATCTGGATAGTTTAGATACCACAATGTAATACATGCCAACAAGATCAAGAGTAGCACATGTACATGTACATTGTAGAATACTTTTTTTGTCTGAATTCATGTAAGTTTATTGTTACATGTGTTGCCCATCATACGTTCAATCCTCAACACTTCTGATAAACACAACCAAAAATATTGTTGATATCAGATTACCTAAGATTTTCAGTCATTTTGAATAACCAATTATGTCATGTGGCACTGTTGAGATTACAATATCCATATATTTTATACCAGATGCTGCCATTGGTGTTTAGTTTGGGACCGTTAGAAGTATGCTGAAAATGTTTCATGTATCAAAATCAAGTTCAACAATACACATGTAGTAACATATTAGGGAACTGTCAATTGACTTTGCATGTACATGTACATTGCAACTACTAGTAACAAGTACTGTAGCAATGACAATTTACCATATCTGTGCCATTTATCTACTCCCTGACTTCTCATGAGTGTTAGTGTCTCATTTATATTTTTTTTCTTATACTACCAAAGCTAATAAAAAATATCACAGATTCTGTCAATTTTTTAAGAGACTGTCAGCTATTTTTGAAAGAGCAGTGAAGTTATGTGACCAAATTATTTATTGTCGGGTCCTCTGTGTCACACTGAGTTGAAAAGTGTATAGTAATATTAGACAAAGAGAAGTCACATTTGACCGATGGCCTGGGGCCCTAGGCCCTAGTGATATGATACTCATCCTTTTTATATTGTGGGATGACATTTCAGATTTACCACATACATTCAGCACTTGATGAATATTAAAGATCATTTTTATGTTATAGATATTGTTTGTTGTTGTATATTTGCATGCTAAGGCACAACCATGTAATAATGAGCAATAGAATGATATGAAAAGTAAAAAAAAGTCTTACGTCCACCCTTAAAATATAGAAAAAAATATATCAAGAAAACTATGATTTGTGTATTGGAGGCCATTTTGAATATTTAATTCAAAATTTAAACAATTTGCATATTTTTGGGATCCATGTTGCATTTTGATTCCACAAATATATGGTCATACCAGATGACACTTGGCTAGTTTGGACTCAAGCACGCTTGTATTGTAATATGATACATGTATTTACATTTTTTGCATCATGTCACACAGATATCATATGTTTACCCTGTACATGATGACTAAAAACAAAGATTTGGTGCCCAAATATTTACATATTATAAAATATTTGCATATAATTCTGCATGCTTATGACATTGAACAACAAAGTGCAATGAAAAATGAAGAATGTTTCAGGTTTCACCAACACGAATTGAAGAATTTGTGAAATATTCAATAACTTGACTGTAATGGCAGCCATTTTGAATATTTAATGAGGTCACATGACAAATATTTGCATATTTTTGGGACCACTGTCTTTGGATGTATCCAAAAATACTTGGTTATGTATGGTAAAACATGGTCTGTTTGGACTCTGGCACCCATGTAATATGACTATTTCACTTGTTGAATGGTATGCCGAACATATCAAATTACTGTATGTTTGCCTAGTACATAATGACTAAAACCAAAGATTTTTGGCCCAAATCTTTACATATGATGTCATATTTTCATATTATTCTACAGACTTGCAACATTGAGGGCTAAAATTACAATAAAAAATTGAAAATATTTTACTCTCACTTATACAAATTGAAAATATTATATAAAATTCAATAACTTGACTGTAATGGCATCCATTTTGAATATTTAATGAGGTCACATGACCGATATTTGCATTTTTTGGGACCGCTATCTTTTGGTAATTCCAAAAATACTTGGTTATGTATGGTCAAATATGGTCAGTTTAGACTAAAACGATCCTGTAATATGGCACTGTCACTCTCAGAATCCCTGTTCAAGAGTACCAATTTACTATATGTCCGCCATATGTTGTATGGGGTGAAAATCAGAGTTTTGCTCCTAAATCTTTACATATGATGTAATATTTCAATATTATTGCACAGCCTTGTAACATTGAGGGATAAAATGCAATAACAAATTGAAAATATTATACTCTTACCCATACAAATTGAAAAATGGGCAGAGCATTCAATAATTTTATTGTAAAGGCGGCCATTTTGAATATATAATGAGGTCACATGACCAATATTTGCATATTTTTGGGATGCTTTTTTTATGACCAGTTCAAAAATATATGGTTTCATCAGATCATCATTGGTCAGTTTGGACTCAAACAATCCTGCAATATGGTACTTCCACTCCTTGAATTGCATGCAAAAATAACGAGTTACCACATGTTTACCAGGGTGAAAATCAAAATTACATACATAAATCTTTACATATTATGTAATATTTCTATATCATTCCACAGGCTGGTAACATTGTGGGCTAAAATTCTATAAAAAACTGAGAATTTTGTACTCTCACAATACAAATTATAAAAATGTGAAAAATATTTCATAACTTTACTGGTTTGGCGGCCATTTTGAATATATAATGAGGTCACATGACATAAATTTGCATATTTTTGGAAACTCTGATATATGTAGATTCCATAAATATATAGTTTTCCTGGGTCATCCTTGGTCAGTTTTGACACCAGGTGTTATGTAACATGGTACCAACACCTATATTATACCCTCTCAGGGGCTTGGGGTTCAAAGGGTTAAGTCAGTCTGAGACTGCATGTCATCCAGTGTCATAGTTTCTGTGTTCTCAGTATGTCAGAACATGGAAATCCAGAGACACATTTATTATGTGTCTCTGAGCTTCTATGTTAGAACATATTTTAGTTTCTGTGTCTAAGTTTTCATATACTACAATGTGAGTCTACGTGTCTGAATTTCTGAGTCTGTGTGTGTCTCTGAGTATCTACAGTCTGTGTCTGTGTGTCTATGAGGTAACATGTCAGTCTGTGTCTCTGAGTATCTACAGTCTGTGTCTGTGTGTGTCTATGAGGTAACATGTCAGTCTGTGTCTCTTGTCTCTTGAGTGTCTACAGTCTGTGTCTGTGTGTGTCTATGAGGTAACATGTCAGTCTGTGTCTCTTGTCTCTTGAGTGTCTAAAGTCTGTGTTTGTGTGTCTATTTTGTAACATGTTAGTTTGTCTTCCGAAGTTCCTATGTTGTAACAATATGTCTGTCTGTCTGTCTGTCTGTGATGTAAGAATTTGCCCCCATTTTCTGGCTGATGCATTATTAATGTAAAATGGTGTATTAAGGGAAATGCTAGATTAGGTTAGACAATATTCATAATCCCCACACTGCATGTGCACAATTTATACAATCTATTTCACAAAGGAATGAAATTTGGGTTCAGTTTTATTTTGTCTTCTTTTCTATACTAGAACTATTTGACAACAGATTCCTTTAGTGTAATGACGCTTTCAATAAAAATGTACCGATGTAAAAATTAAAATTGTTAAATTACACAGTACAATTACACACAGAGAGCATTCAAACATTTGTCATCATATCTAATTTATGAAAGAGCCTTTTGGTAAAAATTTAGCCATGTACAATGAGTTCAAGTTTTGGTGGATTTGTTGATGACAAATATAGCACAAATAGATCAAATGACTGTGACTCTACAAACACATCCTACAGATAAAGTGTCCACTAAATAACTCTAATGGAACTATACTAGATTTTCCACATTACAACTTTCCTGTCTTGACCACCAGTCAGTACCGTCCTGCCATCACTACTGCAGTCTATACACATTATGGCACCTATACAACAAAATCAACATTAACAAGAATTAGAAACTCTTGAAGTTGACACTTAAATTCATGACGTTTATCATGTTTTATTGAAAAGTATAATTATATCACCAATGGAGTTAAAACACTTAACAATTAAAAACAAGTCATTGAGAATGACATACTCCCCACTATGATTGGGTTTTAAGGAATTATCACTACTCTGATCACGCAACAACACTTGTGAACCTAAATCAAACAGACTTAGATATGTTGTGTCTGCTTGTTGGACATGGAACATGCCTACAACAATAAAGGATGGGTCGGGTATGGGGGATCGTATCATGAAGAAAATGGATATGCACATGTATGTCATAGAACACTGTCCTAATACCAACTTTGAATGAGATCTGTTTAAGCATGTCTGAGTTATGGCTTTGGACATAGAAAAATTGCAAACAAAATGGCTGCCAGGCAGCCATATTGAATCGTATCATGATGAAAATGGATATGCACATGTATGTCATAGAACACTGTCCTAATACCAACTTTGAATGAGATCTGTTCAAGCATGTCTGAGTTATGGCTTTGGACATGGAAAATTCACAAACAAAATAGCTGCCAGGCGGCCATATTGGATCGTATCACAACAACAATGAATATGTACATGTATGTCATAGAACATTATCCTAATACCAACTTTGAATGAGATCTGTTCAAGCATGTCTGAGTTATGGCTTTGGACATGGAAAATTCGCAAACAAAATGGCTTCCAGGCAGCCATATTGGATCGTATCACAATTAAAATGGATATGCACATGTATGTCATAGAACACTGTCCTAATACCAACTTTGAATGAGATCTGTTCAAGCATGTCTGAGTTATGGCTTTGGACATGGAAAATTCACAAACAAAATGGCTGCCAGGCGGCCATATTGGATCGTATCATGACAACAATGAATATGCACATGTATGTCATAGAACACTGTCCTAATACCAACTTTGAATGAGATCTGTTCAAGCATGTCTGAGTTATGGCTTTAGACAGGGAAAATTTGCAAACAAAATGGCTGCTAGGCAACCATATTGGATCGTATCATGAAACAAATTGACGTGCATATGTATGCCATTGTATGTTGCCCCTGTACCAAGTTTGAAAAAAATTGGTCAAGGCATCTCCAAGAAACGGCAGCGGATGGACAGACAGACGCACAGACGCACGGATGCAAGGAACCCAATCCATAAGTCCCCGTCCCGGACTTCGTTCGGCAGGGACTAAAAAGTGCAAACCCTTTGATGTGTATAAATTTAGCATTCCTGTAAGAGTTGCAATGATTGCAATTTGTTTTGAATAAAGAGTTACAATGGTTGTAATGTTGTTTTGTATAAAAAGTTGTAATGGTTGTAAATTGTGTTGAATTAAGAGTTGCAGTGGTTGTAATTTGTTTTGAATTAAGAGTTGCGCAATGCTTGTAACCTGTTTTGAATAAAGAGTTGCAGTGGTTGTAATTTGTTTTGAATTAAGAGTTGCGCAATGCTTGTAATTTGTTTTGAATAAAGAGTTGCAATGGTTGTAATTTGTTTTGAATTAAGAGTTGCAGTGGTTGTAATTTGTTTTGAATAAAGAGTTGCAGTGGTTGTAATTTGTTTTGAATAAAGTGTTGCAATGGTTGTAACTTGTTTTGAATTAAGAGTTGCAATGCTTGTAATTTGTGTTGAATTAAGAGTTGCAGTGGTTGTAATTTGTGTTGAATTAAGAGTAGCAATGGTTGTAACTTGTTTTAAATTAAGAATTGCAATGGTTGTAACTTGTTTTGAATAAAGAGTTACAATGGTTGTAACTTGTTTTGATATAAATGGCATGATAAACTTTTGAATTAAGAGTTGCAATGCTTGTAATTTGTGTTGTAATTTGTGTTGAATTAAGAGTTGCAGTGGTTGTAATTTGTGTTGAATTAAGAGTAGCAATGGTTGTAACTTGTTTTAAATTAAGAATTGCAATGGTTGTAACTTGTTTTGAATAAAGAGTTACAATGGTTGTAACTTGTTTTGATATAAATGGCATGATAAACTGGCTATAGCATGGTATTTCATGATACACCAAAAGACGAAGTTTTGCATCGAACTTACCATCATGACCTTTGACCTTGTTCAGCACCTTAACTTTGGCAAAGTCCCATATGAGTAAATGACCTGACTGAGTACCTGCCAACACTGTACTACCATCCCAACATAAACATCTGTCAGTAATAATTGAAAACAAGAAATTCATCTTTAATATTTTTATATACTCTGAACTTTCTATGACTTGATGATCACGGCACTGTCTAATGCTCTTGATGTGTGAGTACATGTGCATGCATGTGTGAGTATGTCTGATTTCCCATGTGTGTATCTATTTGTGTCTGTATGTGCATGTGCATGTCTGTGGGTGCCTGTCTGTGCACATGTGTGTGTATGTACAAATGCATGTTAAGTGATGTATCTATATATATCTACTTTATGCAAACCAGAGAGTAGAGATGTTATGTAAAGGTATATATTTTCATATTTTAGCAGTGTCCACATGATGGTTGAATTATTATTCTTTCCATAAAGATGACACTTTTAACTACCTGAGTTCTTCACCAGCATCTTTAGCATATACTTCGGTACCACTGTGTACATCTATAATTCTCATATACTGATCTTCACCACATGACAGTAAACGCAGACCATCTATGAATACAAACAAATCATTATCATCTAGCTATTTCATGTAAACTTATTGTGCTGACATATTTCTTTGCATCTAGCTAGATTTGAGAATGTTACAGATAACTGTATCAGATCTGATTGTACTATTTGTTATTTAGTACACATAATATATTCAAGGATTATTAAAAATAACCCTTTATAAAGGTACAATCAAATAAAAATAAGAATAAATATAAACTGAATTTTATATTTAATAGATTTGGTGGCAACAAATAAATACTACAAAGTGTCTGAGTTAAAAGGTGGAGATGCACAAAGGGAAGGTTTTAAGGGTGACATATTTTCAAGTTATTGTTTCCCAACAATGAATAAAGTTTACACCATCAACCCATATATTTTCTGAAAGGTTTTTCTCTCCTCTTAAATGCTATTGTATTTTCTATTGTCTTTGACTGAAAGTGAGAGTTTGTTTAAGGTATGAATAGAGGTGTCTTGATTATCTCAAGGCGCCAATATAAACGCCTCGGAAGAGACCACCTGTCACCCAATTTTCCATTTCTTTGGTGTTTTAGAATTTTCACTTCACACATAACAAAAGTGTGTCTCACTTTTTTTCTGCCATCTGTCGTTCTTTTACAACATGCCTCAAAAGTTGACAAATTATAATGGGAAGCTTATTGACAGATTTTTCTCACTTAATCATCAATTTCACACGTAATAGAGCGAACTTACAAATTCTGAAACACACTTTGTAAGAACAATACCTAAGAAAGCACCAGCAAAAATTTCAATTGATTGTGAGGAAGTACTGTCGACATCGAGACTTTAGAACTTAGTCTGGGGGCTTGAAAATGTAAACGGAGAAAATGCTGATTTTCGAAATACAGCGTAAAATTTGACATGCAGATGATTTCCCGGCGTGTCATGCAAAAAAAATATCACCAAGCAGTGGATAAAACGAGTCTTCAGTTATTCTAATTGTCGTTTTGATTAATACAAGTGTAGCATCGTAGAAACACGGCAAATCGAGGTCGTTCCACTGGAATGTGATACACAAGATCACATTGCAAATGGTGCGGAAGCCCAGTTTATTGACGTCATCTCATTAATTAGTAATCAGAGGCGTGGCCAAAGTCAAATCCAAGGTAATTATGATGTTACTCTGTCCGGCGGCAGATCCACGGTGCTATCTATAGTGGCCCTGTGTGTCTAAACTTCACTTTTCCCGGAAGCCCTTCCCAATACAAATATTTCGTTTTGAATTTCGGAATAACTGCATTACGTTAAATTTTGCTCAGTCTCGATCGTCAAACACGGGAAATTTCGTAACTAGATGTAGTAGCATGGCCACTTTCTAAACCACGGCGGAATCACCATGTTACTATTTACTTCAAAATATTGTCTGAAGCTTCGAATGTGCGATGAAAGGGGTAACCTACGTGATTTTACACACTGCCACATAAATTTAGTCAAAAAATCAGTGTCTGCTTATGTCTGTACGTACACACTCCATTAAATCCAAAAGGGGAAATTTTGCCTGAATTTGGCTGTTACATTGAACCAAAATCTTTCCACACAGCTAGCTTGCTACAAATTACATATAAAGCATTTTCTTTTAGTTAGTTGGTTATGGTGTCTTTCGCGTTTGATTGTCTGACGCATTGCTCATGTTGGCATCTGAAAATGGCCAAGTCTTTCGATTAAAAATAACTTTCAATATGTATTGGCACATCACTGCGTATCAGACACATCGACTGATATCATAGACAGACGGATAAACAAAACTAGACTCGATTGTTACGGACGGGTTTGTTTGGAAAATTGAATCACCAATTGAATTGAAATACATAAGCTCGGTGATACTCGCCATTCAGTATAACTCGGAGGAGTACAAGCACGTGAACATTGACTGTTTTCTGGAAATAGGACAAGTCTAGTCAATCATAAAACAACCTTAACCGACATTTTGTAAGAACACGGAAGGAAAATAATAGGAAAATCAAAGACATTTTAAAACCAACTCGAAATTGGAGATGCGAGATATTATGGAAGTATTCCGGAAGTACAAATTAAAGCAAGCTCAGATTGCCCTGCGTTGGTGATTGTTACGTGCATACGCTACTTGTGAAGTTTATTTTGAACCGAGATTTCCTGATCCAGTCAAAACACGGCCCAATATGTAAACCATAAAAAATTGTCATCTATCTAAAGATTTTGGTGTGTTCAAATGTCTGTAATGACCGATCGACCGACCGAAAGCCTGACACTGTGTGTACAGTGTACCGTACGTAATGATTTTCACAGCGTGTATGCACTGACTTTGTGTCGCGCCGGAAGGTTCTGAAACTAGACAGTTACTAATTCACAGGATTTTGGAGTACGTGATTGAAATGTGCCAGCTTACATTTGACCGTGACCAGCAAAGTATCAACAGTTTTCAAAGTACAAGAATCAGATATTAGGACGTGAGCAGTAAATCTTGAGACGGTACGAAACTCGGTCATCAGTGAATTTCGGAAACGTATGGTAAAATATCGGTATTCTTTGAGAGGTTTTACTCGTTTGTTCATATGCGTTATACAGATATTTTTGACGTTATTAACGTTGCGACGTCACTACTAGAAGAGAAACAAAGTTATGCACGGGATACCCACATCTTTTTCTTTCCTTCATGGTACCGTCATGGAGATATCTCCCCTTTTACTCCATATGCTTACAGTGCTAGTGATTCTTGTGTGATCTGAGCATGCGCGAATTTGACACCGCGTATATTTTGCATAATCCTCTGTCAATCGTCTTAGTTGTATGCAAATATCGTGAGTTTATAGTGATAAAATAGGGCTTCTTTAACGTTTTGGTACCCGTGCTTTTGTTTACTTCTTTTTTTTCATGATTTATCGGGATTTGCAAAACTCAAACCCAGTCCAGTTTTCTCTGGTTGAAAGAAGAATATTTACTATGGCAAAAGAGCACATAATCTCAAAAATGGTCAAAATAACGATTTTTTGTGCATCTCCACCTTAATTAATGCAGGAAATTGCTGAATTTCAGGAAATGAACCTGAAGATCCAGGTAAAGGTCAAAGGGCAATGTCTCAAAAGAAAGTTTAAACCTGGCAATATGGGGAAAGACACTTGAATGTTGTCTCTATGCATCAACATTTTAAGAGTTATGAGGTAAATCATGATTGTTCACTGCAAACACCACTGCCATTGAGTAAAAATAGCATCAATGGCATTGTTCAGTTTGTTCAAACTGTTCAGTTTTTAAAAATGGTTACCCACATGCTGATCCATGCTAGGTATAGGTGTTCATTTGCTGAATGACTATCCAGTTGCCTATCCAGCCCTGTTGCTATCTTTGCAACATATACGATCATTTAGCTGTTGCTATGGGCATGGTCTTGTTCCTAGGCACATTTACATACACTTTTGAATGTTTATTCAATTGTCTATTAATTAAACCCTGTTGTTGTCTGTGTGAAATACACCAGCGTTTGGGCATGGTCATGGTTGCTAAGGATATTTGCATATATTTGTTGAATGTTTACTCACTTGCCTACCAGATGTTATTTGACCAAAATATACTTCCATTTGGTTGTTGCTAAGGGTGTGATCGTGGTCGCTAAGGCCAACTGTGTCAAAATGTTTTGAAGAAAATCTACAGGATAACATTTCTAGAAACTTCTCACCAAGTTTCAGTCTCACTCACTACTTTTTGAGAAAGGTTTTTCACCAAAATTGATACTTTTCCACCTAATTTGCATATCACTGATGAGCTCATTATATGCTTAATATTTCTTCATCTATACACCCCCAGATGTATCACCATTAAATTTCAGCCCAATCTGCTCTGTAGATTTGAATTAAAGATTTTTAGCCCTAATTTGCATATTACTGATGGAATCATCATGTCATGAACAAATCTTAATTTACAAACCTCTAAGAACGTTCCCACCAAATTTCGGACCAATCTGCACAGTAGTTTAGGAGTTTAAGCCTTTTGTCCAAAAATGACATTTTTGGACCCAAATCACATATCTGTGAGTGATCATTTTGCTTTGAACAATTTCCCAACTAGACACCAAAAGTAATCTCTCCATCAAATACAAAGGCAATTGAGACAACAGACACTTTGCCATGCTTATAACACTACTGAACCTTATCATTTCAGTTGTGCTAACAAAAGGAACTAGAATAAGCTGTAGAGTGATAGTCACATGATACTTCCAAATTACCCTTCACATTTATTAAAGTCACATGATACCTTGAAATTACCCCTCAATGTTATTAGTCACATACTTTCAAATTACCCTCAATTTCATTAGTCATATGATAATCCAAATTACCCCCCAATGTTATAAGTCACATGATACCTCCAAATTACCCCTCCATTCTATTATAAAAGGCATTAAACTAGGATTAGAGTTATTTTTAACTTACCTGGGCTGAATTTGACATCATTTACAACTCCTGTATGGACCTGTTTTTGACTGACCATCATGTGATTGTGTGCATCCCACAGATAGACTTGGCCATCTTTGGTGCCTGATAATATCATGGCACTATCACTACTGACACACAGACAACTGACCTGACAAAATACAAATTAATCATATCCAAATTTGTCATAATTATAGCTTATAACAAAATAGTGCCAATGAGCGTTGTAGCACCAACTGTTAAAATTTGAGATATTCAAAAACAAGCTTTCAGTCGAACACATAACCCAACTTGTGCGTTGTATTGTGCAAGATGATTTTACCATTTTGACAATTACAACACAGAAATGCTTTGTTGGACTTTCTAAGGATGCAAATGTTTGTAGTGTTGGGTATAATTACCAATGATATTTGTCTGTCTTAAGGGCATAGCTGAATTGTAACCCTTTCTCTCGCTTCACCTTGAAAATGTTTGTCAAAGTCAAGAATCATTGTCTCATTAGAAAGCTCACCATTGATAATGTGAGGGTAGATACTTGAATGGTGTCCATAGACTTTTGGAGATAACAGGCAAAATGTACTTTTTATCACAAATATATGGCTGCCATTTTGGTATACAGGTCAAGGTCATGGAATTAAGAGACTTTCATATGCCTCACAGTCAAACTCAAATCATGATTAAAATATCATCACTTGAAATGTTTGATTTGAAAATCTATGAAGACAACCAAAATTTCACTGTTTGAACTTGAAGAAGATTTTCACGGTCAAAGGTTAAAAGAATGCTCATATTTGATAAAAATGGATGTAGGCACTTGATGGGAGTCATACGTATTATACCTACAAAGTTATGATACATATTGTAAAATCTAACAACAAATATGGCCACCATTCAGCCATATTTGATTCAGTTACAAAAAAATAGATGTCCATATGTCTCATATAGCTAGTTACTTTTGTGTCAGATTTGGTTGAAATTGGTTAGTGCACGCCTAGATATGAGGGTAAACACATGCAAACAACAAATAAGGCCACCATTCAGCCATATTTGATTGAGGCGCAAAAACGAAGTCACATATTTTTTTGTGTAAAATAAGATAAGATAATACTTGATTAAATCCCTACAGGGTATTTATAACACCTGCTGTAAACAAAGATATAAAAACAAAGACACAACTTATAGACTAAAATTGAAAACATACAATAACAGTGATAAAAATGAAGACACAACTTAGACTAAAAATGAAAACATAAAATAACAGTGATAAAAACGAAGACACAACTTATAGACTAAAAATGAAAACATACAATAACAGTGATAAAAATGAAGACACAGCTTACAGACTAAAAATGAAAATATACAATAACAGTATGAATACCTAATCAGTTCTTGTCACTACCCTACAGAACACATGCAATAAATTTCGTTTAAATTGAGCCAGTCGTGTTTTAGAAAATGGTGATAAAGTCGCACCACTTTAGACAACATTTCCTGACGAGAAACTTTTTTTTTTTTTTGTGGCCAATCGAAAATATGCCAATGACTTATTAAAACTGAAAGCTACATTAGTAAAATTTTCAGGACAGGTGCGCTTTGGTATCGCAAATGTGTGTACCAAGTTATAATGAATTTGAAGCGTGCATTCTTGAGATATAGCCTAATTACAGAAAATAATTAATTATGTAAATTGCTCATTAATATTCACGAGATATTTACCAAAACCTAATCAAGTCTTGCCATTGCCCTACGGAATACGTCTTCAAAATCTCGTTTGAATTGAGCAAGCCGTTATGGAGAAAACGATGACACAGACAGACAGACAAACAGACAGACAGACAGACTGACACACAGACTTCCACCCATAAATATATCTCTTCCTTACAGAAGAAAAAGTGAAGACACAACTTACAGACTAAAAAGGAAAACATACAACAGTGATAAAAACAAAGACACAACTTACAGACTAAAAAGGAAAACATACAATAACAGTGATAAAAATGAAGACACAACTTACAGACTAAAAATGAAAACATACAATAATAGTGATAAAAACGAAGACACAACTTACAGACTAAAAAGGAAAACATACAATAACAGTGATAAAAACGGAGACACAACTTACAGACTAAAAATGAAAACATACAATAACAGTGATAAAAACGAAGACACAACTTACAGACTAAAAATGAAAACATATAATAACAGTGATAAAAACGAAGACACAACTTATACACTAAAAACGAAAATATACAATAACAGTGATAAAAATGAAGACACAACTTACAGACTAAAAAGGAAAACATACAATAACAGTGATAAAAATGAAGACACAACTTACAGACTAAAAATGAAAACATACAATAACAGAGATAAAAACGAAGACACAACTTACAGACTAAAAATGAAAACATACAATAACAGTGATAAAAACGAAGACACAACTTACAGACTAAAAATGAAAACATACAATAACAGTGATAAAAACGAAGACACAACTTACAGACTAAAAAGGAAAACATACAATAACAGTGATAAAAACGAAGACACAACTTACAGACTAAAAAGGAAAACATACAATAACAGTGATAAAAACGAAGACACAACTTACAGACTAAAGAGGAAAACATACAATAACAGTGATAAAAACGAAGACACAACTTACAGACTAAAAAGGAAAACATACAATAACAGTGATAAAAACGAAGACACAACTTACAGACTAAAGAGGAAAACATACAATAACAGTGATAAAAACGAAGACACAACTTACAGACTAAAGAGGAAAACATACAATAACAGTGATAAAAACGAAGACACAACTTACAGACTAAAAAGGAAAACATACAATAAGAGTGATAAAAATGAAGACACAACTTACAGACTAAAAATGAAAACATACAATAACAGTGATAAAAACGAAGACACAACTTACAGACTAAAAATGAAAACATACAATAACTGATAAAAACGAAGACACAACTTACAGACTAAAAATGAAAACATACAATAACAGTGATAAAAACGAAGACACAACTTACAGACTAAAAATGAAAACATACAATAACTGATAAAAACGAAGACACAACTTACAGACTAAAAATGAAAACATACAATAACAGTGATAAAAACGAAGACACAACTTACAGACTAAAAAGGAAAACATACAATAACAGTGATAAAAACGAAGACACAACTTACAGACTAAAGAGGAAAACATACAATAACAGTGATAAAAACGAAGACACAACTTACAGACTAAAGAGGAAAACATACAATAACAGTGATAAAAACGAAGACACAACTTACAGACTAAAAAGGAAAACATACAATAAGAGTGATAAAAATGAAGACACAACTTACAGACTAAAAATGAAAACATACAATAACAGTGATAAAAACGAAGACACAACTTACAGACTAAAAATGAAAACATACAATAACTGATAAAAACGAAGACACAACTTACAGACTAAAAATGAAAATATACAATAACAGTGATGCAAATAACTCATTAAATGTAAAAAAAACAATGGTAACAGGTTTTGTTTTTGGGCAAGCGTGCTTTCTTAGGTTAATGTATGTAAGAGTATATGATACTGCTTAATTACTGAATATCGTTCATTATTCAAAATACTCATTAAAGGTAAAAGTTGTAGCAACAAACTTCATAGGACAGGTGCGTATTATTACGGTTGATATATGTATAATATTATACGAAATTTGAAGCTTGCATTTTTAAGATACAACCTAGTTACCTAAAATCATTAATTATGCAAAAAAATTCATTAAAACTGTAAGCTATATCAAAAATGTTATAGGACATATCCGCTTTGTTATGGTTAACATATGTACTAAATTGTATTGAAATTGAAGTATGCATTCTTAAGATATAGCCTAATTACCAAAAATAATTAATTATGCAAATTATTCATCAACGCTGTAAGGTACATCAACGAATTTTATAGGACAAATGTATGTTGTTATGTTTAACAAATATGCTAAATTATATTGAAATTGAAGTATGCAGTCTTAAGATATTGCATAATTAGTCGATTTCATTAATATGCAAATTTCTCTAATTAAACATTAACAGATCTGGCTCAAAACCTAATCAGGTCTGGCCATTACCCTAAAGATGATATAGTCAAAATTTCATTGCAATTGAGCCAGCCGATTTTTAGAAAATGATGACACAGACAGACAGACAGACAGACAGACAGACAGACACACACACACACAGACAGACATTCCCCTTTTAATACCTCCCATACCCATACGGGAGGTAAACATGAAGACACAACTTACTGACTAAAAAGGAAAACATACAATAACAGTGATAAAAACGAAGACACAACTTATAGACTAAAAAGGAAAACATACAATAACAGTGATAACCAGATTTAAACTGAATGCCTCCCGTAAGGGAATCGCTAATTATGCAAATAACTCATTAAACTAAAAAAAACTATGGTAACAGGCTTTGTTTTTTAGACAAGCATGCTTTCTTAGGTTAATGTATGTAAGAGTGTATGATACTGCTTAATGCTGTCTTAAGATATAGCCTAATTACCGAAAATCATTAATTATGCAAATTATTCATTAACACTGTAAGGTACATCAACTAACTTTGTAGGACATATACAATTTGTTATGGTTAATGTATGTACTGAATTATATTGAAATTGAAGCATGCAGTAGTAAGATATAGCCTAATTACCAAGAATCATTAATTATGCAAATTATTCATTAACACTGAAAGGTACACCAACAAGCTTTACAGGACATATGCAATTGTTATGGTTAACATATGTACTAAATTATGTTGAATTTGAAGTATGTATTCTTAAAGGTGATTCAAAATGCTTACATTCACTATCGCTAATTTGCTAGACTACATGTTTGTGAAATGCATTCTGGTTTTAAAACTTTTCAAAAGCGTCTGCAAACACCTTAAAATGACCTTTTTTCAGTCACTTCCCTTCGGATTTACTTCGAGAGTTTTCGGGTATTTCCGGTCCCACCTAGACCACAGGATTTTATGACGTCATAAGGAGACATGGTTAGCACGTAGCCTATGACGAGCGTAGTCAACAGGTGAATACAACTCAACAGCATTGTGAAAAAAATACATTGCTGGTGGTTGTAATAGACATCAGTAAACAAAAACTACACTCTACATGTCTTATTAACCAACATTTACCGATATTTACTCACACTTTCTCACTAATTGGCAGTGTCTGTGGGTATAAATGCTAAAATATGATCTCCCCATATTATGGCAAAATAAATCAAAACGGCTAGACTAGATATATATATTAAACACTTGTAATGTCGCGTGTTTCACATTCATTGACTTTTATTTATCTGATTTTTTATTCGACAAGAAGCATTACGATACTGTCGTGACGTTTGACGGCATCCCCGGGCCAAGGACGGCATATTTTAGCCCAATCGTACTCACGTCGCCTTAATTTTGAACAGTGCATTTAACAACAAAGTAAACATATTTCATCTCGAATAAATATACTAGCTATTAGAATACCAATGGGAAACTTCAAGAAGGCGTATCGGGACATGTGCCAAAGTATATTTGTTGGTCCCATAATACACTAATTGATTCGATTTGCTCCGAGCAAGACACAACTTACAGACTAAAAATGAAAACATACAATAACAGTGATAAAAACGAAGACACAACTTACAGACTAAAAATGAAAACATACAATAACAGTGATAAAAACGAAGACACAACTTACAGACTAAAAAGGAAAATATACAATAACAGTGATAAAAACAAAGACACAACTTACAGACTAAAAATGAAAACATACAATAACAGATAACCAGATGTAAACTGAATGTCTTCCGTAAGGGCAAAGTTTTGAGATTGTCATTCCTACAGAAAATTGTTGGAATACAACAGAACATATGGAATAAGTTATTTTTTCTCATTGATTGCTATTAGCTCATTGCTGTTAGTGATCTCCAGGCCAACCACAACATTAGTCTTGCTGCTAGACGTTGGGGCTTTCTTTCGATACTATAAGTGAACGAAGTTCGCAGTGAGGGCTTGCCCGAACAGTCTAGCAAATGTTATTTTCAGACCGGCCATTCCATTGAGATTACATTAAGTGGTGGGTTGGGCCATGTAATAATAATATATAATAATAATAATTTATTGTCCAACTCAATGGAAATTTGTCTTGGTTACACAGACTCGCAAAAAAATATCGACACACATTACATTCAAAGTAAGGTACAAAAAGTGGCAAATGCACACAACATATGCATATATATACTTTAATATATATTTAATCTCTGCATGCAGGTGTTGACAAACACACTTATGTCATTACTATGTCTTATCGGTTTATGGTAATTGTGAGTTTGATGAGTGTGTAGACGTTGTCATTCACACATTTCAGTTAACGCATTGGTGGTTATTTTTACAAGCTCCTCCTTAAGATGAATATGCATGAAACATTAGCTATTGTCCTCTGTTTGTGCTTGTCAGTAGTATGTAAAAAGACAAAGCCAGCGCACTTCTTTTTTAATCTATTATATAACCAAATAAAGTCTCTTTCCTATATTAATAAATTTATTAATATATCTATATAATCCGTTAAAAGACAAAATAAATCTTAATCATAAAAATTGGCTAAAAAATGACTAAATTTGTTGTAGCCGTTATAAGTAAATTAACCGCATCCTTCGGTACCACTATCGGTAGTGAGCCTCCTAGCGGTCACAGATCCTACCGGTGTTTATTTAAACAGATCCTACCGGTGTTTGTTCAGTTTTAAAAAGATTTGACTCCATCGTAAACGCCACCAACTAAATCTCACTATATCTGGATATTCCGCATTCCATTTATCCCAAAATCGTTTTAAAATTTGATTCTGCGAAAATGCTTCCATTTTCAACTCTGGTATTAACGCAGCTTCCCGATATTCTCCTAAATATAATAGAATTGCTTTTATAATTACGCTAAAGTTGAGTGATCGATATCGTGTTGGTTCTATATAAACTTTAGTTGAAACTTCACTAATTGATAAAAATATTATAGTAACAGTTCTTAAAAGATAATAATTTAGTTTATATTTTTTTTAAACTTTTTTAATATGGTTTTTAGGGTTATAGAGGCTTCGACTGTTGCTGCGACTTCTACTTTTTTGACTGCTTCGACTTCTTTGGTCATGTTCAAAGTTTTCATCTACCCTTCGGAAAGATTCATCTAAAGATTTATCTGAAGATTCATCTAAAGATTTATTTAATGAATTACAACAGTCAAAACAGTGAAACCTTCCATAGATCTTACCACAAATGTTTTTACAAATGTCATCACGAGGGTGAAACTTCGTAAACTGCATATTAATTTTTTTACATATGTTACAATGTACGATGTTATACCAGTTTTTTTCGTTTACTTTTTTGTTCATTAAATCGCAATAAAGTTGTTTATATAATTGGCATTCCATTGTCGATTATAGTTAGTTACCAAATGCATGTATCGCCACAAGTTTTATATTATATTATATATTATATTTTTTTTATTAAATAAACTAATAATATTCCACCACCAGCTAAATAAATGTATTGATATAACTTCATATCATCGGAAGGTTGGTAATAGTCACTAAATTCGGGTTCATTTTTAAGACTGTTAAGACTGGTGTGTGTACCACCGCTACCGCTACCGAAGGTAGGACTCTGTGTACTCTCTGGATGAAATTCAAGATATAAATTTAAATTTTGATCAGTCAGAACCAGATTTTGTCTCGCATTAACATCTAAATTTTTTTGTTTCGCTATAAAATCTAATACTTTCTGTCTATGTTCCAACCATACTTCTCGATCTTTATTGAAATTCTCCAAAGCTAAATCATGTCTATTTAATTCTTTTTCATGTTCTTCTTTCATATCATCGTCACCTGAAGCTGCCTTAGCTATATAACTACCTCCAACAAAGGCAGTTGCATTTAAAATAGCTCCACCAACTATCATCGCAACAGCTGCACCCATTATGTATCAGTATGTATAGTATATATACTGTCAAGACTATTAAGGGATACATTATTTTTTAATATTCTTTTTTTTAAATATATTACATTCCTTTATAAGGATCAACCGGCAACATATTTCTTTGTTCCAACATATCTTTCTCTAATACTGCGGCACTTATAGCTATTGTGAGAGAAGCAAACTTCTTAAATGAAGTACTTGTTTTAGGACTGTCTGGAGCCATCTTCATAGTCTTGTCAAGTATAAAACTATTAGTTATTGTTAAAGCAGATAAAACTGCACCATCATATAGACCATTCACGATTAGTTTAGTATAGTCCGTCATTGCTTTCAATGTCTTTCAGTATATTGCGTATATATTATATAATATATAAAAAAATAAATAAATGAAATAAATGAAATAAAAAATAATTAATGTCATTCTTTTATTCCATTTCAAGTAAAGCTTGCGAAGCTTGCAGGGCACTATTTTTAACTGATTCATCCTTCGGTAATGTAGTTAATTGTTTAGACGCTTGCGGGTCTGGTGACGACTTGATGCTATAAAACCATTGTCTTTCGTAAACTTTATAATATAAACCAGCTGCCCCAATTACTAATGAACCAAGAGTTAATAAAACCATGGTATTATGAAATTGCGAGCTTTCGTTGCTTTCAGTTGCCTCCGTTGGTCCTATTGATTTAACGTAAGTATCGTTTACTCTATCGATTTTCATTTTTAATTTTTTTCGTTTTTTTGCTTCAGCTGAAATTATTGCTAATTTTTTTCCCCATTCAACTCGACCTGGATTTTTAGTTTTACCCTTCGGACTGTTTGTAGTAACAGTTTCATCCTTCGGTACTTGAGTTTCATCCTTTGGTACTTGAGTTTCTACTTTACCTCCGGTAGGTTGTGTCACACTTGCTTCGACTTCTGTATCACTCATTTTTACACTAATATATATATATATATATATATATATATATATATATATATATATATATATATATATATATATATATATATATATATATATATATATATATATATAGGTTTTGAAAATTTGAACCAAATTATATGCTATAGACCCTACAGAACTGTTTCGTGAGGTGCGTAGTCCTCACTCATCAGGGGTAGAATATAATATAATATATATAATTCGCTCTACTACCCGTATTGAGCACTTTTATGTGGTTTTATCTACATCCAGTCAATTATATATATATATATATATATATATATATATATATATATATATATATATATAATAACTATATAATACAAACAATATTTTTTTTAAAATTACTTTAATTTTTTGAAACTCTTTTCAACTAAGCAAGTTCCAAGTTGTTTTCAATATCTTGATCAAGTTCTTTAACAAGTTCTTGTGCATGTTGTCCCAAGTCATTACTCAAGTCACTTTTCTTGAGATAAGGGTGAAGAGTATATGTTTTAGACTCATGATCATATCTAAAAATAAAAAATTTATTATTATCTCCTCCAGTTAATTTTTTTGCGTTAACATCTCTGAGATCATCAAGTCCAAGTCCTTGAGATCTTCCAATACCTTGTTCAAAATTTGATGTCATCATTATAGTATGTAATATATTTATACTATATATATGTTTAATACAAAAATATTTTAAATATTTTTTTTTAAAATTACTTTTTATACTTAAATTATTTTATTTTTAATCAAGTCAATTTCAAGTTGTTTTTAATATCTTGATCAAGTTCTTGTTCATGTTCTTGATCAAGTTCTATAGCAAGTTCTCATAAGTTCTTGATCAAGTTGACTCAAGTCCGAAGGGTTATTAAAGTCATTCGAGTTATTCTTTTCAGTCAAGTCACTTTTCTTAGGGCAAGTGTGTGTTGCAAAGTTACTGTAAGAGTGAAACTCTATATTATTTAAAATAGTGACACCACCACTTGTCAATGCCAAAAGAGGGCCATAATTATATGCTAACTTTCCAGTAAGTTGTTTGAATTGACTCGTAACGAGAAAATTGTTTTTCAAGTCGTCACTTAATTTATTCACATCATGTACTGGAAGCACAAGTCCTACTAATTTACTAATCCCAAATAAAACTCCATTTACAATGTTGTCACTGACGAGAGAACTGTAAGTGCTTTCATATATCTTATAATATTTTTCAATTTCTTTATCGCTCGCTTTTTCAATATATTCGAGAGTGAAATTTTTTCCTAAGAAAGCTTTTGATTGTCCAGCAGCAATGATACAAAGTAATCTTTCTCTGTACTTTACTATTGGAGACGCTTGCGGGACTTGTTCCCTGCGGTCTGATGTTACGCTTGCGGGTGTTGCTGGTGTTGTTTCAACTGGCTGTAAAATTTCTGCCAATGACTGTTCCATTTCACAAGTTTTATATTATATGTATGTATTAAATATTTTATTTTTAAAATATAGTATATGATACCTAACTGAATAAATAGCCACAAAATATCATTGATTAACATTATACTAAATCTATACTATACGGTTGTCTTAAACGAAATACTAATTTACTATAAGGAGTATTTTTTAATTGTTTTATATATTTATTAATTTCTTCCTTATTTAATTCCATCCCATAGTTTTCAATTATTTCTTTAATATTATTTTTACTCGGTGTGTAATACAGAACGAGCATACCGATGTTTTCTCGAAATGTCTTGGCGATACTCGTAAATTGTTGCGTAAGTACCCATACGCTAATATTATCATGACGAGCTGAAAATGCTAACTTAGTTAAAATATTGACACGAGATTTGACATCCTTCGTGAAAGCGCAGTCATCTACTATGATTAGACTTTTTGTATTTTTATAACACTCATACGCGAATTTAATACTTTCATTTATTTTTTCTATGTTGGGAATCATTATAATAATGTCAGGGTCCTCGTAAATACATTTTTTATCGTAAGCTTTATTGTTTATGAACGTCGGACAGATTATGATTATATAATCGAATACGTTTTTATAATACGTTTGTAATAGTTCCATAATGAACTCTGTTTTACCCGAACATGTCGGTGCACTAATAAGCATATTGAAAGGAGGGTCAAGCCAGATCATTTTAGAGTTATCCTCAGTATATACTCAGTATATACTATCCTATACTAACAATAATGTTAATAATGTTAAAATGTTAATATATAATAGATTTTAATTTAGATCCTTCAATATTAAGCAAAGCATCACTTATAATGAAAATATTCGCGGTTATTCTTTCTTGCGGGTCTGTGGATTCTCGTTGAATTTCCAGTTGAACCCCATCTTTTGTGTTCACGACTTTCAGACCACTACCATGATATCTATTATCCTTAAAACTTCTTAAATCAATAAACAAACAATATTTATTTAATAGAAAGTTTTCCTCAGTTATTTCCTCTAGTTTATCACAACAGAACTCGGATGACATGAAATAACGTCTGGTTTCTTCCCAAAATTTTCTAGGAGATAATCCCTGTGCATACACTTTATTTGCGATACCTTCTATCGTTATTGAAACAGAATTAATACTAGGATTAAAGAATAATTCGGTATCTAATGCATTTTGTAGCTGCGGTGTACTGAATAATATAAAAATTCCTTTCAAGCTTCTACGTGGTACATTAATGTTCTGATTAATAATTGTTTCCGTACCGGGGAAGTTAAATGTTCTCTCATGTTGAATATGTTCGTAAAGAAAGCTTTTACCGCTGTTATAATAACCATTAATTTCCATAGCTAACTTTGAATCTCTTATCGTTTCATATTCAAGTTGAATATTTTTTAAAGCATAATCCCAACTAGTCGTGTCTTCACTTACTAGGATTTTATTAACGGGAGTGAGAGTAATCTCCCATTCGATATGGCTTCCTAAGCTCGAAGGATATACGGCTCCATGACCATTCATTATAGGATGCCGCTAGATCGATCGCGTACTTTTTACCGTATGCCTTATGAAGTGCACCCTCTCCTAAATAATTCCCGCCACCAACTCCATCGATATTATCGCTTCTCAATTTTCTGAGATTTTCTGACTGAATTCCATACAACGTTTTATTTGTTCTATCCGAATACAGATCTCTATACGTTTGTACTAAATTGTAGTTTGATAAATCCATTAATTTGCCCCTTCGAATTTTAAAATTAAATTACTTACGATGTTAGCGGACAGGTTTTGAACAACGAAGTTCTTATTATGACCATTTAGTTTAAGATCAAAAACGAGATTGAATTTACCCGTTAGAACAACAGTGTGTTCTAATTTTGGACATCTGATATATAAAGTTTCACCAGGTTTTGCGCTATTTGGGTTATTCGTTACAATGTGATGAGTTCGTTCTCCTTTACTACCGAGTGCGTTAAATTTTGAGTAGTCACCTTGTAGTTCTCTGTTGTAAGGCATTTTTTTCTTTTACTATACTATACTATACTATACTATATATTATACTATATATATATTTCATTTATTTTTTTTTTTTTTTAGTTAAAATCCGTTCATACAGGTATATAGCTATTGCAGTTGCCAACAGCCATACATGTTCAGCTATAAATCCTACAACTTGTCCCGCTGTTTTTAAAACGAATGACACGATAGTACCGATAATACCAGGCAACGCTATAGCCGCTTTATTACCTAACCATTTTAATACATCCGCAACACGTTTAATGACCGCTTTGACTGGACCACCGCTGCCACTACCACTACCGCTAGGACTACCAACGGGTGGTGATTTGATGCCTAATGTAATGGCTAAGGTAGTTATTACTAAACCTAGTGCTGTTGCCAATGAAACTATAGTAACTCCATTGCGTTTGAAAATAATCACCGGTTTATCTTTAATACTAAGATTCGAGTCTTTGAGTACTTCTTTCAAAGAAGATGTCTCAGCTGCCCATCATTTCGTACATATGTATTTAATTGTAATTCAGTTCGATTAACTAGCACGTCACTTTTTTCGATAACTGTATCAATAGTATTTTCCAATAATTTAATTTTAAATTCAGTCAATTTAGTTCCAGCGGGACCTGTGGATTCAACTGTAGGGTCTGTGAATGATGTTTCCTGGAGTTCCGTTTCCGCCAGCAAATCCAACGAATCTTGTTCGTAGTCTGCCATTTCTAAGTCTTCTCTACGGTCTCCAGGGTCTCCAAGGTCATCTACATTTTCGTTTTCAAAAGGATTTTTATCGAAAGGATCAATAAAATCAGCCATCTTCCTTGCTGTACAGTCTTACTAATACTATAAAGCTATATAAATACTATATAAAAAAGTAACTTAAAAATATTATCCCGACTATTATTCCCATCGTTGTATATTCATGAACAACGTCACCGCCACCGGTAGGAGGGCTCTCACCATGCGCTGCATCCTTCGGTCCTACCGGTACCACTGCTGGCGCTGTTACCATTGCTTCGGCTGCTGGCGATGCTACCGATTCTAGTCGTTCCTGCCGGTGCACCGGATCATCATGGCCTTCCATTTCTTTTAATGCCGATTCTTTTACGTCATTATTTATGTTGTTATAACCGAACTTCATATCTTCTGTCGCTTGTTGTAAAAAATTGTTATAACCCGCCACATTCATATTCAAATTAATAATAATTTTACTCGGGATTAACCATAAAGAAGGAGAAATGGCTAGATCTAACTTTACCCTCGTTAATTTAATTACATTTTGATAACGTGGTATACTAACGTCCTCATTAATGCCTCTCGTCTCATCCTCGAGTAATGAAATCATTTTTTGTCTCGTTTCTTGACCAGCACCGCCAGAGTCTGCTATACTTACTCGCGTGTCTGCTTGACTTCCTAACACGCAATATACATAAGATTCGATCGATCGATTCAATCTTCCTAAACCCGCTTGCGTAAAACCCACGCTATTCGGTAAAACAAAATAATTATATTGTTTATAATCGGGATTTTGAAATTTATACCAATGCCAACTTCTTCGAGCCTCATCTGGAGCATCTTTAATATATGGTTTTTTCCACCACTCATAACCGACACCTATACCATTGTTTCCCGATGTGTCATACGTGAATCTGAAATCTGTATTATAATCTAATCCGAATTCATCGCATATTCTATGATAAGACGGTACATCATATAAATTATCGACTTTATTAAAATTATCGGGTTCGTCGGATAGTTCTTGTATTTAGAAATTCTCACGGTATCACCGATATTAAACTTCGGAGTTCCATATTCAACAGTGAGATAAGCACCGTACAAATTATACCAAACGATATTTTCATTCTTCGGTAACGATGCTTCCTTCGGAGTCATGTGGATTGAATTGTGATAGGTATTGTTGTAACCATTCACTAAATGATCTAGTACGTCGATCCAATTTTTAGTTTGTTTATCGGTAAAATATTTATACATACGTGATTTAAGTGTCCTGTTAAAACGCTCGACAACCGATGCCTTTTTATCTGACCGTGTACTAAACCACTCAATTTCACGATTTTCGAAGATATCTTTAACGTATTTATTATAAAATTCTCGTCCTTCATCAAACTGTATTTTATTCGGTTCACGGTCTTTAAAAATTAACTCAAAGGAGTCAGCCATTTCAATACCACGTTTTGACTTGAGTGGTATCGCCCAGGCATACTTCGATAACACATCGATAACAGTCAGGATGTAACGATACCCATGATTCTTACTCTGGTCATTAGGCATATCTACAATGTCAGCTTGCCACTGATCATCGATTCCAGAAACATATACTTTGCGGTAAGGGAACTTTTTAATCGCTGGTTTGTGCATAGTGTAAACTTCTTGTTGTTCCAACCATTGTTTCAATTCCTTTTTTTAAATTTTTTTTTGTTTCTGATCGTCTTTGATTTTACGCCACAATTTTGCGATGCCGCTGTATGCTAAATCAGAATTATAATACAAGTCTCGCAAATACTGATCCATAGTGTATTATATTAGTAAACATTATTTTTTGATTATTTTTGATTTCGTTAATTTCGTACCTCCGGTATCTGAATAACTATTCAGTTTATAATACTTTAAATAACGTTCTAAAGGTGGAGTATAATTAGCTGATTTTTGCATTTCGAGAGACTTCATAAATACTTTTTGAATAAGTTCTTGAGGTGTTTCGGAGTAAATATTTGCTTGCGTATATGTTTGTAATTCTTTGAAATTCTTATATTGTACTTTTAATCGCGATACTTTATCCGATAATTTTAAGTTTTGGTTTACAACTGTAACGACTATAGGAACAGCTGCTAATAAACTAACAAATACCGGAATCACTGGAACGGCAGCTAATGCACCAACTCCTGAAATAATTCCACTAGTAATAAGTATACCTTTATTAATACGACTTAATAATTTATAAGACCGTCTATACGCACTACATACCCCGGTAAGATAATCGACTAAAGCTTGCAGGTCTTGTATCGTTTTAAAATTTTGATCAATCATTTGAGGTATCACTACAATTATACACAATTATGTTATATATTTAAAAATATTATTTTTTAAAGGTTTGATAATCAAAGTGGAATGATAAGTTATTTTTCTATAACCACGATCGAAGACCATAAAACTACGAGTGACTTTAACCCTTTTTTTAGTAGGAATTAATCGAGACACAGATGCCGGTATAATTTGTTTGTTTATAACGAATGTGGAATGAGATATTTTAATTTTATCATCGAATTTTATATTAAAATTAATTATTGAGCTCTCTTCAATATCCTTAGAAATACTAGCGGAGTCTATAAAATGTTTAATGTGATAAGCTCCTGGTTGAATAAAGTAATCATTTGTATCACTATCAAATATTACTTTATCCGTGTTTATCATATGAGAAAATTCATTTACGAACGTTTCAAAGTTATTGTTTTAATATTTAGAAACTTTAACCCTTGTGTTATTGCGTGTGACACTTCATTTTCCAGTAATCCTTCCGCTAGTGTGAACGACGCTATATTTTCTGTAAAAGTAACGTCAATATTACCGTTTTTAATCTGAATTTTAATTATTAATAATATACGTCGTTTGCACCTTATTGAAAACCCATCTAAGAAAGTATCGTATTCACCCTCGGTGTTTAATTTAATACATTCGATAATAATGGTACCGCTGGTTACTTTCTTCATATCATCCACTGCCACACCACTAGCACTAGACAATTCTAGTTTAGCCACATCAACAGGTTTCAAAGCGTATGTTTTAAACTGTGTATCATAAAATAACTTAATATCTCCTTCGTCAGTGACATAATCACACAACCATTTCCCTGAATTCATATGGCTTTTCAAGCATTTCAACATAATCTCGTGGTAAATCAAAAGCATAGAACTTGGCATCTCTGTTGCTATACGCAAAACCAATTGGTATATGATGTTTTGATACTTTATATTCTTCGATCGTATCATCCACGTCATTTAAACCCGCTAAATTATTAGTATGTTCGTGGTTTAATTGAACCGCCGATGGTTCTATACTATATATTTTCTTTTCATTTTTCCATCTTAAAATAAAATCTTTATTATTATCTCGTCCGGATAAATTTTTTGCGTTAATATCTCTGAGATCATTAAGTGCATATCCTCGAGGTGTTATCATACCTAGTCCAAAATCTGATGGCGATGGCATATTGTAATATAGTATGTAATGTATTTTTGTATATAATATATAATATATAATATATAATATATAATATATAATTTTAAAACAATGAAGTTGTATATATATGAAAAATCTAGTGATATTACTACCAATTTTACAGAAACGCTGGTTGGTTATAAACAGATACGATTATTAGAGTGTAAACTATATAATTCCTGGTATAATATTACGAAAGAAAACAATGAAATTGCTTTTACTGTTAACCTTAAACGATCAGTTAAAAAAGTAGAACCGGGTAATTACAATGAAGAAACATTATCGCAAGCGATTGGTAGATCGCAATTAATTAATTTTAAGAGAATTGTAGCAACGTGAAAAACACAGATGGTACTCGGTGATAATGTTAAAGTAAACTTTTCAAAGCCAAAGAATTTTGCGAGATTACTTGGTTTTGAAGAGAAAGAATATATTTCATCGGGTATTAGTCCAAACAGAGCAAATTTTCTTACTGTGACTGAATACGTAGTCCATTGCGATATTATAGATACACCTACTAATTACATCAATGGGAAAAGGTCTAATTATTTACAAATTTTAATGTTAGAGGACCAGGATGATATAGGAAAAGCTACTACTTATTCATTTCCCGATAATATTCCAGTACCCATCAATCAAATGTATATAACTAATCTTCGAATTTGGATAACTGATCAAAATAACGTGCCAATAGATTTTAATGGTCGGCCAATTTCATTTCTACTCGAGCTAACTTAGAGCTTGCGAAGGTTATTAACGTTACTAAGGTTACTTGCAGTTACCATCCTTCCTCCCTTCGGTCTTACCAGTATCGGTCCTCCCTTCGGTCTTACCAGTATCGGTCGCATCCTCCGGTAAATTAACGTGACCATATGCTAACGTGTTACGATGATCGAGAACATAGAGTTTATCATTGAAGCAACTCAAAGAAGTCTTATTGATTGTATAACTACCGACCCGGTGATTTATCGATCGAATAGTGTTGATGGAATGTCTCTTTTGTAAATTTTCCAAAAAGGACAGTCTTATATTCTTCGTGAGTAATATTCTTTTTAATAACTATCTTTTTAATACCTTTTGCTTTTCGGGTTGAGGAAGTTTCCGTGAGATAAGAGTACATTTTACTTCGAAGTCCGATAAATTCGGTAATTGGTAAACCGGCGCATTCATCTTTCATTTTACCGATTACTTTTTTATTAAAACCAAAATAGTATGGACTCTCAGTTGAGTAATCACTATTATCGAACAGGTCTTTGTCTCGATAGAAATCTTTGTAGGGATCAACAGCTTTAATTTCATACATTAATGAGTCGGTATCTGTGAATAACAACTTGGCTAATGAACCATATTTTTCTTTGATATAGTTGTAATGAAAGTCATACATTAAAGTTTTAAATAAATCAAGAATACTCATCCCAACATATAAAGGTTGGTTTAGGGTTAATCTTTCTTTTTTGTTTTCAACAGCAACCAATCCTTTAGTTATAATTTTTTGCGTAACAAACGTTGGTTTAGATACTAATTTTTTTATATGTTTTTCCGTCGTACATAATTTTATATTACGATGCTTACGTACATTCATCATGGTTCGTCCAAATACAGAGTTGTTCATTAGTTTGAAGAAATCTTTTTCGAATCCATTTTTAGCTTTCTTTCTTTTTTCCGTGTTAAATAAAATGTATTGTGACATCCACTTCGATTGATTAAACTCAATAGCTCTGTGGATTTTAGTGACTTTTAAACCGAGTGATAAATATTGTTTTAAGTTTTGAACATGAAGTATATAATTCTTTTTTGATCTCAGAGTTGTGGTTAATTTCTCTATATTTCCACATTTTATATTAAAGCGGTCGCGTATGTTTTTATTATGTGGGGATAACATTTCAACATTTCTTCATTTCTTCATAGTCTCTCAGGTGCTAAAGGATAGTCATTGTGAAGATTGTGCAACTCATTAGGATATTCAAGATCAACTTCAAGGATTAATACATGGTCACTCTCGTTGGTGTACTTGCTTATATTGAGTGAATCTAGGTCAACCCATTTAAATCCATGTGTTGGTAAAAATTGAGTCATTGCCCAACCATAGAGATTATTAGCATCTAGATACATGATATACTTCATTTCCTGGGTTGGATCATACTCTTTCATGTATGGATTGTTTGCCTTTGTGTGACCATTGGATATATAAGAGACACCTCCACGGAGACCTCTTTCTATGAAGAGATGCATATCTGTATCCGTTATTAATTCCAGATTAATTTTAGTCATTTTGCATCCCAGGATAACCCAGGAGTGCTGAAATAATGACAGGGATCAAGGTTATAGAATACATTACATGTCTTTGTTTTGGAAATGAAGTACGTAATTCCTTTTTGGTTTCAAAGTTGTAGTTAATTTCTCTATATTTCCGCATTTGATATTAAATAAGTCACGTATCTTTTTATTATGTGGAGATAACATGTCTTCCGTAATACATAATCTCTCAGGAGCTAAAGGATAATCACTGTGGAGATCGTGCAACTCATTAGGATACTCCAGATCGACTTCAAGAATTAATCCACGTTCACTTTCATTGGTGTACTTACTTAAATCAAGCTCATTTATATCAACCCATTTAAAACCATCCATTGGCAAAGATTGAACCATTGCCCAACCATATAAATTATTTGCGTCTAAATACATTATGTATTTTGATTCCTGGGTTGGGTCATAATCTTTCATATATGGATTGTTTGCCTTTGCATGGCCAGCGGATATATATGAAATACCTCCACGAAGACCTTTTTCTATAAAAAGATGCATATCTATATCCGTTAATAATTCGAGATTAATTTTAGTCATTTTTAAGCAGGCATCCCAAGATAATCCTGGAGCGCTGAAGTAATGACAAGGGTCGAGGTTATAGTATAGATTGCATGTTTTTCGGAAATTTTCAAATACATCAGTTAATAAAAGTACATCAGTTTTAAGGTACAGATCATGGTAATCACCCATGGTTTTCATATTGAAATGATTCCATATGTCTCGCGCATGCTCATAATCTTCATCGCTAATACCAGTCTCATTTAGAATAGAATAAAATGTTTCCTTTAGTGGAAGATTAACATCGTCGAATTTTTCAACGGAATCCATGTAGTCATAGGGGTATACACCCTTTCTCGTTAATAATTTTAAACTATTAGGCATGTATTCCTGTTCCGTGTATTTAAAATCACTCATGTTATTAACGAGTTTTTCTAATGAAGCATTCAAGAAATTTAAACTATCTATGAAGACTAAATTAGTGCCAACCATTATAGCCATAAACTTTTCCATAGAATGCGGAATAATATTAATCTTTTCATTAAAATTTTCAAGGGATTGTACGATGAAATGACTGTCATATCCTTTTAAATTGTGGAATATAACGGGTATTTTCTTCGTTACTTGGAAATTAATATTACAAGATTCATGCGCTGAACCACGATATTTACCGGTAATATGGCAATGATCACGGACTCGTATATCAGTTTTCTCGTATGACGTTTCACAAATATGACATTGCGTCGCTTTTTGGAAACAGTTTTCATCGATCGTACTCATACACAGGGGCTTATTAAAATGTCGTTGTTTAATATCCTTACAATAATCAACTTCCGATAACATCATTTCCATGAATTTCTTGGATGCCTCTGGCCCTCTGTAAATAACACTTTTTTTACTAAATGTGTCATCGTAACAACAGACTAGTTTATAACCGAAACTACATATTTCATGCTTTTGATAATGTTGCGTGAATGCCGTATCGCTTGCTTTATTGTTAGTAGTATTCACTTTTTCGGTTATAGATTCAAAATCTGCGTAAATAACAAATGGTGCATTTAATTGTTTATGATAATTTTTAAATGATAACCATTTATTTTTTTCGGTTGGTAATCGTATAGCCTGCGTCTTGTTTATTTCGAGACAAATGGGAATATGTTTATTTAAAATCTCTACGGTTGAAAAATGTTGCAAACAATATCTACAGAAATGTTTTATTCCATCATGTTTTGTTATACCGTGCATGAATCGATTAAAGTCTTTGATCCAAACGTAATGTTTTTGGTTCCCTTCGGTATCATCACGAGTTATTAGTAGTAAATCAAGATGATCTGCATCCTTCCCTTCGGTCGGTACCGCTTCACTAACTCGTTTACTAACGTAAATTGGATATGCTTGTTTATTATGATTATAACCAAATACGGAAATAGATATATTATTTTGGTTTTCGATTTTAGGTATTTGTTTTATTGTTACTGGAAATGTGATTCCTCTATAATCTAAATCGTTAATATGTTGTTTGTATTTAGATGGCCTATATTTATCCTTTTCAACTGGGAACTTATACGCTAAATGACACCATTTAAAGCACTCATTATCATTATTTTGTATGTTAATGAGGCCCTTCATTGAGTTTTGTAGTTCTTTCGGCAATTTTATAAACGAGTTACCTCGTAAAGGTTCGTATCTTACAATATTTACATAAAAATTAAGCAACGTTTTTACTCGCCAACCAGAACCTTCACGTAGCCATTTAGCGATGTGTTCAAGAATTCTTTCGAAACTTACGCTCATTTGTTCGTCTATTTGATCGGGGTTTGTAATTACTAATGGACTACTATTAAAATAACCATTATTTGTTATTTCAGTGTCCATATTGTTTACGTTACTACCGTTACTTGCGTTACTTGCGTCACTTGCGTTACTTGCGTTTAAGTTGTATTTAGCAAATTTTATATTCAAGGTTAATATTGCTTTTATTCCACCTTGATCTTCTAAATTTTGTTTTAAAAGTTCTTTTATTAAATATTTATTTTCAATTAATTGCGTATGAGGTTCATTCGCAGTAATATCAATTTCATATGACTTAACGTAGCCTCTAAAAGCTCTCTCGAGTTCACAGTATTTAGGTGGTATTAAAACACCACCAACGTGACGATAGCCTTTATTAATAAAAGTTTGATACGTATCATTTCCTATTTTAATCATGCGTTTGGTAATAGGATTAATGATATATTGTTCCATTAATGGTCGGGGGAGACCACTAGGTACTGACCAATCTAAGATATTCTCAGGCAACGGCTGTAGATTGCCATTCCGTATAAGTTTATTATATACACGTCCACCAACCGTTATCATTCGCTTAGTGAGTGGGTTCAAAATCTTTGTCATATAAACCCTAGGTAAATGTTGTAAATCGCCATTATGTAAAAGCTTATTGTATGCACGTCCGCCAACTGTTATCATTCGCTTAGTGCGTGGGTTCAAAATCTTTGTCATATTGTATATAATCAAAAGATTTATATATTCATATATAAATTTATTAGTTTAATTGCTTTTTTCTTCTTAACTTGTAAGTCTTATATACCTTATATAAACATTAAAAACTTGTTAAACTTACAACTTTATTTTTATGTATGTATATATAAGGAAGAATAACTATTTAATTTCTTCACCACATTCATAAATATAATCTCTATTAAGTTGTTTAATGCAAGGTGTACTTCTCTTTAAATGTATCTTAAAATGACATTTATATTTATACGCAAATCCACATTTACTACAAATAAACTCAGGAAAAACACGTTTGCATGTTAAACATTCATTAGGATATTCACGTTTTCTATTCTCACAGGAATGTTTTATATTTAAATGTTTTAAAAAATTATATTTATGCCGAAAGCGTTTATTACACTTGACACATTTGAATTCTGGTGCCGACCTACCACAAGTGAGACAATTCTCTCGTATAAGACAAATCCAAAATCCAGAACAATAGTTTGACATTTTGAATTTAATAGTCAAGTATGTATATACATATCTATTATTATATGTTTAATTGAATAATCTGACATTGATAACCTTCGTTACCTTTGTAATCTGACCTGGAAACAGTATGTAGCGAGTCAAAATATTTGTGACATGTTGAAACATGTTTAGTGCGTTAGCCTAGCCAACTGACATTAGTAACCATAGTAACCTAGTGACCTACTACGCTGCTACGCATAAACAATCCTGTGGTAACCTGAGGCGACAGCTGTGACCTGAGGCGGTAGTTCAATTAGAGACATGATACATTAGTAAAATGTATGTAATTTGCTGGCTCATAACAGCGTGACTGACAAGACTGATATGACTAATAATAGAGTAGCAAAGAGGCCACTAAGGGGTTTAACAATGAGGTCACTCTTATATGTTTATACATATATATTACCATCTGTTTAAATAAACACCGGTAGGATCTGTTTAAATAAACACCGGTAGGATCTGTGACCGCTAGGAGGCTCACTACCAATAGTGGTACCGAAGGATGCGGTTAATTTACTTATAACGGCTACAACAAATTTAGTCATTTTTTAGCCAATTTTTATTATTAAGATTTATTTTGTCTTTTAACGGATTATATAGATATATTAATAAATTTATTAATATAGGAAAGAGACTTTATTTGGTTATATAATAGATTAAAAAAGAAGTGCGCTGGCTTTGTCTTTTTACATAGTACTCTTGTCGCTAATACGGTTCTCTGATTGGCAGTTATTTATATCCTGATGACATTTGCTAGACCTTGGATGTTCGAGTCGTGTGTCGTATTGTATCTGAAGAACATCCGAGGTCTAGCAGATAGACTACCACAACATGTACTGTGACATTTGTTGAGAATGTAAAAAAAAAATAAGCACATAGTCGTACCACTTTAGACAACATTTCCTGACGAGAAACTATTTTTTTTTTTTTAGTGGTCTCCAAAAATATGCCAATAATTTATTAAAACTCAAAGCTACATCAATAATATTTTCAGGATAAGTGCGCTTTGGTATCGCAAATGCATATATCAAATTATATTGAATTTGAAGTATGCATTCTTGAGATATAGCCTAATTACCGAAAACCATTAATTATGTAAATTTCTTGTTAATATTCTTGGGATGTTTACCGAAACCTTATCATTTCTTGTCACTACCCTACAGAACACATGCAATAAATTTCATTTGAATTGAGCCAGTCGTGTTTTAGAAAATGGTGATAAAGTTGACTGTTTGTTGACTGCTACAAATGTTGTAGTCCCAGGTGATAGTGAACTCTACGAATTTTCAGAGGAGGGTTTTCTCAACGACGCAATAGTTTATGGGAATTATGAAGGAAATTTCAAAAGCACTCGAGTTATCGCGTATTTGTACAAATCATCGCCTACTAAGGTCAAGTATGGGATCCTGTCCTGAAGTATGAGTCATCAATCCGAGAGGGAAATCCCAAACCCGCAAATCTACTGACGTAACTTCCAGTAAATTGTAAATATCAACCTGCTGCCATGTCTATCTTCTCACTTCACCGAGTTTCAAAGCTGACCTAATTGGCATATCACTCACTGGATAGAATTAATAATAATGTTAATAATGTTTATTTATTTATCATATATATATATGCTACTGCAAATACAATGAAATATGTCTTGGTTTTGCGAGATACAGACAAGCACGCAACATAAACAAAACCAAACACAAAAACAACAACGAACATACAAATTACAATACATGTGCATGGGTAAAAAGTTAAGACAAGTGAAATAGATGCACTCTCGAGATATTCAGGTTAGATTCGTTCAAGGTTCTAACAGCTGTAGGATAAAAACTGTTCAAAGACCGATTGGAACCAGACTTGATTGAATGATACCCTTCACCAGAATGCATCAATTGAAACCAATTATGTACGTGTACGCTGTTGCTCATCACGGACAATAGACATAGCTTTTTGCAACACTCGAGCCCTGTAGAGATCGTCAAGCAATGGAAGACTGAATCCAGTGATTTTACTGGCAGTGTTGACGACCCGATTGAGTCACTTCCTGTCATCCATTGTGGCATTACCATACCAGACAATGAGTGAGAAAGTCAAGACACTCTCAATCACTGCCCGATAAAATTTAACCAACAACTTCTGACTTACACGAAAGCTCCTCAATCATCTCAGAAAGAATAATTGTTCTTGGGCTTTCTTAACTATAAAATCAACATTAGTCTCCCATTTCAAAATCAGCAGAAAGATGGACACCTAGAAAAATGAAACATTGCACAACTTCTACTTCGGAATCATTCATGACTACTTGGAGTAATTCTGATGGGTTTTTATGAAAATCCACAATTACTTCCTTTGTTTTCTTGACATTTAGTTCCAGATTGTTGTCAGAGCACCATCTAAATGTATCATCTACTTGCTTTCTACACGATGATTCATCAGTTAATTTACATATCACTGATGGGCATATTATGAACAATTCTTAGTATAAACACCCTGAAGAATGTTTCACCCAAATTTCAGCCCTATCTGCCCAGTAGTTTTTAAGTTCTGGCTGTTGCTAAGGGTGCAGTCATGGTTGCTAGGGCCAATTGGGTCAAAATGTTTTGAACAAAATCTGCAGAATAACACTTTCCGAAACATCTCATTAAGTTTCAGTCTCACTGACCCGAGTACTTTTTGATATATAAGTTTTTGACCAAAATTTAACATTTTTACACCTAATTTGCATATCACTGATGGGATTATAATGGCCGGTAGATTCCTTAATCTAAATATGCCTGTAAATGTTCCCACCAAATTTCAGACCAATCTCCCCAGTCGTTTTTGAGATTAAGTTTTTTTTAAATTTAAATCACACTTTTTTAACCCAAAAAAGACTCTTTGTAGCATATGAATCATAGACACTCTCTATAATTCAATTAAGCAGTGCTAATAGTAAAAACAGTGTTTTCAAACAGTGGGTAATTTTCATGCCATTGGCATTGACATGTGAAGTAGCTCATAAAAGATTTAATGGTTTTATTGCATCAATACACAAGAAGTTGAAGAACCTTTCATTTGTGGGCTGAGTGGAAGCCCTGTTTCACACCACAAATCACAGGAATTTTTTGTATATTGCTGAAGGGATCATCATGTAATTAATATCACTTGATCCGTGCATCACCAGAAACATCCCTGTGAAATTTCAGCCAAATCAACAAAGTACTTTTGGAATTATTGACTTTTGACTAAAAAAAAACATTTTTAGCCCCATTTTGCATATTTCTTATCATGGCATGAACAAATCTTACTTTACATCCCTTAAAGAACGTTCCCATTACATTTCAGACCAATCTGCCCAGTCATTTTGGACTTTAAGTCTTTTGACCAAAAATCACATTTTTTGACCCAAAACGCACATCTATGAAGCGATTATTTCCATTTGAACAATTTTTGATTAGAACACCATAAGTAATGTCCCCACAAAATACCAAGCCAATCGGTCTGGTGGTTTTTGACTTTAAGTCGTTCACACACACACACACACACACACACACACACACACACACACACACACACACACACACACACACACACACACACACACACACACGCCAGGCGATGCCTATGGCACTACTGAACCTCAGTTCAATTGTGCTAAAAATTAAACAAATATCTATGGCTGCTTTAAGAGAGTTCAAGTCTTAATAATGCCGAATGCTGTCCTTAATCATTTGTGATGTAGTAACTTCTTTCTTCTGAATTTGCACTGTCAGACAGCCCTACCAGAGCTGGCCACTGATACCACCTATGGGATGAAAGCGTCCATTGCCTCCGTGTTCTCCAACAATCTTCTCGAACCACTCCAGTCTGCATACAGAAAGTACCACAGTAAAGAGACTGCCCTGCTCAAGATTCATGATGACATTTGTTTATCAATCGATTCTGGTAAATACGTCCTCCTTATCTTATTGGATCTTTCAGCTGCTTTTGATACCACCGACCACAACATATTACTGAACAGACTTTCTAATCTTGGCATCACTGGTATGGCTTTAAAGTGGTTTGAGGTCTATCTCCAACAACGTTACCAGTCAGTTAAAATTGGAAATACCCACAGTAAACCATCACACCTTGCCTGTGGGGTACCACAAGGATCAGTGTTGGGCCCTCTTTTGTTTACAATATACATCTCTCCACTGGGCAAACTCATTCGCAAGCATAACCTACAGTTTCATCAATACGCTGATGATAACAATGTATACCTCACCTTTTCATATCCAGATGCTTCTACAGCCATTTACTCTACAGAAACCTGCATCAGTGACATAAAACTATGGATGACAGAAAACAAGTTACAGCTTAATGACTCAAAGACAGAGATTCTCCTTATTCGCTCCAAATTCAACACATTGCCTGATCCAGTAGACCATCTTAAAATTGGATCAGCATCTGTACCTGTTGTGAAGACAGCACGGAATATCGGAGTTACTTTCGACAACACACATGCTGACACACCATATCAAGAATACATGCAATTCCATTTATAACCATCTCCGTCGAATTGGATCAATTAGAAAATACATTACAAACAAAGCCTGTCAAACACTTATCCATGCTATCTTGTCAGCCAAGCTGGATTACGGAAATGCACTCCTTTATGGTCTCCCTGATAATTCTATTGCTCTGCTTCAACGTACTCAGAACACTGCTGCCAGAATAGTCACTCGGTCAAAGAAATTCACTCATATCACACCAACTCTCCGTGACCTACATTGGTTGCCTGTCCACTTCAGGATTGAATTTAAGATCCTTCTCCTGACTTACAAAGCTCAAAACAATAAAGCCCCAGGATATATCTCAGAATTGATTGAGGAATATAAACCACAACGCTCCCTTCGATCAGCTAAAAAAGCCTGTTAGTCCAGCGTACATTTAACAACAAAACCAATGGCGGTCGCGCCTTTACAATCTGTGCTCCAAAGCTTTGGAATGACCTACCACAGGATATACGCCAGTCCACAAGCCTGGAAATCTTCAAAAAACGACTGAAACATCACATGTTTATGCGAGCATTCTGTGTAAATTGAACACCATCTAGCGCCTTTGAACAATTTGACTTTTTGGAATTTGGCGCTATATAAATTTTTATGATGATGATGATGATGAAATGCATTTTCTGTGACATTGGCCTGTTATTAAACCAATTCTAAAAGCTGGATGTTATTAGCTTGGATGGTGCCGTTGATGTCTGGTGGTGGTGCATTTGCCTCACTCTCTGCCATGCCATAGTACTAGTATGTGGTATCAACAGTCCAAGAGTAGATGTTTGGATTGCACAAAACTTAGAAGAGAAAAAAGTTGATGGTTGCTCCATGGTAACAGCACTTACACTGAAGTTGCCCAACTTCTATGTACTATTTAATCACCTATATTGCTCCCTACAAGAGTGCTCTCAATGACCCACAAGAACATTTATACCCACATATTGGGTACCTGTTACTGTCCTTGTGAGAATGTAGAATGAAGTAGTCAGACTGGCAAGTATGTCTAGAAAAACTTGAGCTTTAATGTCCTGGTAACAAAGTAACTGTTAAATCAATAACAAAACACAAACACAAACTTTGGCTATCATGAGGGCTACTCAGCACTGTGACCACTTGCAGCTGGGAAGATCACCAGCAGGAGTAAGGAGATAAATCCCCCCCCCCCCCATGCATCCCCATTAAATTTCAGCCCAATCTGCGCAGTAATTTTGGAATCAAAGATTTTGACTACAAAGATACATTTTTAGCCCTAATTTGCATATTACTTGAGGAATCATCATGCTATGAACAAATCTTAATCTACACACTCCTAAAAATGTTCCCACCAAATCTCAGGCCAATCTGCCCAGTAGTTTTTGAGTTTACGTTTTTTGACCAAAATGACAGTTTTTGACTCAAATTACACACAGCTGGTAAGATTATTTTGACGTGAACAATTTCCCAACTAGTCGGCAAATGTAAACGTAATGTTCCAACTAAATAACATGGCAATTGATCTGGTAGTGCGTGTGCACACACACACACACACAGACAGACAATCAGACACATACACGTGCATAGACAGACGGACAGACATTACACCATGCCTATAGCACTACTGAACCTTATCAGTTCGGTTGTGCTAAAATCACATTTTTTAACCCAAATTAAACACCGGTGGTAAGATCATTTTGAATTGAATAATTTCCCAACTAGACACCAAGGTAATATATTCATCAAATATCATGGCAATCGGTCCAGTGGTTTTTGACTTTGAATTGTTTACACACAGACACACACACACATCCATACAAACAGACAGACAGACGCCGGGCAATCCCTATAGCACTATTGAACCTCAGTTCAGTTGTGCTAAAAACTTCAAAATTCAAAGGGGTTAAATACCTAAAATTCTAACCATATTGCATGGATGAGATTTACACACACACACACACACACATATCCAACCAGCCAGCCAGACAGACAGACAGACACTTTACCATGCCTATAGCACTACTGAAGCGAAGAAGTTCAGTTGTGCTAAAAAGAGACGTGCTATTAAGAGTGGCTCCCATCAAAAAAGAGACATGATTTCAACAGGTGGTCATATTAAACATAGGGGAGGGGAAATATGAAAACCTAGTGAAATCCCAGTTATGTCACACAAAGATATACCTGTTTGTGCAATGATCAACCTTACCCCTGTCTCATGATCAAACTCAGCTATCAGTTCCGTGTTATAGTTCTTCTTACCACTACTACTAGGACTATATTGCCAAATCTGTCAACAAATAATAGAAAATATACATGGTAAGGACTATATTGCCAAATCTGTCAACAAATAATAGACAAGATTTAAACTGAATACCTCCTTTAAGACCAAAACTGTAGATTTTTGGGCTTACACACATTATTGAACTATAGCTAATATGATATATGTAACTGTATGAAATTTGAAGATTGCAGTTAACACATTGCCTACTTATTAAAAATACTGCCAATGGCACTAAAGTACAACTGTAATTGTTTGTTGGTATGGGCTTGGTCTTGTTGCTAGGCATATTTGCATACACTTCTAGAATCTTTGTTAATTTGCCTGCCCTTCCCGCATGTCAACTTTAAAATATAAACCATCATTTAGCTGTAGGTATCGCAGATGGGATTATCATCTTATGAATAATTCTTAGTATAAACACCCTGAAGAACATTCCAAACAAATTTCAGCCCAATTTGCTCAGTAGTTTTTTGACCAAAAAAGACACATTTCTTCCTTCTATAAGGAAGGGGATGTATTAGGGGAAAGTCTGTGTATGTGTGTGTGTGTATCACCATTTTCTAAAAAATGCCACCAATGGCGTTGTAGCACAACTGTACAGTTTTTACAAATGTTTATCCATATGCTAGTCCATGCTAACAATAGGTGTTCATTTGCTGAATGACTATCCAGTTGCCTATCCAACCATGTTGCTATCTTTGTGATATATGCGATCATTTGACTGTTGCTATGGCGTGGTCTTGTTGCTAGGTATATTTACATACATTTTTTGAATGTTTATTCAATTGTCTATTAATCCCCATTTTATCTTCACAATATATGTGATTATTTGGCTGTTGCTATGGGCGTGGTCTTGTTGCTAGGCAAATTTACATACATTTTTTTGAATATTTATCCAATTGTCTATTAATCCCCATTGTTATCTTCACAATATATGTGATTATTTGGCCGTTGCTATGGGCGTGGTCTTGTTGCTAGGCAAATTTACATATATTTTTTTTAATGTTTATCCAATTGTCTATTAATCCCTGTTGTTATCTTTGTGAAATACATGACCGTTTGGCTGTTACTATGGGCGTGGTCATGGTTGCTAGGGATATTTGCATACATTTTTTAAATGTTTACTCACTTGCCTACCAGAAGATGTTGTTATTTAACCAAACTATACTGCCATTTGCTTGTTGCTAAGGGCGTGGTCCTGGTTGCTAGGGCCAATTTTGTCAACATGTTTTGAAGAAAATCTGCAGAATAACACTAGTAGTAATAAAAATAGCGGTTCTGGATCACTAGAACGACATACCCATAAATTAAGCATTTTAACTTTAAAAAAATTGTTTAATCTATATTTAATTTTAGTAAATACAAGCATGGCATTGTTGTTCACTGTCGTTTTATAGTTAAGGGTATCTGGAACGACAGTGAACGACAACCCTCTGCCTTAGAGGCCAACGACCTTTATTTATTACTACTCCCGGCCATTGTTTAAATAGGTGCAACATACTGTTCGGAGGGAACAAAGGTCAATACATTTACATATCAATAGGCTCAGCTGTGGATGACGTCAGTATCCTTCACCTCTATGACCTTTAAGACAACCATTTGAACAAATGTTTTATATATATTTATAATGGTATATACCATAAGAGATAACTGTGTTACTTGCGGTAGGTTGGCGCCTGAATTCAAATGTGAAAATTGCAACAAGCGTTTTAAACATACACATCATTTTATCAAACATGAAAATATAAAACACTCCTGTGAGAATAATAAACATGAATATCCTGATGCATGCCCAACATGTGATCACAGTCGGAACGCAGGTCGCGGAGAACAATAGAAGCCTATTAAACTTCGTGGGGGGTCTACACGCATTAAAATTTGAATTTGCGCGTGACCCTGTATTATGGAATTTCTCACAAAATAATCAAAATGTATTACTTTTCACATGAATAAAGGGTATGATTCGATAAATTGTGAACTTATACATGTATTAATATATGATTTCGCATGTTTCATGCGGAGTGAAAATGAGAATCCGACGACAAAGTACCGTGGTTGCCGACAGTGTTAACTCATTACGTATTCAGCATGATATTGTAATTGTTGAACTCTCGCGTCCAAAAACAAATTTCGTATTGACTTCATATCGGAGAGGCCCTCTTTCAAAACGTGTACTTGTTTAGTAATGTCACTGTTTAGGACGAAAGTGTTAATCGATACCTACGTAAATTCTGCTAAATATTCGACCTAAACGCGCGATATTTGACCTGAAAGCGCCCCCAACGATGACCTTTAAGTGTTTGTTATTGTTTTTCAACAGTCGAGTCGTCGCTTGTTCAGATATTCACTTCCTTTCTCTCTTTACATCACTGTGGGCGACTTTTATTACCATTCATTTATTATTGCTCAATCTTCTCTTTTCATACCACAAGTTTTGTGGGCAATACTAATTGAAATAGCACATACTATTTGATTTATTCAATATTACACTTCAATGGACACAAGAATTACTAGGTAAGGGAAAATTGGGGTGATGTATATATGCACAAAATTATTTGTGTGCATGTTTATAATTTGTAGTGGGAATAGGATGGTGTATCTAAGAATTCTTTGTCAATATAATATACAAAATACACATTTTAAAAATATATAAACAACTTTATTAAATCCCATACATTTAGAAATTATGGTCATATATGTACACACCTCTTTAATTTGAATATTGCTCCATAATGCAATGTTTTTGAAAAACATGCTTTAGTAAATATATACTTATTTTAGGACATATTTATTTTCATTTCTTCTACTTCCATGTAACATAAAGTAACAGATAGCAATTAATATGGATTCAACATCTAAGGATTTCAGGAAAATGTCAAGATACATCATATGCATTAATTTATGTGTTAGTTAAATCTCTCCCTTCTAAAAAATGAAGTGTCACTAAATCATTAGCCTTTGAGTGGTATCACTCTTATTATTCATCTACAATTCAGGATGTCATAATATTTAAGAAACTACAAAATGTTATAACATGTAATTTTATCACAAACTCTTGCACAACAGCAACTACCACTACAAATAAAAAAATATGCACTTTCTAAGCAACTCTATTCCTTCCTTCATCAGAATTCCAATTGCTAATATACATATGATCTGCACTCATATTGCACTCATTCAGTTCCTCACCATCTCATACAAATATCATCATTATCTACCTCATCACTATCACATACACTTTCACAATCATATCTGGTCTATTAACAGTTTTCTGCATCTCTCCTGATAGTCTTTAGTCTTGTACATGTATTCTGTGTATACACCTGAACTGAATATAGCAAGACCCCTTGTTATTCATCTTTCATTTGCAACAATATAATTAATATTTTCTTCCTTAATTATCCCATACATGTACTAATTTTTGATTGTCAAAATTCCATCCGTAACTTGCCAATAGCTGCAGAGTAAGTGTCTACCTGTGCCCATTTTACTTCATGAATATGAAAATAAATGTGTTGTTCTACGTTGGTACTGAGCTGGAATCAAGGAGTCTTGTCAAAGTTAGTACACAGAAAAAACATTCTAACAATAAGGTTCTTTCCTGAAAAACATATACAGGTTAGCAGATCTTAAAATCCAGCTAAATGTATCTTCTTCAGTGTTTATATGATAGTTTTGTCAAGGTATACCAATATCCTAGGAATAGTATCACAGGATGGTTGATATGGCTCCACTAGGTGGTAGTTAAATCTGGGTGAGAAAATAGCTTCACATGGATAACTACAGCCACAACACCTAGCTAACCTACAATACAAGGCTAAGTACAGTAACTAATACCAGGCTGATTACATCCATACTACTAGGACAGTCAAAATCCAAGAATTATTCGGTGATTACAGAATGGGATTTCTTGTAGAGCTAGCAGCATTCAAAATGGAACATCCATCAGTACAATCAGATCTGTACCATGTCTGCCCATTTCACATCTCTTTTAGAAGTAGATATGTTGATCAGCTAAATTACACCATGATGTGAGTTTTATGTCCATTCTCCTTCATCCTACCCCACCTATTCTAAAATTTAGTGTAACTGGAACCACACAATTTTTTTTATTAGGTCTTACATATACTGATTTAGACATGTAGAATTTCTAGGTATGCTATGTTTAAATGATTCAGTCTATGGGTTTCCTACATACTACATTTCAATAGTCTGAATCTACATGCCGTGGGATGATACATGATAATCATTATAGTTTCTGTCTGTATTTGCTTGTGGAAACAAATAGAACTTCTGCCGTAAATAATTTACTATTTTACAACAATAACTTTTACACCATTCCATTTCACTTGGTTTCAGGTGTAAACAATTTAACTCGTTACCTTCTCTACGATGTAAATCTAGGTTCTATCCAGATAACCGTTTTGTGGCACTATTGAATCCAAAAATTTCCACTGATACTACAAACTTTCTACATGAGGCCTTAAATTGCAGGGAATAACACCATTTACAACTAAGACATATGTGATCTTTAGTTTATTTATTTTATATACATGTACTTCATGTCCTATAAGCCAGAGGGCTGGAGGTGGCTCTCTCTGTAAACCGAAAACCTTATAATTTTATAAGTCCATACAGGATACCTTAACAAGTAACACAACAGTATTAAAATTGCACATTAAAATATATTTCATTTCATGGCATTAAATACCATCCTCAAAAGTTTTACCTTGGGGAAACTAAAATTACAAGTGTTTCTTACATTGTTACTACCGGTACTGTACCTGTAGCTACCCCTAAATCTGAATCCCTCATACACGTAATGGCAGTAAATCCAACACAGATATTAGGTGTATCACAATCATGGATTAATGTTTTGGTAAAATAAAATGCTTGCTTTAAGTAGGAAATAACATTGAAAAAAAAAATGAAAAACAAAAACTAAATATGAAAAAGTATAATGATTGACACTATTAATCACTCATAATAGATTCTTCTGTTTTAATACTGTAAATCAATTCCTATTTAAGTTTGAAAAATCATCGTAAATAAAGTTAATCAATATCAGTCAAGTGAGTAAATAAATTAAACCAGAGAATGTGGACAAGTTAAAAATATAACAATACCTATTGTTCTCCATAGATGATCAACAGCAGTGTGTCATATCAGTCATAACCCTTTATAAAACATCACTGATACTATGTGATACTATACTTAAGTTTGGGCCACACACTTTACTGAAGTGGCATGTTAGTAAATGTGAAATCGAATCATTGACCATTATTCTAGGAAAAAAAAGAAACATGGAGACATGTCAGATTTTATAACTATGTTGTTACCCCTGAGAGTCAACATCATTGTTACATAATCGCTAAAGATGGAAATTAATCGATGATCGGAAATGGCGGGGAAATTACTGATAATGGATAATTTTAGCAGGAAATCATTCCAACACATGATACACAGTAACAATATTGTTGTGGTTAGCAAATGCCACTAAAATTTATAAATAGGAGAACTTGCAATTTTGCATCACATTCGATGTGTGACGGTCTTGTTTATAGGCAGAAACTATGATGGAATAATATACAATTTCTCTAATGATTATATTGAAAATTCGACGTTTTACACTGTGCATCTCCACATGCCGGGTCATCTCAGATCTCACACTTTCAACACGGAATTTCCAAATCACTGTAAACCATTGGAAAGGTCGTGAACCAAAGCGAAATTTCACAAATTGCATAACAAACAACTCAAAAGTATACCTGGATATATGGCATGTCATAGTTGTTTTTAGGACGCATTTGTTAACGCAAAATATCGACCCGATAATTACGGATTTGATTTGCGTAAATGGCGACAAAACTTTTCGTAGGATTGCATTCAAATCATCAAGATCGACCTAGATTTACAAAATATCTACATAACACCAATGAGACTTTATCGATGTAAAAATGTAGCAAGTACACAAACATGACAAATGCAGGATGTCTCAAATACGGACGGATGCTAAAGTAATAGTACTCACCGGTCTGACCCCGGTCCAGGCCATCTTGTGACTGTAGTAAACATGCGCGAAAAACCTGCGCAAGTGCATTTAACGGTCAAATCGCGTACCTGCGTTCCGACTGATCATATTTTGCCGAGTTCACATGTGATAAATGTGGGTTTGCATATAAATATGAGTGTCATTTAAAGAAACATCTTAACAGAGGAACACCTTGCATTAAAGAACCCAAGAGATATTTCTGTGAATGTGGTTTAGAATTAGGTAGTTATTTTACATTGTATAGACATAAAAAGAAAAGTTCTAAGTTGTGAAATACCAATTGAACAAATTAATATCATATAAATATGGATAAAAATATATCTTATTCATATAACATGGATAAGATTCAGAACCCACTCACTAACCAAATGATAAAAGTTGGTGGTCGTGTGTACTTTAAGCTTATACAGAATGGTGTTTTACAACCCATTCCTAATACCACACCTCCAAGAGAAGATAATATTTTAGATTGGCCGGTACCTGATAATCTTCCTCGGCCATTAACAGAAGAATATATCATGAATCCTATCACCAAACGTATGGTTAAAATAGGTAATGATACATATCAAACTCTTATTAACAGAGGCTACCGGCATGTAGGTGGTGTTTTTATACCACCCAGATACCACAAACTCGAGAGAGCTTTAAAAGGATACGTGAAGTCATATGAAATTGATATAACTAAGAATAAACCTCATAAGCAATTAACTGAAAATAAATTGTTAATAAAGGAAATCTTAGAACAAAGTTTACAAGATACAGGTGGAATAAAAGCGATATTAACCTGGAAGATAACATTTGTTAAAAGTGGTAAAGATATGGAGGAGATAACAAGTGATGGTTATTTTAATAGTAGTCCATTACAAATTATAAATACTGAACAAATAGAGGAACAAATGAATGCAAGTTTCGAAAGAATTATTGAACACATTGCCAAATGGTTACGTGAAGGATCTGGTTGGCAAATAAAAACACTTCTTAATTTTTATGTAAATATTGCAAGATACAACCCTTTACAAGGTAACTCATATATTAAATTACCAAAAGAGTTACAAAATCCAAAGAAAGGCCTCATTAATATATAAAACAATGACAATAACAATGAATGTTTTAGATGGTGTCACTTAGCATATAAGTTTCCAGTTGAAATTGATAAAAAATACCGCCAATGGCATTGTAGCACAACTGTACAGTTTTTAAAAATGTTTATCCATATGGTAGTCCATGCTAACAATAAGTGTTCATTTGATGAATGACTATCCAGTTGCTTATCCAACCATGTTGCTATCTTTACGATATATGCTACCATTTGGCTGTTGCTATGGGCGTGGTCTTGTTGCTAGGCACACTTGCATACATTTTTTGAATGTTTATTCATTTGTCTTCTATTCCTGTTGTTATCTTTGCAATATATGTGATTATTTGGCTGTTGCTATGGGCGTGATCTTGTTGCTAGGCATATTTACATACATTTTTGGACTGTTTATTCAATTGTCTATTAATCCCCTTTGTTATCTTTGCAATATATGTGATCATTTGGCTGTTGCTATGGGCGTGGTCTTGTTGCTAGGCACATTTGCATACATTTTTTGAATGTTTATTCATTTGTCTTTCTATTCCTGTTGTTATCTTTGCAATATACATGATTATTTGGCTGTTGCTATGGGCATGGTCTTGTTGTTAGGCAAAATTACATATAGTTTTTGAATGTTTATTCAATTGTCTATTAATCCCTGTTGTTATCTTTGTGAAATACACGACCGTTTGGCTGTTGCTATGGGCGTGGTCATGGTCGCTAGGGCCACTTTTCTCCAAATGTTTTGAAGAATAACACAGAAACATCTCACCAAGTTTCAGACTCGGTGACCAAGTACTTTTTGAGATATAAGTTTTTGACCAAAAATGAACATTTTTACACCTAATTTGCATATCACTCATGGAATCATGGTATGCTTAATATTTCTTTGTCCATACATCCCTAGATACATTCCCATTAAATTTCAGCCCAATCTGCTCAGTAGTTTTGGAATTATAGATTTTTAACCAAAAAGACACATTTTTAGCCCTAATTTGCATATCACTGATGGAATCATCCCGTCATGGACAAATCTTACTTTACATCCCCTTAAGAATGTTCCCACCACATTTCGCACCAATCTGCCCAGTAGTTTCTGAGTTTAAGTTTTTTGACCAAAAATCACATTTTTTGACCCAAATCACACATCTGTGGATGCGATCATTTTGATTTGAACAATTTCCCAACTAGACACCCAAGGTAATGGACCCACCAAATATCATGGCAATCGGTTCAGTAGTTTTTGAGTTTAAGTTGTTTACACACACACACACACACACACACACACACACACACACACACACACACACACACACACACACACACAGACAGACAGACAGACGCCGGGCGATCCCTATAGCACTACTGAACCTCAGTTCAGTTGTGCTAAAAATCATGAAGTATGTAGTTTTGGTTATAAACTTGTCTATTGTTATGATGATACATTCTGTAAAGAAAGTGTTATAGAGGACGAGATGCAGCCAAGAAATTTATGGAAATGATGCTAGCAGAAGTTAACTTTTGCAATGCTATAAAACAGCAACATTTTAACAAACCTTTATGTATGAGTTAAAACGATGAAACACACTGCCATATTTGTGAAACATTATACGAAGAAAATGACATTCGAGTCCATGACCATTGCCATATTACTGGTAAATACTGTGGTTCAGTGCATGAAACATGTAATATCAATTTTCAAGTAACGAAAAAAATACCTGTCGTATTCCACAATTTAAAAGGGTATGACAGTCATTTCATTGTTCAAACCCTTGAAAATTTTAAGGAAAAAATTAATATTATCCCACATTCTATGGAAAAGTTCATGTCTATAATGGTTGGTACGCACTAAGTCTTCATAGATAGCTTAAATTTCCTAAATGCTTGATTAGAAAAACTAGTAAGTAACACAAGTGATTTCAAATACACAAAACAGGAATTCCCAGACAGCCTAAAACTACTAACAAGGAAGGGTGTATACCCCTATGACTACATGGATTCCATCAAAAAATTCAATGACGTTAGTCTTCCACTAAAGGAAACATTCTATTCCATTCTACATGACGCTTGTATAACCGATGAAGACTATGAACATGCACACAATATTTGGAAGCATTTTGATATGCAAACAATGGGTGATTATCATGATATGTACCTTAAAACCGATGTACGTTTATTAACTGACGTATTTGAAAATTTCCGAAAGACATGTAATGTATTCTATAACCTTGATCCCTGTCATTATTTCAGCACTCCTGGGTTATCCTGGGATGCAAAATGACTAAAATTAATCTGGAATTAATAACGGATACAGATATGCATCTCTTCATAGAAAGAGGTCTCCGTGGAGGTGTCTCTTATATATCCAATGGTCACACAAAGGCAAACAATCCATACATGAAAGAGTATGATCCAACCCAGGAAATGAAGTATATCATGTATCTAGATGCTAATAATCTCTATGGTTGGGCAATGAGACAATGGGCGTATGGGTAGTAACAGCTTTTGAAAAACGCTCCGTATAAAATCGCTAAAATTACCATTGTAAGCCCAGTAAATCATCCCAAAGTACAGCAAGATGAAATGTATTGATTGTGGTCAGTCACGAGGAGTACGTCTTTGCCAAGGAGACCTTGACCTTTGCAAGAAATGTGAGGCGAAGCGGTTCCCAGCTCCAAGTTCAAGTTCAAGTAAGCACCAAGACAAAGACAAGATGGCCGACCGAGAAGAACAAAGCCAGTTTTCCCAGATCTTGTCAACGCTAGCATCACTGAGTGACAAGATTGAAAAAATACCAACCGTAGAAAGGAAGCTTAATGACCTACAGGCATCCGTCGAATATATTAGTACTTTCTTTGATATGTACAAGGAACGAATGGAAAACATTGAGGCAGAAAACAAAAGCTTGAAAGAACAACTAGTGTCCATAAACGACAACTTAACCACAACACAACAAGAACTGAGGGATCTACAACAGTACACAAGGCGAAACAACTTAGAAATACACGGTGTCCCAGAGCAGCCTGACGAAGATACCGACTCTCTGGTTGTAAAAGTCGCCAATTCAGCCGGCATCCACATCTCAACGAGCGACATTGACATCAGTCACCGTTTACCGTCCAGAACACATGCACACCCACACCCAAGACCAGCTCCAATAATCGTCAAGTTTACCAGAAGAACCATCCGGAATAACATATATTCTGCCCGAAAACACATCAAGAACAAATCTACAAGAGACATGAACATTGACAACCACACTGATACCAGAATATATATCAACGAGAACCTGAGCCCCGCCAACAAACAACTTTTCTACAAAGCAAACGAAAAGAAGAAGTCTCTACAATGGAAATTTATTTGGACCATGAACGGCAACATATTGGTGAGAAAGAACGAAGAAAGTAGAGCAATCAGGATAACATCAGTGAACGACATTGAACGTCTGCAGTATGCTCATTAACTTGTATATTTGTAAATACCATAAATAGACTTCTGTAAATAATGGTTTCTATTGACACTCAACCATCAACTGTAAATTACAACTGTAAAGCATATTCACTGGAACAATTTAACTCAGGTACAACTTCTTTAACCTCTACAAATGTAAACAGGCAATTTTTTTTCTACTTTTCACTTGAATATCAGATCGCTAGGAAAACATTTTGATGAGTTAGTTTCATTCTTAAATAGTCTACAGACCAATTTCCCTGTCATTGCGTTAACTGAGACGTGGTTACATAATAATACTGAATGCTCATTATTCAATCTCCCGTCTTACAAAATTATCACCTGCAATCGTGAGCATTCCCAAGGTGGAGGAGCAGCTTTATATATTCACAGTTCATTGTCATTCTCCCAAATTAACACCTTTCAAATTGCACACTCCGAATCAGTATTTGTAGAGATGTATATAGACAAAAAGAAATTGGTAGTTGGCGTAATATACAGGAGGCCTAATACCTCAGTGCATGAATTTTTTACGAGCTTGGAAAACTGCCTGGACTACATGTCTTCAAGGAATAAAAATTGTATAATTTTAGGAGACTTCAACATAGACGTCAACCAGAATTCCTCCATAAATACTGAGTATAATGCCCTCTTAAATAGTTATAATTTTGTACAGACAATCAACACCCCAACTAGAATCGCCACCACTACAGAAACAATTATTGACCACGTAATAACTAATATCACAGATTATTTAATTGATTGTGGGAGTATTGACACTGATATCACCGACCACTTCCCAGTTTTCGCAAAAATCAATCATTTTGAGTATGTATTTAACGCTAATTCAACCTTCTTCAAATGTGATTTTTCAAAGTATAATTGTGAGGCATTTCTGTCTGATCTCAGCAACATTTCCTGGCAACCAGTTTTTGACTGCTCTGACCCAAATAATGCTTACACTGCTTTCTGTAATATATTCTATCAACTTTCCTCGAAACACGCCCCAATTAAGCACTTTAACATTAAAGGTTCTGGATTTCGCAAGCCATGGCTATCAAAGGGCTTGCTAATTTCGACCAGGACTAAACACAAATTATTCTCAAAAGTAAAGAAATCACCCAATAATAGCGATATCAGGAACAAATACAAATTATATCGTAACATACTGACAAAACTTCTCAAATCAGCGAAAAGGCACTATTACCACATTAAGTTTCTGTCCAATACAGGAAACACAAACAAAATTTGGAAAACAATTAACGAGATTTTAAACAAAAATAGCAAAAACTTGTCATCCCCAAAACAAATAAAAGCCTGTGACCATACTGATGTACTCTTGACAGAAAGCAGTGACATAGCTGAAACTTTTAATGACTTCTTTTCAAATATTGGACCTAATCTTGCAGCAAATATAAATTCTCCCGAAAGTTTTGATAGTTACCTTACTGACAATTACCCCAATTCAATCTTTTTTCGTCCAGTTAATGAAAACGATGTTGCCAAGGAAATCAGTCGCTTAGATCCCCGGAAAGCTATGGGACACGATCATATTCATCCTAAACTCATCATTGATTCTGTTCATTACATTTCTCGTCCACTAACCCACATTATTAACTGTTCTCTCACTGAAGGCATATTTCCAGACCCACTCAAATTTGCAAAAATATCACCAATCTACAAGAAAGGCTCAGTGCTTGAAGCCAGTAACTATAGGCCCATTTCTATTCTACCGATACTCAGTAAGGTTTTCGAATCAATTGTACATGACCAGCTAACCACTTTCCTCGACAAATTTAATATTATTATAAATACCCAATATGGATTTCGAAAAAAATATAGTACAAAACTTGCTTTAGCTGATTTGGTTTCAGACATTACAGACAAAATGGACAACGGTCTAATTACATTTGGCATCTTTATTGACCTTAAAAAGGCTTTTGATACTATTGACCACCAAATTCTACTCAAAAAACTTTCTTACTATGGAATCAGAGGTGTACCTCTCCGCTGGTTCCAAAGCTATCTGGAAAATCGTCAACAGGTTGTTAATATCAACGGCTTCACTTCAAACCCAAGACAGATCAAATGTGGCGTACCGCAAGGATCTATCTTGGGACCTATCCTTTTCTTGATTTATATTAACGATATTAACAAATCTACTGATGCTTTCAACATTCGACTATTTGCTGACGATACTAATCTTTTCAAATACATGACATCCACCCATATTAACCTTTCTCTTCTCAGTAAACCTCTTGACAAAGTCAACCTCTGGTGCAATGCAAACAAACTTACAATTAACATCGAAAAAACAAACTATATGGTCATAAAAACGCCCCAAAAATCCACCCATTTGGAAGGACGTCTTTGTATTGGCAATACACCCGTGAAGGGAGTGTTGTCAGCCACATACCTAGGCGTAGCAATCGACCCCTCCCTTACTTGGAAGTCACATATTGAAAAAGTGAGGAACACAATCAGCCCGAAAGTTGGCATAATTTCACGCATTCGGCACTATGTTCCTAAATCTGTCCTCATCCTCCTCTATAATAGTCTAATTCTCCCCCACCTTAGTTATTGTGTTGAAATCTGGGGAAACACTTATCCAACAGCCCTTGACCCACTTTACCGTCTACAAAAGAAAATAGTTCGTCTCATAACCTTCTCTGACTACCATGCACACTCTACTCCTCTCTTTAACCAACTTAATATTCTTGACATCTATAAACTTTGTAAACTTCAGACTTGCATGTTCATCTACGATCTAAACCATAACCGCTTTACACACACTCTTGACCATTACATCACATACCAGTTGTCCCATAGCTATCCAACCAGTGCTAACAACAGTGGTAACTTTCCAATCCCTAAGGTTAACCTCTCAATTAGTCAACACAACTTCAAGTACGCATCTATTAAAACCTGGAACTCTGTGCCTATGTCTGTAAGAACGATAAACAATAGACATAATTTTAAGAAAAACTTAAAGCAGTATCTTCTGAGGGAATAACCTTTATCTGTTGTCTCTTTCAATTTGCCACTGTAATTTTATTTCTGTATATTAGAACTTGTGCTTGTTACCTGTTCTTATTTTACTATTTTTTTCCGTTACGTTTATAAGCTTCCATTTAATTTTGCCACCAACACTTCTCCTTATTTACTAAGAATTGTATTTTTGTTGTTATTGTGAAACTCGTACCAGCCCAAATTTGTATTTATTATCTACATGTACGGTCCATGGACATTGATTAGTTCCTACGAACTATTTCCATGGCCCTCACCAGAAATGTTTTATCCGTTGCTTTCAGAGTTTGTGTATATATTTTTCTCTTCTGGTGGAATAAATTTCAATTCAATTCAATTCAATTCAATGACTCAATTTTTACCAACACATGGATTTAAATGGGTTGACCTAGATTCACTCAATATAAGCAAGTACACCAACGAGAGTGACCATGTATTAATCCTTGAAGTTGATCTTGAATATCCTAATGAGTTGCACAATCTTCACAATGACTATCCTTTAGCACCTGAGAGACTATGAAGAAATGAAGAAATGTTGAAATGTTATCCCCACATAATAAAAACATACGCGACCGCTTTAATATAAAATGTGGAAATATAGAGAAATTAACCACAACTCTGAGATCAAAAAAGAATTATATACTTCATGTTCAAAACTTAAAACAATATTTATCACTTGGTTTAAAAGTCACCAAAATTCACAAAGCTATTGAGTTCAACCAATCAAAATGGATGTCGCAGTACATCTTATTTAACACAGAAAAAAGAAAGAAAGCAAGAAATGCATTCGAAAAAGATTTCTTCAAATTAATGAATAACTCTGTTTTTGGACGTACCATGATGAATGTACGTAAACATCGTAGTATAAAATTATGCACAACAGAAAAACACATTAAGAAATTAGTATCCAAACCAACGTTTGTTATACAAAGAATTATAACTGAAGGTCTAGGAGCAGTAGAAAACAAAAAAGAACGATTAACCCTAAATCAACCCTTATATGTTGGGATGAGCATTCTTGATCTGTCTAAAACTTTAATGTACAACTTTCATTACAACTATATAAAAGAAAAGTATGGACCACGAGCTAAATTGTTATTCACAGATACAGACTCATTAATGTATGAAATTCAAGCCAGTGACTCTTATAAAGTTTTTACAAAGACAAAGACCTTTTTGACAACAGTGACTACTCACCAAAGAGTCCATACTACTTTGATTATAACAAGAAAGTAATTGGTAAATTTAAAGACGAGTGTGCAGGTGTACCGATTACTGAGTTTATTGGACTTCGAATTAAAATGTACTCTTACATAACAGAGTCTGCTTCCACACGTAAAGCCAAAGGGATAAAAAGGTCAGTCATAAAAAAGAATATGACTCATGAAGAATATAAGACAGTACTTTTTGAAAATTTACAGATAAAACATTCCATAAATACTATATGATCAATGAATCACCAGATCGGTAGTTACACAATCAATAAAACGTCTTTGAGTTGCTTCAATGATAAACGTTATGTCCTTGATTGTCATAACACATTAGCATATGGCCACGTTAATTTAAGTTGATTTATGTAAGCTCGAGATGATATGAAATTGTATAGCCATTAAAATCTCTCAGTTCTTTATTTTGATTAGTTATCCAAATTTGAAGACTAGTTATATCCATTTTCTTGATTGGCACCGGAACATTAGCAGGAAATGAATAAGTGACAGCTTTTCCTATTTCACCCCGGTCCTGTAGTGTTAAAACTTGTAAATAATTAGACCTTTTCCCATTAATGTAATTAGTAGGTGTATCTATAATATCACAGTAGACTACATATTCAGTCACAAGAAGAAAGTCTGTTTTGTATGTACTAATACTTGATGTATCATATTCTCTCTTCAAAACCAAGTATTTTTGCGAAATTTTTAGGCTTTGAAAAGTCTATTTTAACATTATTATCGAGCACCATCTGTGTTTTTCCTGTTGGCAAAATTCTCTTAAAATTAATTAATTTCATTCTAGCAGTCGCTTGTGTTAATGTTTCTACATTGTAATTGCCCGGTTCTATTCTTTTAACTGACATTTTGTTGTTAACAGTAAAAGCAATTTCATTGTTTTCTTTCATAATATTATACCAGGAATTATACAGTTTACACTCCAACAGTCGTATCTGTCTATAACCAGTAAGTGTTAATCTGTAAAACTGGTAGTAATATCATTAGATTCTTTGTTTATATACAACTTCATTTCTTTTATAATATACATATACATGTATATATATATATTTATAAATTATGCCATCAAATTTTGGACTAGGTATGACACCACAATGATATTCACTTTCTGATCTCAAAGATGTTTACACACCCGCGCCTTATTTAACTGGACATAATAATAAAGACTTAAAATGGAAATATAGTATTAAATCATTTAGTTTAGAACCAGCAGCACTTCAATCACATGAGCATACCAACAATTTAGTAGACCTAAATGACATAGATGAGACAATCGAAGAATATAGAGCAACAAAACATCATATACCATTTGGTTTTGCGTATAGCAACAGAGATAACAAGTTCTATACTTTTGATTTACAACGAGATTGTATTGAATTGCTTGAAAAGCCATTAACTATTGACTATGGTTTAACTGACCGAATTTCTTATGTGTTGGTTTATAATGGTAATAATAAGACATTTAGTTTAGCTGATGTCAGACACTAATTACCGGAAGCAGACTCTAGACTAGACCTTCTGAACCCCAAGTTACATTTACAAATAGATACTACAAAAACAATAGTGAAAGAAAATAATACTTTTCGTTGAATTTTACATTCAGGGGAATGGTATTGTAGTTATAACGTTCAAGAAGGAGATGTTAAGTTATTTTATGACACACAGTTTAAAATATTGGGTTTGAAACCTGACAACGAGGCTAAATTAAAATTGTTTACTGCTAATGAAGCAATGACGGAAGATATAAAGAAAGTAACCAGTGGTACCACTGTTATCAAATGTATTAAATTAAATACTGAGAGTGTATATGATACTCTTTTGAATGGACTTTCAATATCATGTCAACAACATACATTATTAACTATTGAAATTCATATTGAGAAAGAACATATCAATGTTACTTTTACAGAAAATAAAGTGTTATCTAAAATATCACAAGAGTTAAAAGAAAATGAAGTGTTATATGAAATAAAACAAGACTTAAAGTTTCTAGATATCAAAACAATAACTTTGAAACGTATGATTCTTATAGATTTTAAAATATTTTGATAAATATATACAATGAACAAATCATTAAGTTTGTCTCTCAATGATCTTAGGGATTTTAAATCCATGAAACCAATTACAGGTGTTAAATATCACTTAGAATATGAGAGTTCAAGTTAAAACCTGTAACAACGGAAGAAATTGCAATAATTGAATTAGACCATAAAAGAATTGTTAGACTATTGGTAAATGAATTTTCTCATATAATAAACACGGATAAAGTAATATTTGATAGTAGTAGAAACTATTACTTTATACACCCAGGAACTTATCACATTCAACATTTTGTAGACTCCGGTGGTATTTCTAAGGATATCAACGAGAGATCAATAGTTAATTTTAATATAAAATTCAATGATAAAACTAAAATATCTCATTCAACATTCGTTATAAACAAGCAAATTATACCAGCATCTGTATCTCGATTATTTCGTACTGAAAAAATGATGAAAGTCACTATTGGTTTTGAGGTCTTTGATCATCGTTATTCAAAAATAACTTTTCATTCCACTTTAATCATCAAATCTTATAAAAATAATATACATACATATATAAGTGATACATCTATAGATATCTTGAAAAATGATTGATCAAAATATTAAAACGATACAGGATTTGATTGATTACCTCACACGAGTATGTAGTGCATATAGACGCTCTTACAAATTGTTAAGTCGTGTCAATAAAGCGATACTCATTACTAGTGGAATTGTTTCAGGAGCTGGCACATTAGCTGCAGTTCCCGCGTTACCAGTTTTTATCAGTGCATTAGCTGCTATTCCAATAGTCATTACAGTTGTCAACCAAAACCTAAAGCTATCAGACAAAGTAGCATCTTTGAAGTTACAATATCAACATTTCAAGGAATTATTAACATACACGCAGGCAAATGTATACACTGAAACACCTCAGGAATTTATCCAAGAAGTATTACAAACTGAATGGTTATTCAGAATAATATAATATACCACCTTGCTAGTATGGACCAGTATCTGCGAGACTTGTATTACAATTCTGATTTAGCATATACAGTCGGATCGCTAGCCTGCGGAAATGGCCGGCAAGATCAAACGAATTAATTTGAAAATAACCGCCACAGTGAACGCTCACTCACGCTAAACTCAAAGATTTCAAAAGAGCATTTTTGATATTTCTAAGAGAGATACCAGCTCAAAACTTTCACAATATATTTACAATAGTACCTTCTTCATGTGTCGAATTTTTCACGAAGTTTTACCGTAACAGTCTTTAGAAAATGTGATTCTGCTATCACGAGTTCGGATGGAGGACCTATGTTTCACGCACAAAAAATACAATAAAAAAGTTCAAATTCCATTTTTACATGTCTTCAAAAACAGAACTGTAAAGTCTCCTGTATCTGGGGCTCGAAACAACGGAGAAAATCGATGGCGAAATCGACCCTCCGTCGCAAGCCGAGCACTAGAAGCGGACGCGTTAACTAGGTCAACCTTGTTATTTTATGACGTCATACGCTGACTCGTTCAAACTGTTGAAATTACAAGTTTATATCTGTTGTCGAGGTTAAAGGGTTAGTGAAAGAAATCGTACCAAAGAAATACTTGATGAGCACTTTTACAAAAATGGTCTACTTAATATACATTTGTGTAATCAAATGCGTTACGGTTGTAATTATAAGCTTTATTTAAAACACTACATGAATGAGGTTGTTATGGCCATGCATTATTATTGCGGGAACCAGCCAGTCCAAGCGATCTTGAAAGGAAGACGGGTCAACCGAAAATTACACAGCTCTTCCCGTGAAACTGGTAAGTGACGGGTAAAAGTGAGATTGCACTTATAAGTGGAGTAACAATAACTGTGATCGGTGTGGAATTTTTGTATCAGTACGACACGAATGATGTTCTGGTTTTCAAAGCCTGGCATGCCTCGAAAGCACACGGTACAATCAAGTGTTACGTTGTACCATGGAAGTATTAGCTCCAATGTACATAATTATTTGAAAACTCAATGCAGTGGTCAATGTTCAAACATTTCCTTCTTGCTGTTAGTATTAGGACATTTGTAGCTATTGTAGTTTTGTTTTAGAAAAAGAGAAGCATGTACATTGGATATCCAACAGTTGCTGTTCATGTCGTGTAACTTTGACATTCCAAGTACTCAGGCTGTACATGCAAACCTAACTAATACTTTATAGGTTGCGATTATACATAAGTGTAAGTAAAAAATTCAAGTGAAAGTGGGTTTAACTGTACTTGCGTATATTAGAATAAGGGAGCTATTGTATTGTGTATTAATGACTGAAATGCTGAGGTCTATTATCATCATCATCATCATTATTATATATTATTATTTAATTGTGATGATTATTTCATTTATTTTAAAACTTGTTTTGGGTGATACACTCGATCCCATACATAAAAAAGCCAAATAAAACAAAACCATACAAAGTTTAACATTACAAACAACAAAAAATGTGATAAAGAAGGTAGAAGTTATATGATTATTAATATGGGTTTGCTATTTGCCATTGTTCTGATACAATTACAAGTAATTGGAGTTTAATTGTATTATTTCTCAAAACAAAATATCAACCTTGTGTGTAATATGTTTATGTTCTTTTGTTATAATGAAACATGGCAAGTTTTTCTATTTCAACGGTACTATTGTACCAATCACGAAGACGGGTAAAGCAAATCGTAAGATTATTAAAGTTTTCAAGATTGGCCACAAGGAAATATATATTCAGTCAGACATATTCTCAGATTTTGGTACTTTAAAATCCTTGTTACAAACCCCATTCTCATTGGATTGGCCAGAGAATGTGTTGGAAGAAATTAACATAGATGGTGATGAAGAGCAGTTAGAGATTACATAATATGTAAATATTGATTTTAAAAATATATATTTAAAAAATAAACAAGTGTTTATAAGTAAAACATGTGTATTTCCTTATGTGATATACTTGTGTATGCATTCTGCTTTAGAGTTGGATGTCTTTTTACTTTAGCTCAGCTTGGAATGAAATGTTTGGAAAAAGTCAAAATAACGTATAAAACATACCAAGTTCATGATTGTAACTCAATAAATGACACAAAATTAAAAGATGAATAAACAACTATTAATCATTCAAATTGTACCAAAATCTTTACACACTTTTTGATACTTTCAAAATCCTTCTTACAAACCCCATTCACACCTATTATGGTCACTTTAGTAGTCCCCTTTTAAGTTAAATATTATGTCAAACAGTACAAAATACAGCTATACTCTGTGAAGTGGAAGTATGCGCAAACATTTGTCCCAGGTTATATTACTGTGTAAAGGATTGAAGAAAAACGTGCACAACACTGACTAAGTGTGATTCCAAGAGTTTCTCATTTACCCCTCCTGATTCCTATACAGATTGTTGATAAAAATGTTGAAATTGTATAATATAAAAAAGGGAAACTACAACTCGACCATGGACAAATGATATTGACTGTAAGTGTGCAGTAGAATAGAATCTTTAGTAAATGACCAGAGATGACCCCAATGTGGCTGTTATGTAACACCCACCACCACTGAAAACTCATTGATACAGTGTGACCTCTCTGCACTGCTACCTAAAAAGGTGGGACACGACCCTCGCACACACTTTAATGAATTGACATTCATAGGTAATGTAGTTGAAGTGTTCCTCTAACTATGTGGGCAGTTTGCAATAGCTGAGTACATGGAAACATGAAAAAGTAATACATTTTGTGGAGCTCATGGTGGTGTAACAATACATGATTTTATGAATCGACAAGAACCTAGTTATTTTAAAGTAATATCACACAAAAAATACATCAATGGAAACCTCTGAATGTCCTTGACAATCTCGTGAAAAAATTGACTTGTATGCAAATGAGGCATTCAAAACCAAACGGCTGCTTATCTCTGTTTGCTTTGTATGACTCCCTACTGTGCTAACTATCTGACTGTATAGCGGCATCACAAAATTGTGGCGACAATAAAAAAATAAAATATAAGGAATTGAAACAATGGTTGGATCAACAAGAAGTTTACACTATATGCACAAACCAGCGATTAAAAAGTTCTCCTACCACAAAGTAATTGTTTATGGAATTGATGACCAGTGCCAATCTGACATTGTGGAGATGACTAATGACAAGAATTATCGTTACATCTTGACTGTTATCAATGTGTTATCGAAGTATGCCTGGGCGGTACCACTCAAATCAAAACGTGGTATTGAAATGGCTGACTCCTTTGAGTTAATTTTCAAAGACTGTGAACCGAGTAAAATTCAATTTGATGAAGGTCGGGAATTCTACAACAAGCATGTTAAGGAGCTTTTTGAAAAACGTGAAATTGAGTGGTTTAGTACACGATCCGATAAAAAAGCATCGGTTGTTGAGCGCTTCAACAGGACACTTAAATCACGTATGTATAAATACTTTACTGATAAACAGACTAGACACTGGGTTGATGTACTAGATCGTTTAGTGGACGGTTATAACAATAGTTACCACAATTCAATCCACATGACTCCGAAGGAAGCATCACTACCAAAGAATGAAAACATCGTTTGGTATAATTTGTACGGTGCTTATCTCACTGTTTATTGGACTCCTAAGTTTAATATTGGTGATACTGTAAGAATTTCCAAATACAAGAACGTGTTTGCTAAAGGATATCTACCAAACTACACACATGAACTTTTCAAAATCAAACAAATTATCGGGTGAAGACATCGAAGGTAAATTTTATGAGCAAGAATTATCACTTGACATGACCAAATAATATAAAGTTGAGAAAAAATATTACGCAAGAAAAAAGTCAAAGGCCATGCCATGAATACGCATTAGTAAAATGGTTAGGGTATGACAATAAATTTAACTCTTGGGAACGATTGAAAATATTAAAAAAATAATATAATAAGATGACATGTTTGAGAACATAAACATAACCAAATTTTTAAACAAGTACAAAGATTTCTTTGGTTTAATGTAGAGCTCGAATGGGACACCTTCAGAAAAATAATATGCATTTATTAATAGTAAATCCAGGGATAAAATTGGAAGACTCACACCTTTATCAAATGATTTTATCCTTTTGTAAAGAAGTTGAAAAAAAGAATTTTTTTTAACATATTGAATTCATAGGTCTATTTCCAGACCCTGAAGACAATCAAGAGGCTAGATTTTTGAATGAATACTGGGTTCTTAAATTAATACAAGATACTAGGAACAGACATATATTTCAAGATAAATATGGAAATTTAGAAGTAGGTTTTATATAGAACCCGAAAAAAAATGTGGTCGTTAGGATTACCAAAGAGCTTAAAGTCAAAGTCAAAGAAACAACCTCCAAGTCCCAAGGTGCTGGAACTGGAGCATCATTTTCCAAAACCATTTACGTAAAATAAGAACGCTAATTATGCACTACATCAACCATTTAATAAACAGTTACCCGTGGATTTACGAAACGCACTAGTCAACATGGATGTTTATGTAAGTGAAACTGATAACTTCACTATAAAGCTGAGGGATTTATTCAAAGACTATATATAAATTCATAAAAATGCAGGCAGTGCCAACAAATGGTTGAAAGGACCAAATATGCATTACTGGGACCAACAGTTAAATTTTGCTGTTTGGATAGCTTTGGCTGGCTGTGGAGTTAGTTTAAATGATCATCTCAACAACAACAGTATTCCTAAACAAATTCAATCATTTTTTAGATTCCACAGGTACTTTACGGTAAGAGGAATATTGAATGAAATGTCTTGCCCACTACCTGACAGTGATACATTTAGTAAGGCTGATAATTTATACGATGTACCGACATATCACAGAATATGCGATGAGTTTGGCATAGATTACAACACAGATTTCAGATTCACATATGACGAAGCAGGAAACAATGGTATAGGTATCGGATATGAGTGGTGGGGAGGTAAAGCACATATAAAAGAAATCAAATATAAATTTCAAGTTACAATGGTTGAATTACCTTAGGCTGAAGATGAGGCCTGCAGGAGCTATCATTGGCATAAATTTCAAAATGCCAACTATAAACAGTACAACTACTTCGCTTTAAAAAACAGTACAGGCTTCACACAAGCAGGTTTAGGACTCAATCGAGGCTTATGTATATTGTATGTTAGGAAGACAAGCAGACATGCGAGTAAGTATAGCAAATCCTGGTGGCGCCGGGCAAGAAATGAGACAAAAAATGGTTGCATTACTGGAAGACGAGACAAGAGGAATAAACAAGGATAACCCCATTACCAAAATGTAATCAATGCAACAAGGGTAAAGTTAGATCTAGCCATTTCTCCTTCTTTATGGTTAATCCCGAGTAAAATTATCATAAATTTAAATACGAATGTGGCAGGTTATAACAATTTCTTACAACAGGCGACAGAAGATATGAAGTTCGGTTATAACAACATAAATAATGACGTGAAAAAAACAGCATTAAAGGAAATGGAAGGTCATGATGACCAAGTCCAACGGCTTGACAGACCACATCAAATTGAAACTCAAGTTGAAATGAGTACCATGACTTCAAAACATGACATTGTTCATGAATATTCAACACTTGGAATATTAGTTGAGATAATAGTTTTAAGTTATGTATTTATATAGGATGACTGACTTTGATCCTTTTGATATTGATCCTTTTAAGGAAAAATATTATGGAGACCCTGGTGAAGACTATGAAATGCCGGTGTATTCACAAGATTTGCTGGATTTGCTGGAGCCAACGGAGCAAGAAACATCATTTATAGAAGGTCCTGCAGGCTCTGCCATAGATAGACTTACTAAACTAACCAGATTTAAACTGAATGCCTCCTGTAATGGAATCACTAATTATGCAAATAACTCATTAAATTAAAAAAAACAACAATGGTAACAGGCTTTGTTATTGGACAAGTGTGCTTTCTTAGGTAAATGTATGTAAGAGTGTATGTTACTGCTTAATTACTGAATATCGTTCATTATTCAAAATACTCATTAAAGGTAAAAGTTGTAGCAACAAACTTCATAGGACAGGTGCGTATTATTATGGTTGATATATGTATCATATTATACGAAATTTGAAGCTTGCATTTTTAAGATACAACGTAGTTACGTAAAATCATTAATTATGCAAATATTTCATAAAAACTGTATGCTATAGCACCAAATTTTATAGGACGTACCTGCTTTGTTGTGGTTAACATTATGTACTAATTTGTATTGAAATTGAAGTATTCAATCTTAAGATATAGCCTAATTACTGAAAATCATTAATTATGTAAATTATCCATTAACACTGTAAGGTACATCAACTGACTTTATAGGACATACACAATTTTTTATGGTTAATGTATGTACTGAATTGTATTGACATTGAAGTATGCAGTCTTAAGATAAAGCCTAATTACCAAGAATAATTAATTATGCAAATTATTCATTAACACTGAAAGGTACATCAACCAGCTTTACAGGACATGTGCGATTGTTATTGTTAACATGTGTACTGAAATATATTGAAATTGAAGTATGCAGTAGTAAGATATAGCCTAATTACCAAGAATAATTAATTATGCAAATTATTCATTAACACTGAAACGTACACAAACAAGCTTTACAGGACATATGTGATTGTTATGGTTAACGTGCGTACTGAATTATATTGGAATTGAAGTATGTATTCTTAAGATATAGCCTAATTACTGAAAATCATTAATTATGCAAATTATTCATTAAAACTGTACGGTGCATCAACAAACTTGATAGGACATATATGTTCTCTTATGGTTAACGTATGTACTAAATTATGATGAATTTGAAGTATGTATTCTTAAGATATAGCCTAATTACCAAAAATAATTAATTATGCAAAGTATTCATTAACGCTGTAAGATACATGAACGAATTTTATAGGACAAATGTATGTTGTTATGTTGAACGAATATACTAAATTATATTGAAATTGAAGTATGCAGTCCTAAGATATTGCGTAATTAGTTGATTTCATGAATATGTAAATTTCTCTAATTAAACATTAACAGATCTGTCTCAAAACCTAATCAGGTCTAGCTATTACCCTAAAGATTACAAATCCCAAATTTCATTACAATTGAGCCAGCCGATTTTTAGAAAATGATGACACAGACACACAGACAGACAGACAGACAGATGGACAGACAGACAGACAGACACACAGACACACCTTACGGGAGGTAAAAATCAACGAATTACAAGAAATGGTAAACTTTTAGCTTATAGTACAATAAAAGGTAAAATTGGTACTGAAGCTGCTGATAGGCTTTTCTTAGACACTTCGTCGAAAAATGTTGTTAAACAAGAACTTCCACTTTTAAATTTGGATGAACTTGAAACTAGAGATCTCACACCACCAATGGTTGGTTATTTAAGGGACTATCAAGCCTATCTCAGCAGAGATACTGTAGGTAACAAAGATGAAATCGCTAAGGTTGAAAACAAAATTGAAGAATGGAATGAACTCAATCCTGAATACATAGTCATGCGTAAAGAGTTTAGAAGAGTTGTATGATAGAAAAAAAAAGAATTAGAAAACCGACAAAAAATCGAAGAATTATCACAAGACGAAAAAAAGGAATTAGGTAGACTTTTCAGATTAATATCCTAAAATATAATAAAGAATCTAATAGTTAACGCAATAAGTTAGCCGAGATATCTGCTTTGAAAGAAGTACTCAAAGACTCAGAACTTAGTATTAAAGATAAGCTAACAATTCTTTTCAAACGTAATGGAGTTACTATCGTTTCATTGGCAACAGCTCTCAGTTTAGTCATAACTACCATAACTATTGCAATAGGAGTACCCACCAAATCTAATGGTACTAGTTGAGGTGGGCCCGGTACTGGTGGTCCAGTTAAAGCAGTCTTTAAACGTGTTGCAGACGCACTGAAATGGCTTGGTAATAAAGCAGCGATGGTACTGCCGGGTATTATAGGCTCTATTGTATCGTTTGTATTAAAAACAGCAGGACAAGTAGTACGATTTATAGGTGAGCATGTATGGTTGTTGGCAACTGCAATAGCAGTGTACCTTTATGAATAGAAATAAAAAAAATAATATTTTTTTATTATTATAATAGCTATAAGAAAATACCTTACAGTAAAGAACTTCAAGGTAATTACTCAAAACTAAATGCTCTCGGTAGTAAAGGAGAAGGAGAGCGAACTCACCACGTTGTAACGTATAATCCAAATCGTACAAAACCCGGTGAAGTTTTATTTATCAGATGTCCAAAATTAGAGGACACCATTGTTCTAACGGATAAATTAAATCTCGTCTTTGATCTTAAACTAGAAGGTCATAATAAAAATTTTGTCGTTCAAAATTTGACTGCCAATGTGATCAGTCGAATAGTTTTAAAATCCGAGGGTGAAATCCCTATGGATTTAACAGGTTACAACTTAGTACAAACATACAAAGATCAGTCAGAAAATCTTAGAAAATTGAGAAGCATCCAATAACGAATGGACACGGAGCCGTATATCCTTCGAGCTTAGGTAGTCATATCGAATGGGAGCTTACCCTTTCCCCCGTTAAACAAATCCTGGTGAGTGAAGACACGGATGGTTGGGATTATACTTTTATAGAAGTAAATTTTAAGGATAATATGTATCATGGTAATGGGCTGAAGGTCATGAATACAAAAGATGGGGTTCAACTGGAAATTAAACGAGAGGCTACAGACCCGCAAATATTTTCATCATAAGTGATGCCATACTTAATATTGAAGAATCTAAATTAAAATCTATTATGAATTAATAATAAATTTATTATGATCTTGCTTGAACCCCCTTTCAATATGCTTATCAGTGCTCTGACGTGTTCGGGTAAAACAGAGTTTGTTATGCAACTGTTACAGATGCATTACAAGAATGTCTTCGATTATATAATCATAATCTGCCCAACGTTGATAAACAATAAAGCTTACGATAAAAAATGTATTTACAAAGACTCAGATATTATTACAATAATTCGCAACATAGAAAAAATAAATGAAAGTATTGAACTCGCGTATGATTGTTATAAAAATACAAAAAGTCTAATCATACTAGATGACTGCGCTTTCACAAAAGATGTTAAATCTCGAGTCAACATTTTAACAAAGTTGGCATTTTAAGCTCGTCATGATAATATTAGCGTATGGGTACTTACACAACAATATACGAGTATCGCCAAGACATTTCGAGAAAATATTGGAATGCTTGTTCTTTACTACACACCAAGTAAAAATGATGTGAAAGTTATAATTGAAAACTTTAGAATGGAATAAATAAAGAAGAAGTTAATTTGGTATATCAAACAATTAAAAAAGTATTCCTTACAGTAAACTAGTGTTTAGATTAAGACAACCTTATAGTATAGATTTGGTATAATGTTAATTAATGATATTTTATGGTTATTCATTGCATTAGTTATCATCTACTATTTTCAAAAAATAAAATATATCTTTATATTATATAACAAAATGGAACAGTTGTTGGCAGAAATTTTACAGCCAGTTGAATCAACACCAGCATCAGTAACAGCAACACCAGAACACGTGTCTCTAATCACTAAGTACAGAGAAAGATTACTATGTATCATTGCTGCTGGACAATCGAAAGCTTTCTTGGGAAAAAAATTCACTCTTGAATATATAGCAAAAGCAAATGACAAAGAAATTGAAAAATATTATAAGATATATGAAAGCACTTACAGTTCTCTCGTAAGTGACAACATTGTAAATGGAGTTTTAATTGGGCTTAGTATATTATAAGAACTTTTGCTTCCAGTGCATAATGTGAATAAATTAAGTGATGATTTGAAGAACAATTTTCTTGTTACGAACCAATTCAAACAAATTACTGGAAAGTTAGCATACAGTTATGGTCCTCTTTTAGCATTGACAAGTGGTGGTGTCACTATTTTAAATAACATTAACTTTGCAACCCATACTTGCCCTAAATAAAATGACTTAAATGACTTTAATAAAGTTGAAAAGAATGACTTAAGTCAACATGAACAAGTTCTTGATCAAGTTCTTGAACAAGATCTTGAAAACAACTTGAAAATTAACTTGAAGGAAGTTGAAAAGAGTTTCAAAAACTTAAAGTGAGGACCTTGAAAAAAATATTTTGTATTATATATATCAGTGTAAAAAAATGAGTGATACAAAGTGACTTAAGTGACTTTAATAAAGTTGAAAAGAGTGACTTAAGTCAACATGAACAAGTTCTTGATCAAGTTCTTGAAAACAACTTGAAAATTTACTTAATGAAAAGAGTTTCAAAAACTTAAAGTGAGGGCCTAGAAAAGAATATTTTGTATTATATATTAGTGTAAAAATGAGTGATACAGAACAGACTCAAGCAGAGACTGTGACTATAAAAAGTAAAATTAAAAGTCCAGGTAGAGTTGCATGGGGTAAAAAATTATCAGTAATATGAGCTGAAACAAAAAAGAAAAAGAAATTAAAATCAATAGAGCCGAAGGAGCCAAATGAGCCGAAGGAAGTGACCGAGTTTCCCCACAGCCGGACAATGACGGCACACAATTTTAGTAATTGGGGTAGTTGGTTTATATTATAAAAAACAGTCATACATAAATGATAAAGTAACTAAATCTGAAAAATTTAATTATTTTTTATATTATATATATATATATATATATATATATATATATATATATATATATATATATATATATATATATATATATATATATATCTACAAAATGACAGACTATACTAAGTTGATCATGAATGGTCTTTATGATGGCGCAGTTATATCTGCTTTAACAATAGCAAATAGTTTAATCCTTGAGAAAACTATGAAAATGGCCCCAGACAGCCCTAAAACAAATGTTTCATTTAAAAAGTTTGCTTATCTTGCAATAGCTGTGAGTGGAGCAGTATTGGAAAAAGATATGTTAGAACAAAGAAATATGTTACTAGTTGATCCATATAAAGGGTAAATATATAATTTTATCTAAATATATATACATAATGGGTGCTGCAATCGTGATGATGGTTCGTGGAGCAGTTGCAACTGCCTTTGTTGGAGCTGGTTATATAGGCAAGACACTAACTGGTGACACAAAAAAAGAACATGAAATTAAAGAGACATGATTTAGCTTTGGAAAAATTCAATAAAGATCGTGAAGTATGGTTAGAACATAGACAAAAAGTAATGGATTTTATAGCAAAGCAAAGAAATTTAGATGTCCATGCAAAACAGAATCTGATTATGACTGATGAAAACTTAAATTTATATCAAGAATATCATCCTCGTACTGAACGTCTCAAAAATGAACCTCAGTTTGGTGATTATTATCAACCTTCTAACAATACGAAGATATACCAATACCTTTATTTAGCTGGTGGTGGAATATTATTAGTTTATTTAAAATATATATATAAATATAAAAATATAAAATGGAAGAATGTAAATTGAGTAATCAGGAAAAAGCAACCCATGATTGTACAAACATTTGCTGTAAGCTCTTTGGAAAATCTCATTGCTCGCATTGTTGTGATTTAATGTCAGACATGAACTGGTATGATGCTATACATTATATCATATATAGACGAATCAATATACCTCGTGACGATATTTATAAAAACATTTGTGATAAAATGGAAGTATGTAAATTATGTAAACAGAAAGATGTAGCCCGCTATTGTTCAAACATTTGCAGTATATTCTTTGGAAAATCTCATTGCCCGCATTGTTGTGATTTAATGTCAAAGATGAACTGGTATGATGCTATGTATTGTAATAAATGTAGATGAATCAGTATACCTCGTGACATTATTTGTAAAAACATTTGTGATAACATCTATGGAAAATTCCACTGCATTGGCTGCTGTACTATTAGTAAGTCATTAAATAAAAGCTTTCATGAACAAGTGAAAAATAAAAATATTTATAATCCTAAAAATCACATAAAAAAAGTTTTTGAAAGGTATAATCTCAATTATTATCTTTTATCAACTGTTACTATAATATTTTCATCAATCAATGAAGTTCATACAGAGCCAACACAATGTCGATCACTCACTTTAGCATTATCATGATAGCAATTCTATTATACTTAAAAAAGTATCAGGAAGCAGATAAAATGACAGAGTTGAAAATAAAGGCAGGTGCACAGAACATAATCCTTAAACACTTTTGGGATAAGGGGCGACATCAAAATCAAAAACATCGTAATTACGTGTCGTAACAAGTAAAGACGAGTAGCTACTAGTAGTTACGATGTACTACGGTGAATATTCATAACTCTCGATGCATATTCATGTACTTTAGGTTGTAGACAATAAAAAGTAAACACATATTGTCAGTTATTAATGAGCCCAAACTACGACCATTTACGCGTAGTCTTTATTGTGAAAAAAAATAATGAAACAAAAAGATTTTCTTTCCTGTGCAAATCAGTTTCACGCTTACTTTTTTCAATGTTATTCATTCGATGCCTTCTATGGCATTCGTACAGTCTGAGTCGGCTAGTCAACTAAGTGTTTCAGATATATTCAGGTGTTTACCTAATATGTCTTGCCTAAAAATACCTTGAAGAAGAATTTTTATTCGAAACGTCGGATTTTACATCTATTTATTCGGACTGCCTCACAAGTTCCTTAATATGCACTTCTCGGCTAGTCAACAAAGATGTCGACCATTTTCGTCTAGCTGGAAAACGTGTTAGATTCAAGTCGCAGGATTCGTCAGTCATATTCGAACATTGTCCACAAAACAAATCAACAGCTAAAGCTTGTCTCGCATTAATATATAGTTTGATTTGATTGATTTAGATGTCACCTAAAAACATTTTGTTTCTTCAAAATTTTGAGGAAAAACGTCATTTATATAACGAAATTTCGGGTTACGAATAACTGAATAAATTCATCACTTGCATCTCTATGTTTATCTACCAACATCAGGCCATGTGTTGCCGAACATTGCGATTTCTCAACTCAACCCCATCATTTAGGAATGTTACTGTACTGAGAAACATAAAATATTAGTTGTTGTTTTAGAATATATAAAACAAACCCCGTTATTCGATGATATAAAAGTCAAAACTGCACTTCCGCAACCCGGAAATTCAACAGCATTTCTTGGCCCTACCATGGCCGCCAAGCGTAGGCTTGTAAGTTGTACTGTTATTTTGTCGACCGTGCAAAAAACAAAAAGAAAGGCTATTGATGCTTTGAAAGTCACACAATTGTACGATAATCTTCCTCAAAGATTTACTGTTAACCCAGGACTGTTACAATATTACGTTCATGCGTCCATCACAATAAATTTCGAATACATACCGTCATGTTCGTGAAAAGATTTACTGAATATTGAAAGTTTAAACTTTGATTTCGTGCATATCTTATTGTTTTTTTTTATGAATATTGCCCATGAACTTGCACTTATAAAAACATGTACAGTACTAGTTTCATCAGCACATTACTGGCTGGAGTATGTGGTTTTCTTTGACTATTAGTTGTATAATAATTAGGTTAATGTAAAAATATTTTTACATTAACCTAATTTTTTTTATTCGGTTCAAATGGTTGTCTTAAAGGTCATAGAGGTGAAGAACGATGACGTCATCCACAGCTGAGCCTATTGATATGTAAATGTATTGACCTTTGTTCCCTCCGAACAGTATGTTGCGCCTATTTAAACAATGGCCGGGAGTAGTAATAAATAAAGGTCGTGGGCCTCTAAGGCAGAGGGTTGTCGTTCACTGTCGTTCCGGATATCCTTAACTATAAAACAACAGTGAACAACAATGCCATGCTTGTATTTATTAAAATTTCAGATGCAGAAGTTCCGCAGATTGCTGCCTACAGCAGACAAGCTACCCCACCAAATCCTGCCACCAGAGGACCTATTCAAGATATAGACCTGCAGGTAAACAAATTGTGGACGTATGCTATTAGCAACCAGACAGCCAAAGCATATCAGACTGCGATGACACGATTAATCCAATTCAGCACTATGTGTGGTGTCATCACTCGACCAGGCACACTTCCGCCCCTATCGGAGACCATACTTATACGTTTTGTTACATTCTGCCATCAATATCTCGACTTGAAATACAATACTATTAAGCTGTACCTAGCAGGGATACGTTTCCATTACTTACGGGAAGGAAATACTAACCCCTTTGCCAATTCAGAGAGGTTGGAGTACATATTGAAGGGGGTAAAACGAAGTCAAGCAATTACAGGAACAAACACTGAAAAACGTTTTCCAATCACATACAATATCTTATGTAGTATCACTTCTGTGCTACAGAACAAAGTCTTCTCTTTCAACGTCGATCTGCTTCTGCTATGTGCATGCCAGATGGCCTTCTTCGGTTTCCTATGCTGTGGAGAATTTACAGTCAGGAACACGGTAGATACATCATCTGTAATACGACTGTGCGACATTGTGTGGTCGCAGGATAATTGCCATTATACAATCATATTGCGGAGGTCAAAAACTAACCCATTTGGCAATGGGACACTGATCCATATATTCAACATTTCAGCGTTAAACACACTGGGCTATATGAAATAGTTACTACTTCTTCGCCGCCGTCAAGGTGCAACGAACTTATCACCTCTATTCTTTGATCAAGATAAGGGAATTCTCACTAGAGGACAATTCATTGGCTACTTACGCCACATACTAAGTACAATCGGACTGGACGTGTCCAAATTCTGTGGACACTCATTTCGTATTGGAGCAGCTACATCAGCTGCGGCAATCGGAATCGAAGATCACATGATACAGAATCTTGGCAGGTGGTCATCAAACTGCTATACTCGATATATACGGATTGCTAAGAAAGACATTCAGCAAGCACAAGTCAGCATGACACACACATAGAGTATTCTATATGCATCTGGAGGCCTCTAATCTACTTTCATTTGGTCTCCACTAACTTTAACTATCTTGGGGGCATTCGTTACATTTACTGCTCAGCATCCATTCCACTACTTTTGGGCCTTTTCCCCTTGTTCAATTACCACAATACAGAGGATGGTACGTCATCACCAGATTACATGTGTATACGTAAGGGGAGCACAGAAAATTGTCAGAATGTTTGTACTATGCATAATTTTCTACTTAGGCTCCTTCTAGCCTCAATCTAGTTCAAGCTGCGTTTGGAGAACATTGCTAAATTTGTCTCTGCCTACCGAGTCAATCCCACCCACCATCCCCATCACCACCTTCGTTTACTTGTTCTAAATCAGGCAGTTCTCTCAGACATGTTAATCGCATTTCTTTATCCTTGCAACATGTGGCTATACATGCCAGACATAACCTGTTCTAATGTAATTACCATTCGTTTTCCTGCAGATACTTTCAATCTGTTCTGTAAATCTTCTTTGGTTACTCAGCACTACCACAGTGACGGGCCTTTTCCCCTTGTTCAATTACCCCAATACAGTTTACAGTCAGCTGAAAACTAATCAATCAGCTCATTTCGAATACAAATTCATTCACCTACATGTAGCTATGTCTGCCGGGTCCTCCCCAGGTAGCTAGGATCAGACACCTGACGGGTCCTCCCCGGGTGCTCTTCTTGGCGTATTGTAAATTCTCCCCAGTACAAATTCAACCTAGCTATGTCTGCCGGGTCCTCCCCACGTAGCTAGTATACAGACGCCTGCCGGGTCCTCCCCAGGTGCTCTTCTCGGCTTACTGCAAATTACCCATGTACAATTCACCACCTAGCTATGTTTGCCGGGTCCTCCCCAGGTAGCTATGGTTACGACACCTGCCGGGTCCTTCCCGGGTGATCTTTTCGGTTTACTTATGTTTACATTCAGGAGCACACATAGGACCTATCTGCTGGGACCTCCCCAGGTAGCCTATACTCCTTACACCTGCTGGTGATCTTCCCAGCTGCAAGTGGTGCTGAGTAGCACTCAAGATAGCCAAAGTTTGTGTATGTATTTCGTTATTGATTTAACAAGTTAGTTTGTTACTAGGACATTAAAGCTCAATTTTTTTCTAGACACACTTGCCAGTCTCACTACTTCATTCTACATTCACACAAGGACAGTAACAGGTACCCAATATGTGGGTATAAACTAAAATTTAATATAGATTAAACAATTTTTTTACCTTCGCTGTCAACGAAAGCTGAAAGCGTAGCTTTAGGTATAGGTGGGTATTGAGGTATAGAGTATAGGTGAATCATTGGTGTCCGTCAACTTTTTATATTTTCATCATCTTCTCTGAAAGTGACAGTCAGAATTCTTCGATATTTGGTGTGCATGTTCCCTGGGGAGAGGCTATTCAGATTTGTTCATGCCAAGTTGATCTGTGCCATTTTCAATTTTTTATAATTTTTTTTCAAAAAATGATATTTTGATCATCTCCTCAAATACTACTCATCAGATTGCTTTGATATCTGGTGTGTTGATGCGCAGGGGGTAGCTTACTCAGATTTGTTAATTTCAAGTCAGCACATCTTTTCTATTTTTTATGATTTTTTTTGTAATTTAACAAAAAAAATTATATGTTAATGAGCATTGTGACCGACGCCATATTGGAAATCAGTCCACGAAACTTTAAGTAAACTGCCACTTTTCAAAAGACACTATTGATGTCAAACAAGCAATGTAATATGTGCTATAGTCATAATTCTATGCATCGTGCACCCAAATGACAAGTGTTTGTTCGAAACAAGGTTGTAAACTTCAAATCCAAATTTTGCACCCCTTCTATACAATCAGCCAGTCTGCAATACCCTCATTTGCATACAATCTATCCTCCAGATAGCGACACTTTGAATGGCTGCTCACAGGCCTTATTTTTCGGTATTTCAACTCGCCATAACTTTCACTAGAGGCCCATTTTAGATACTGAAAATGCCTAAACCTCAACTGACATCTCTTCTTTCGTGTCAGCAAAATAAATTTTGGCATTACATTTAGGAATACCGATTTACCGACGAATTCGGGACGCATAATTGAGGCCCTGAAATTACGACCCGGTTTTTCGCTCATAGTTTTCGCTCAATACGGACCGGAAAGTTTACAAATTTCACAAAAAGGTGGATTTATATGTGTTTTAAATAACCATGGCAAGTAAATTTAGTAGGATTGTTGTGTAACGGTCCCGACCGTTCAAGAATTTTCGGTAGAATATGACTGATTTGACCCGGAAGTTGTGATTAATTCTATATTGACGTATAATTTGGAGTGACAGTGAACTAGAATGAAGACAACTTGCGTAAGCAAGGCAAGGCATTCCAAGGTCATAAAGGCATGAGGGTTTAAACTGTGTTTATTGGTCGACAGTTTACATGTAAACACAGATAACGAGTGTTAGTTATCTGTGATGTATCGACATGAACATGTCTTGCCATTTCCAAAATGCAAATATTTGGCAAGTAAAAATAATTAAAATAATCACAACTTTAATTTGACTTCAGACTTTGCATTATGCATGTTTTACGTATCTTTCCCCGCTTTACATGTAAATCCGAAAAGGTTCTCTCTAGTCATGTCAGTGATTATACCGGGGCTGCTTTGAGTATGAGTGAGGTGAAGCATGTTGAGGTATTTTGTTGAATTATAAATATTGCGAAATGTCAAGTAAAAGGTTTAAATACAATGGAATGATGGAAAAAAATTGGCCGAGTCTGCTGACAGGTGCCGGTCACAAGACACTCTGTAAATTTAAATATTAGACGATGTTATGTCTACTACAAGTTGAATGTTGTTGACAATTAAGCTTATGGACAGTGTTTTTGGTAAATTGCCTCAAAATTATTTTAGATCCCTAGTTTATTTCATTAATTATTAAAATTTTCAAGGGTTAAAGCTGTACGACACTGGAATTATTTATAGCCAACCTCAAAAATCCTTTGTGTGTGTGTGTGTGTGTGTGTGTGTGTGTGTGTGTGTGTGTGTGTGTGTGTGCGTGCAAATTTTCCAGTCATTATTTTTCTGAGATTTTGTGTAATTTTCATAACAGTAATTTTTTTTTATAAAATGGTGACTATGGTATGAAAGTACAATATTTTACCAACTTTCTGTGTAAAATGTGTTTTATAGTGAGACATCATATGGAACCACTAACCAGTTTATTACATCGCTACCAAAATAAAAACTAAAAAGAACAGCGGAGCTATTCTGACCGGTAGGTCGCTTGTTTAAAGTTAAAATGCACTGTACAACATTTTACCCACAACTCTCTCTGATATGGAGTGTTGGACATCATCTCCTTGAAGTCAGACAAATCTCACCAGTGTATAGGGTTTTCTATAAACATTTTTTTTCCATTTTGCAAGCATAGAATTGCCACTGATGAGTTTCTGAATACCCATTTTCATCGGTTCTGGTATCAGTGATTTATTGTAGAAGGAGTAGCAATTTTAGGAATTTGTCAGCAGATTTTCTTGAAAGACATGAAGAATATTTGCGACGAAACTAAGGAAACTATGACTTTGCCAACGATATAGATTTATTTGAATAGGTATGACAAAAGAAATTTACATACTAAAACTCATCATACACACTGACTACCCAAGTTATTGACACTTTGACAGTGAAAAGTGTTTTATTCACAGCACATGCTTAATTTAGTTGTTAGTTCATTTTCATACAAAATTTAGAACTTTATTTTTGATTCCTAAGCGTTCTTTTGCTACATATTAATTAAACTTAATTACTATGCTTAAAATGTTGAAAAGTATAGATTATTGAAAAAGTTATAAAATAAGGAACCTCTAAGCATACCAATCAGAGAGAGTTGTGGGTAAGATATTGTACAGTGAAATGCTTAATTTATGGGTATGTCGTTCTAGTGATCCAGAACCGCTATTTTTATTACTACTAACACTTTCAGAAACATCTCACCAAGTTTCAGACTCATTGACCAAGTACTTTTTGAGATATAAGTTTTTGACTAAAAATTCACATTTTTACACCTAATTTGCATATCACTCATGAAATCATTGTATGCTTGATACTTCTTCGTCCATACATCTCTAGATGCATTCCCATTAAATTTCAGCTCAATCTGCTCAGTGTTTTTAAAATTATAGATTTATAACCAAAAAGACACATTTTTAGCCCTAATTTGCATATCACTGATGGGACATCATATCATGAACAATTCTTAATAAAAATACCCTGAATAATGTTTCACCCAAATATCAGCCCAATCTGCCCAGCTAGCAGTTTTTGAGTTTAAGTTTTTGACCAAAAATGACATCTTTTTACCCAAATCATAAACTGGTGGTAAGATCATTTTGATTTGAACAATTTCCCAACTAGACACCTAAGGTAATGGACCCACCAAATATCATGGCAATCAGTTTAGTGGTTTTCGACTTTAAGTTGTTTACACACACACACACACACACATATCCACACACACACACAGACGCCGGGCGATGCCTATAGCACTACTGAACCTCAGTCGACCGAAATTTGGTAGACATGTTTCGTAGGGTAATGGCAAGAACTGATTAGGTTTTGGTAAACATACCATGAATATTAATGAGCAATTTGCTTAATAAATGTTTTCAGTAATTAGGCTATATCTCGAGAGTGCAAGCTTCAAATTCAATATAATTTGGTACATATACATTTGGGATACCTAAGCGCATCTGTGCTGAAATTATTATCGATGTAGCTTAAGTTTCAGTTTTATAAGACATTGACAAGTTGCCTAAAGTGGTGTGACGATGCAAATTGTTAATTGTTCATGATTAGTTCTGCAGTAAACTCTTGTCTTCCCTGAAGTAGCAATTAATGTAGGGAGATTTATTTTTGTTTTCCCTTGGATCTGCAGTCTGCATTGGCTGGACAAACACAAGAAAAAAGAAGATCGAGGCAGGGTATTTAAGTGATGCAAACTCATCAGAAAACAATTCTTTTTTTTCTTGGCCTTTAAAATGCCTACCGTAAGATCTATGCTAAACATACAAAAGCTTCCCATTATCACATGTGTGTGATTGGCCATAAGATCGCATCTGGAGGCAATCATACTGGAGATTTCGCCTACATAACTTCATACCGTCTCTTCACTATTTCAAAATTGAAAATCTTGTTTTTACTTTTTTCGATAGTCGCGTGTATTTCTGTTTCTAAAAGCATGCATGAGGAGATTGTTGGTCAAACCAGGTCAATTTTCAACTTCCAGGTGAAATCAACAGCTTTCTACCAAAAATTCTTGCTGGAGAATTAGATTCGCCAAGATAAATCCATACCATCTCTTCTTCGATCAAAATTTAAATTCTTCTCTCTCTTTTTTTAAATATAAATCTTTCGCTACTAATGGCGAGTTTACTGCCAGAATGCATGCATTTATTCATATTAACATGTTATCACAACAATACAAATAAGATAAGTAAATGTTGTTACTGTGTAGCAATGTTGGGCAGTGTACTCAGCACTACTCAGTGGTTTAATTGGGTCAAATTTTCCCCAATTTTCCTGACATTGATTGGCTTTGTTCTAAACCGTTCAAAGTATTCAGGTTGCTTGTATTGAAAGGTATGTATCTCGAAATATATATTGATAAGTTTCTGTCCAGCTCTGAATGTTATATTTTAAGAAAACCAAACGAACTTGAGAACCATGGAAATTCACCTCATTGTGGCGTGCATCATGAAATTTTTTAACTGAGTGTTACATGAAGGGTATTGCCGCTGTAAACGAGTTGCATAGAATCAAAGTGTAGACCGGTACATGTATCATGCTTACCATAAAAGTATGTAAACTTTCTGTGTACTATGATATTACGACGGTTTGAATTGTGTTTATTATTTGCCGTGGAAACTAGTGTACATATCGCAGGTATGTAGGGGATCGCAAAGGCAGAGTGAAGTCAAGTCAAGCTTTCCTGTACTGAGAATAGGTAGTGGACATTTGAACAACTTTTTTGACAACTAACTTTTACTGGGACTTCAAAAATCACAGATATAGAGCTAAAATTCATTATGTTCAAATGATACCAATAGCAATCCATAATTTGTTCTGTATGCATGGGTAAATGTATGTATGTCTGTATGTATGCGTATCCCTGTAAATTTGAATAATTTCAATCCAAAAAGCCATTACACCTCTTCCACTATGTAAATAGATTGATATCAAAAAGTCATTCAGATTTCTTTTAGTTTGGCACACCTTTCTGCCAATTCAGGGGTATATCATGTACCTCAGACCAATAAAAATAGTTAGTGGTCTGAGCATGTACTAATAGCCTATGATAACAAGGTTGTTGCATTCCAGCAATTATTAATCTGATTATACTTAATTTCCATATCACTTAAAGGATGATCTTAATCTAAACACCACTAAGAACATTACATAGTTTTTTTTACCAAAAATCACAGTTTTTTACGCAAATCACACACCATGGTAAGATTATTTTTATTTGAACAATTTCCCAACTAGACACCCAAGGTAATACATCAATCAAGAAGTCATTGAAAATGACATAGTCCCCGCTATGATTGGGTTTTAAGGAACTGGCAGTTTATGTTGTCATTTTCTTGATATCACTATGATCACGCAACAACACTTGTGAACCTATTAAATCAAACAGGCTTAAATATGTTGTGTCTGCTCGTTGGACATGGAACATGCCTACTCATGTTGTGTCTCCTTGTTGGACATGGGACATGCCAACTCTTCAAGATGATGTGATGGAATAAACCATTCAACAATAAAGGATGGGTCAGGTACGGGGTGGGGGGGGGAGCTGTTCAAGCATGTCTGAGTTTATGCTTTGGACACGAAAACTGCATCAATAAAATCGCTGCCAGGCAGCCATATCAGATTGTATCACGACGAAAATGAATATGCATATGTATGTCATAGAACACTGTCCTAATACCAACTTTGAATGAGATCTGTTCAAGCATGTCTGAGTTAGGGGCGACATCGAAATCAAAAGCATCGTAATTACACGTCGTAACAAGTAAAGACGAGTAGCTACTAGTAGTTACGATGTACTACGGTGAATATTCATAAGTCTCAATGCATATTCATGAACGTTATTAATGAGCCCAAACTACGACCATTTACGCGTAGTCTTCATCGTGAAAAAAATAACGAAACAAAAAGATTTTCTTTCCTGTGCAAATCAGTTTCACGCTTACTTTTTTCAATGTTATTCATTCGATGCCTTCTATGGCATTCGTACAGTTGGCTAGTCAACTAAGTGTTTCAGATATATTCAGATGTTTACCTAATATGGCTTGCCTAAAAATACCTAAAAGAAGAATTTGTATTCGAAACGTCGGATTTTACATCTATTTATTCGGACTGCCTCACAAGTTCCTTATGCACTTCTCGGCTAGTCAACAAACATGTCGACCATTTTCGTCTGGCTGGTGAACGGTGCATTGATCGTGTTAGATTCGAGTCGCAGGATTCGTCAGTCGAATTCGAACATTGTCTACAAAAACAAATTAAAAACTAAACCTTGTCTCGCATTACTATATAGTTTGATTTGATTGATTTAGAAGTCACCTAAAAACGTTGTTTCTTCAAAATTTTGAGGAAAAACATCATTTATATAACGAAATTTCGGGCTACGAATAACTGAATACGTTCATCACTTGCGTCTCTATGTTTATCTACCAACATCATGCATCACACCACGTGTTGACGAACATTGCGATTTCTCAACTCAACCCCATCATTTAGGAATGTTACTGTACTGAGAAACATAAAAAATTAGTTGTTGTTTTAGAATATATAAAACAAATCCCGTTATTCGATGATATAAAAGTCAAAACTGCACTTCCGCAACTCGGAAATTCAACAGCATTTTTTGGCCCTACCATGGCCGCCAAGCGTGAGCTTGTAAGTTGTACAGTTAGTTTGTCGACTGTGCAAAAAACAAAAAGAAAGTCTAACTGCGATTGATGCTTTGAGTGTCACACAATTGTACGATAACATTCCTCAAAGATTTACTGTTAACCCAGGACTGTTACAATATTACGTCCATGCGTCCATCACAATAAATTTCGAATACATACCGTCATGTTCGTGAAAAGATTTACTGAATATTGAAACTTTGATTTCGTGCGTATCTTATTGGTTTTTTATGAATATCGCCCATGAACTTGCACTCATAAAAACATGTACAGTACTAGTTTCATCAGCACATTACTGGCTGGAGTACGTGGTTTTCTTTGACAATCGAAAATTATGACAAACTACGATCAACTACGATAGATGACGATGTCATCATTGGAAACACGGAAGGTGAGAATCACTATCTATTGTGTGTTGGCGATAAAAAATTACACGTATCTACGCTCAAAGACGACGTCTTTACGGGAAACAAAGAAAAGTGAGCTGATTATCTATTGTCAGTTATTCATGAACTTGAACAACTCATTACCTCCTGTTTCACGTAGTACATCGTAACTACTACTCGTCTTTACTCATTACGACGCGTAATTACGATGTGTTTGATTTCGATGTCGTCCCTTATGGCTTTGGATATGGAAAATTCGCAAACAAAATAGCTGATAGGCGGCCATTTTGGATCGTATCACGACAACAATAAATATGCACATGTATGTCATAGAACACTGTCCTAATACCAACTTTGAATGAGATCTGTTCAAGCATGTCTGAGTTATGGCTTTAGACAGGGAAAATTGCAAACAAAATGGCTGCTAGGCGGCCCATATTGGATCGCATCATGAAACAAATTGACGTGCATATGTATGCCACTGTATGTTGCCCCTGTACCAAGGTTGAAAAAAAGGTCCAGGCAACTCCAAGAAACGGCTCTGGATGGACGGACGGAGGGAACCCAATCCATAAGTCCCCGTCCCGGACTTCGTTCGGCGGGGACTAACTATCATGGCAGTTTTTGACTTTAAGTTTTTTACACACACACATACACACACACACACACACACACACACACACACACAGTGCACAGACACACACACAGACAAAGACAGACAGACTGACAGACAGACAGACAGACATGCCTAGAGCACTACTGACCCTAAGAAGTTCAGTTGTGCTAAAAAAAAAAACTACTGTATCTGAAAGTAAACTATTCAAATAAGCAATTTCATTACAAAGAATACATTGCATAGTCTAACTTACTGGTGAAATAAAAATGGATCAACTCAAAGTATGGCAAACACATAGACTATGGTAAGTACATTTATTGAAAATGCAGTAGGAAGAGTAAATAAAACTGTAAAAGCGAAACAGTCAACATTTCACATCAAAACTTCAAGTTTACTAGGAGTTTTGCTAATACCAGCACTTGACAAAAAAACTTTCAAATACAGTAATTACCATATTTAAACTGAATGCCTTCTGTAAGGGTACAGTCTTGCAATTTCAGGATTTATGCAAGAAATTTAGCTGTATATCTGTGATTTTTCAATGAAAGTTAGTTGTCAAAAATGTTGTTCAAATGCCCGCCTCCTATTCTCAGCACAGGAAAGCTTGTCATCCTTGACTTCACTCAGCTTTCGTGATCCCCTACATACCCGGGATATGCACACCCGTTTCCACGGCAAATAATAAACAAAATTCAAACCCACTTAACATTTCTATAATTAGGCATCAGAAACTTTAAATACTTCATGGTAAGCATCGTTACTAGTTTAACAACTTTAATACAGTGAAATGATATGGTATTATTGCCCTACTTCGTCACTGGGTAAAGTGTATTACATTGTCCTATTTCGACCGACAGATGTACCATCTGCTCCAAATCCAATAAGTTTCTGCTGCACTAACACAACCATCGGCATGTGCATGTTGAACTTCCTTCTGTCCCACCACAAGTTTACAAGTCGGTCTGTCTACTCGTTGCATGTAGACTATTTCACATTCCTTTAATCACTACGGGAAAATTGTCAAGATTTTGTTGAGTGGCACACCCTCACTGTACACTAATTATACAGAGATCAAGGTATAGGTCACCATTATTGATACATTGTCACAAAATTTTCTTCGTAGGCTAGGCTTGGTCTATTTTCCATATTTTGACCACACACATTTTGGTATAAATTATAGATTAATACACTTGATAAATATGTGAGAGTGTATTTATTTCCTGAGATAGTGAGCTAGATAAACAATTATGTACAAGCCTTGCAACAAACAGCGGTAGTTTGTTATCAGGAGAAATTGGAAAAGAACACAGTAAAAATACCGCGAATGGTATTGTAGCACACCTGTAGTTTTTACAAATGTTTATCCATATGCTAGTCCATGCTAACAATAGGTGTTCATTTGCTGAATGACTATCCAGTTGCTATCCAACCATGTTGCTATCTTTGTGATATATGCCATCATTTGGCTGTTGCTATCGGCATGGTCATGTTGCTAGATATATTAGCATACATTTTCTAATGTTTTTGTTCACTTATGTATGAATTCCTGATATTATCTTTTCAATATACATGATCATTTAACTGTTGCTATGGGCTTGATCTTGTTGCTAGGCAAATTTACAAACACTTTTAAAAGTTTATTCAATTGTCTATTAATCCTTGTTATCTTCGCAATATATGTGATCATTTGGGCGTGGTCTTGTTGCTAGGATTATTAGCACACATTTTGAATGTTTATTCATTTGTCTTTCAATTCCTGTCCTTACCTTTGCAATATACATGATTATTTGGTTGTTGCTATGGGCATGGTCTTGTTGCTAGGCAAATGTACACATTTTTGAATGTTTGTTATATTGTCTATTAATCGCTGTTAACTTTGTGAAATACACGACCGTTTGGCTGTTGCTATGGGTGTGGTCATGGGTGCTAGGGATATTTGCATATTTTTTTGAATGTTTACTCACTTGCCTACCAGATGATGTTATTTGACCAAAATATACTGCCTTTCGGTTGTTGCTAAAATATTTTGAAGAAAATCTGCAGAATAATACTTCTAGAAGTATCTCACCAAGTTTCAGTCTCATAGACCAAATACTTTTTGAGAGAGATATTTTCGACCAAAATTCACATTTTTACACCTAATTTGCATATTACTGATGAGATCATTATATGCTTAATATTTCTTCATCAATACACCAACAGATGCATCCTTGTTAAATTTCAGCTCAATCTGCTGAGTAGTTTTGGAATTATAGGTTTTTGACCAAAAAGATACATTTTTAGCCCTAATTTGCACATTACCAGGGGAATCATGTCATGAACAAATCTTAATTTACCCACATCTAAGAATGTCCCATCAAATTTCAGGCCAATCTGCTCAGCAGTTTTGGTGTTTAAGTTTTTTGACCAAAAATCACATTTTTTTAACCCAAAACCCACATCTCTGATGCATTCATTTTCATTTGAACAATTTCCCAACTAGACACCAGAAGTAACATGACCATCAAATATCAAAGCAATCGGTCCAGCAGTTTTTGACTTTAAGTTGTTTACACACACACACACACACACACACACACATCCACACAGACAGACAGACAGACAGACATACACTTTGCCATGCCTATAGCACTGCTGAACCTTCAGTTCAGTTATGCTAAAAAGGAGATGGTTTGAGGTCAATGTAATACTTCCTAAACTTCTAATCAAAAATCTAAAAATATACGATTTCTCTTTATTCATCTGTGCAGTAGTGTGTGAAATTTGAAAATGATATGTCCATATTTGACGAAATTGAAATGATGATAAATATTTCACCTGTTTGTGAACTCCGGGCCCCTTGTACACCTATTTTAAGGCCAAGAAAAAAAGAAGAATTGTTTTCTGGTGAGTGTGCATCACTTAAATACTCTGCCTCGATCTTCTTTTTTTCTTGTTTTTGTCCAGCCAATGCGTCGAGTGCAGATCCAAGGGAAACACAAAATAACTGCCTACATCAATTGCTGCTTCAGGGAAGACAACTGAAGAACTAATCATGAACAATTAACAATTTACTGAAATATGCCAATAAATTATTAAAACTTAAAGCTAAATCGATAATATTTTCAGGACAGTTGCACTTTCGGGTATCACAAATGTGTGTACCAAGTTATAATGGATTTGAAGAGTGTACTCTAGAGATATAGCCTAATTACCGAAAACCATTAATTACACGTATTGCTCATTAGTATTCATGGAATGTTTACTAAAATCTAATTAGTTCTTGCTATTACCCTAAAGATGGTAACCCCTTGTTGTGTTGATGGAAGTTGCAGGCAGGTTCTTGTATCTTCATAGTACGGAATGATAAATGTTGTCATGTATCGCACCATGGAGCTGTGGTTCGACCAATGACTTTCTGTGTGGAAAATGTCCAAATTCTCTGGAAATGCGTAGTTTGGGTGGCAACTATTGCTTTTCCCCTTAGTACAACAACTGTGGCAGTAGAAATCATGATGTGTGAATGGTTAGTGTGGCAGGCTTGGAATCTACAGGTTGTAGGTTCGAGCCCTGTCACTGCCTGCTGTTTGTTTCTGAGTGGCTAAAGTCCTTGGGCAAGATTTGAACCACGACTGTGCCTCAGTCAACCCAGCTGTATAATTGACCTGGTAGGATGTAGGTTGCAATGTGAAGGCTTTATTCACCATATCTGGCGGGATGTTGTATTCCCGGATGTTGTTGCTGATGCATTCTAAAAAACTAATTTCTGGAAAGTCTGCATCAGAGATTGTCATCTTCACTGCTTCTGCTTAATGTAGCCCATTTGCGCAAAAGAGATTTTGCCCCGTTGTAAGTTTGATATACCCACCAATCTCTTCCAGGAGATTTCTACTTTCACTGAGAACGCCGCCTCTGCCAATCCTGATGCTGACTGAAGAATTTACTACACCACCCTTGAGTAGGATATGCCAGATGACTGTCTGAACTTTTGCATCAAGTTCCTTACCAAGCAGTACAGGCTGGCCTCAGGAAGTGTTCTCTTTCCCATGTTTAACATCTTTCAGGTATGCTGTCTTCATGCCCTTAACCGCGTGCTCTCTCTCAGATTGGGTTATCAAGTTCTTTGCTGAACTTATGTACAGCATTCATCACACCATTGTTGACTGCATACTTGGCAATCTTTGCTTTCATTTCTTGATTGTAATGCTGGTAATTTGCGCTTACGTGAAACATTGGAAATTTCTTTGTTGATTGTTCCTATCATGGTTTCTGCTGGCAAATGGTAATCTTGTATGTCACTGTCATTGTTTGGCTTGAACAGACCAAGTTCACTAGGCGTGGGATATTTCTTAAACCAAGCGATGTAGAGACATACTGCTAATGTAGTATATATGGTTGTAGTAGAATTGCAATGGAGTAGATATTGTAGGGGAACATTTCAGAATAGGTGGGGAAGGCAGATTTTTCATTTTTTTTTTTTTTTTTTTCATATATGAGTATTTAGTTCAAGTAGTTATGTTTTCCGTTGTTTTCCAAATGGTCTGTTATTTATTTCTTCCTATCATATGTACAGCCATTACAGATTGGAAGAACAGTTTTATATTGTCTTTTTAAGTTGATGTCAGTTTCCGCATCCACTATTTTCGTGAGACTTCACAATTTTTGTGATTTTATTATGTTTTTCTATGTAAAAAAAGTTTAGAGGTGGGGGTCGGGTAACTGGAACCAAACATTTCTAGTTAGGCCTAAACATTGTGACATGAGTTTCTGCTGAGTTGGCATGTGGCCACATCAGTTACAAAATAGAAATGTGTCTTGGTAATTGTCAATTGAACACATTAATTAGCTGGCAACTTCGGTTAGTTCAAGCTGTCCTGGAAATTCCTGCGATTTGCCCTTATCAGGTAGCGGCCATATTGGAATGATAACAAGGCGGATAATGCATAAGTACCGAACAAACAAACAATTGCCCATACAATAACACATGCGACATAGACAACAGCACATGGCTTTGTTTATAAACATACCTCATTCATAAATTTCGGCTGTATGACCTCAAGTTTTGACTTTAGCGGATTCCTTTGTCTATATTCACATAATCCTTTGCATATCAATGGCTTGGCAACAGTGTACGCTATCAGAAGAAGCACACTGAGACTGACACAGTGACAAGTGAAGTTTAGGTAAGTTATTGCCAATGTCTAGTCATCTAGGTTTACTACGATCTGTCAGCTGTCACTTAAATATTTGGTTTGATTTCCAATTAACTATGTTAAATTTACCACCTAAATGTCGAATAAAAATGCATGTAAATGAAAGATATCATCGTACCATTGTTGTGTGTTGTTATGTAGTAATGACAAAAGGTATTCGCCAGGAGTTTTTTTTTTTATGTCCTCTCGACCGAAGATTGCATTCCCAATGGAAAACAAATATATGGCGAGACGGAGGAATGCAGTTCAAGGTAGATTTTTCGTAATTGGTATCATTCAAACTATAAATTATCGTACCTTGGGATAATTTAATTAATATTCTTACCTTCTCATTATTTTTCAATTTGCCTGTATATATTATCTTCATATTATACTACTTTCCAAGTAGGTTATTATGTGCCTTGCTTTCATTAAATTGTTTATTTACACTAAAACAGATTTCTAAAGCCAAGAAAGTGTGTGAGGTACATTTTTTAAAGAATGACATGATCACTCAACGTTCTGGAAGGAAGGTGTTGTTGAAGACTGCTGTCCCTGCAATTTTTGACTGGAGTGGACGTTCAGTATCCAGAAGGCAACCACATCAGAGAACTATCTATACCCCTGGGAAGCACTATCTATACCTCCTGGGAAGCACTATCTATACCCCTGGGAAGCACTATCTATACCCCCTGGGAAGCACTAGCTATACCCTTGGGAAGCACTATCTATACCTCCTGGGAAGCACTATCTATACCCCCTGGGAAGCACTATATACCCTGGGAAGCACTATCTATACCCCTGGGAAGCACTATCTATACCCCTGGGAAGCACTATCTATACCCCCTGGGAAGCACTAGCTATACCCTTGGGAAGCACTATCTATACCCCTGGGAAGCACTATCTATACCCCTGGGAAGCACTATCTATACCTCCTGGGAAGCACTATCTATACCTCTGGGAAGCACTATCTATACCCCTGGGAAGCAGTATCTATACCCCTGGGAAGCACTATCTATACCCCTGGGAAGCACTATCTATACCCCTGGGAAGCACTAGCTATACCCCATTGAAACATTATTTACACCATGTGTGACAAACAGATTATTTTGTAATAAAGATTCAAAAAATCCACATGCAAACAAGAATATCAATAGATATACCTTGATAGTGGAATCCCAGGAAGCAGTTACTAGGAGATTATTCTCCCACCATATACTAGATACTGCATCATCATGTGCCTGGATGGTATCAACTGCTCTACCATAATCTATGGAGTACAGGTATCTGAAGTACACAGAAAAAGTCAAACAATACAGAAACATTTGGTTTACACATCATGTAAATGGATATGAAATAGCAGTAATAGAGTTAACTTATTCAAATCTAGTTTTTGAAGCAACTAAGTAGCTTTCAACCAGATGTCATCAGTGTAATGATGTTATACCGTGTGGTCAGGTGACCTCATACTGGAATTACCTCACAGCACACAATTGTAAATCGGTAGGAGATTATATCCACAGTCACAGGTGAAGTATGGCCTTACTACATAGCACAACACCACTACGTAACACTGATGACATCTGAGTGATTTCGATGAAGTTACGTAGTCGTTTCAAAAAATAGATTCCAATGAGGTATTTTTTACTGTTGCTACAACTATGTATCAGATTATTAAAAAGTGAATGCCTCCTGTAAGGGCAAAATCATAGATGTTTGGGCCTTCGCACATGTTGAAATGTAAAATTCTAGACTATAGATTTTATACATGATATACTACTTTCTAAAGCATGTTGTCACATTAGTCATTCCAAAGGTGATAATAAAATTGTCTACAAAGTTGGCAAAATTTCGGGCCAATCGTAATTTTGTCCAAGGAAAAGGAAGAGCTCGTTTGTTAGCAACAATATGATCTGAAGCAGACTTTGTTATGGAACAGTGAAAGTACAGGGAAAAAACAGAATATCCATACATCTAAAACAATTAGTTCCTGTCATCAATGAATAAATTTCTAGGCTAAATTTTAATGGACAATTGATGGTCAGAGACTTTGTTGCAATGGCAATATAGTTGGTTTATTTATAGACACAGAATTTCCAGTTATCTTTTTAATAAAACACCTGGTCCAATGGTGTTGTAGCACAAGTCTAAAATTTGTGATATTCAAAAAAAAAAAAAAGCGCCAATGACGTTGTAGCATAAACTGTACAGTTAACAAGTCATTGAGAATGACAAATTCCCCGCTATGATTGGGTTTTAAGGAATTATCACTACTCTGATCACGCAACAACACTTGTGAACCTAACTCAAACAGACTTATTGGATCGTATCATGAAAGAAATTGACGTGCATATGTATGTCATTGTATGTTGCCCCTGTACTAAGTTTGAAAAAAATCGGTCCAGGCATCTCCAAGAAACGGCTGTGGACGGACGGACAGATGGACAGATGGACAGACGGACGCACGGACAGACGGAACCCCATCCATAAGTCCCCGTCCCGGACTTCGTCCGGCGGGAACTAAAAATGTTTAGCCACATGCTGATCCATGCTCAAGATAAGTGTTCATTTGCTGAATGATTATCCAGTAGCCAATCCAGCCCTGTTGTTATCTTTCCAATACACATGATCATTTGGCTGTTGCTATGGGCATTGGTCATGTTACTAGACATGGAATCTATTTTTTGTTGCATATATTTTTTGAAAGTTCATTCACTTGTCTATGAATCCCTGACATTATCTTTGCGATATACATCATCATATGGCTGTTATGGATGTGGTCTTGTTGATATATATTTGCATGCAGTTTTTTAATGCTTATTCATTTGTCTATTAATCCCTGTTGTTATCTTTTGCAATATGTGTGATCATTTGGCTGTTGCCATGGGCGTGGTTTTGTTGCTAGGCACACTTACATACATTTTTTGAATGGTTTATTCACTTGTCTATTAATAACTTGTTATCTTTGCAATATATGTGATCATTTGGTTGTTGCTATGGGCGTGGTCTTGTTGCTTGGCACATTTGCATACATTTTTTGAATGTTTATTCATTTGTCTTTCTATTCCTGTTGTTATCTTTGCAATATACATGATTATTTGGCTGTTGCTATGGGCGTGGTCTTGTTGCTAGGCAAATTTGCATACATTTTTTGAATGTTTATTCAATTGTCTATTAATCCCTGTTGTTATCTTTGTGAAATACACGACCGTTTGGCTGTTGCTATAGGCGTGGTCATGGTTGCTACAGTATTTGCATACATTTTTTGAATGTTTATTCATTTCCCTACCATATGATGTTGTTATTTGACCAAAATATACTGCCATTTGGTTGTTGCTAAGGGCGTGGACATGGTTGCTAGGGCCAATTTTGTCAAAATGTTTTGAAGAATAACATGCAGAAACATCTCACCAAGTTTCAGACTCGGTGACCAAGTACTTTTTGAGATATAAGTTTTTGACCAAAAATGAACATTTTTACACCTAATTTGCATATCACTCATGGAATCATGGTATGCTTAATATTTCTTTGTCCATACATCACTAGATACATTCCCATTAAATTTCAGCCCAATCTGCTCAGTAGTTTTGGAATTATAGATTTTTAACCAAAAAGACACATTTTTAGCCCTAATTTGCATATCACTGATGGAATCATCCCGTCATGGACAAATCTTACTTTACATCCCCTTAAGAATGTTCCCACCAAATTTCGCACCAATCTGCCCAGTAGTTTCTGAGTTTAAGTTTTTTGACCAAAAATCACATTTTTGGACCCAAATCACACATCTGTGATGCGATCATTTTGATTTGAACAATTTCCCAACTAGACACCCTAGGTAATGGACCCACCAAATATCATGGCAATCGGTTCAGCAGTTTTTGAGTTTAAGTTGTTTACACACATACATACACACACACACACACACAGACAGACAGACAGACAGACAGACAGACAGACGCCGGGCGATCCCTATAGCACTACTGAACCTCAGTTCAGTTGTGCTAAAAAACAAGAATAAATATGCTGTAGGTCAAAGACCTGTTTATAGATGGATACTACGATGTAGGTAAATTTGTAGGTATATAAGGTCAAAATTGAGTGATACTCCATAGATATTACAATCTGTCGCATTTAATGGCAAAGTTATTTGCAACTAGAGACTTCAATAAAGGAAGCAGAAATAAAGGTAACTGTCAAATTTGAAAGAAAAAATATTTGTAATCTCTGATCTTGGATTATTTATATTGCAGTTTTTACCCCTATTTCTGCAAATGTAAAAATTAGATTTATACTCAAGAAGGATGCGTTTATGTCGCCATTACAAATAAAGAAGCAGTTCCTTTTTCAAGTTGTACAAATCTTGCAATATACTCCCACAGAAAGGTATATTTGCCACCCAAATGGGTCACTAAGGTATATTTGCTGCCCAAATGAGTCACTAAGGTATATTTGCCACCCAAATGGGTCACTAAGGTATATTTGCCACCCAAATGAGTCACTAAGGTATACTTGCCACCCAAATGGGTCACTAAGGTATATTTGCCACCCAAATGAGTCACTAAGGTATATTTGCCACCCAAATGGGTCACTAAGGTATACTTGCCACCCAAATGGGTCACTAAGGTCTACTTGCCACCCAAATGAGTCACTAAGGTATATTTGCCACCCAAATGGGTCACTAAGGCATATTTGCCACCCAAATGGGTCACTAAGGTATATTTACCACCCAAATGAGTCACTAAGGTATATTTGCCGCCAAAACGGATCATTAATTTGCCACCCAAATGAATCACTAAGGTATATTTGCCACCCAAATGGGTCACTAAGGTATATTTGCCAACCAAATGGGTCACTAGGGTATATTTGCCACCCAAATGGGTCACTGAGGTATATTTGCCACCCAAATGAGTCACTAAGGTATATGTGCCACCCAAATGAGTCACTAAGGTATATTTGCCACCCAAATGGGTCACTAAGGTATACTTGCCACCCAAATGGGTCACTAAGGTATATTTGCCACCCAAATGAGTCACTAAGGTATACTTGCCACCAAAATGGGTCACTAAGGTATATTTGCCACCCAAATGAGTCACTAAGGTATATTTGCCACCCAAATGGGTCACTAAGGTATACTTGCCACCCAAATGGGTCACTAAGGTATACTTGCCACCCAAATGAGTCACTAAGGTATACTTGCCACCCAAATGGGTCAGTAAGGTATATTTGCTACCCAAATGGGTCACTAAGGTATATTTGCCACCCAAATGGGTCACTAAGGTATACTTGCCACCCAAATGAGTCACTAAGGTATACTTGCCACCCAAATGCGTCACTAAGGTATACTTGCCACCCAAATGGGTCACTAAGGTATATTTGCCACCCAAATGGGTCACTATGGTATATTTGCCACCCAAATGGGTCACTAAGGTATATTTGCAGCCCAAATGAGTCACTAAGGTATACTTGCCACCCAAATGAGTCACTAAGGTATATTTGCTGCCCAAACGGATCATTAATTTGCCACCCAAATGAGTCACTAAGGTATATTTGCCACCCAAATGGGTCACTAAGGTATATTTGCCACCCAAATGAGTCACTAAGGTATATTTGCCACCCAAATGGGTCACTAAGGTATATTTGCCACCCAAATGGGTCACTAAGGTATATTTGCCACCAAAATGAGTCACTAAGGTATATTTGCCATCAAAATGAGTCACTAAGGTATATTTGCCACCCAAATGTGTCACTAAGGTATACTTGCCACCCAAATGAGTCACTAAGGTATATTTGCCGCCCAAACGGATCATTAATTTGCAACCCAAATGAGTCACTAAGGTATATTTGCCACCCAAATGGGTCACTAAGGTATATATGCCACCCAAATGAGTCACTAAGGTATATTTGCCACCCAAATGGGTCACTAAGGTATACTTGCCACCCAAATGGGTCACTAAGGTATACTTGCCACCCAAATGAGTCACTAAAGTATACTTGCCAGCCAAATGAGTCACTAAGGTATACTTGCCACCCAAATGGGTCACTAAGGTATACTTGCCACCTAAATGGGTCACTAAGGTATATTTGCTGCCCAAATGAGTCACTAAGGTATATTTGCCACCCAAATGTGTCACTAAGGTATACTTGCCACCCAAATGGGTCACTAAGGTATACTTGCCACCCAAATGAGTCACTAAGGTATATTTGCCACCCAAATGAGTCACTAAGGTATATTTGACACCCAAATGGGTCACTAAGGTATATTTGCCACCCAAATGGGTCACTAAGGTATACTTGCCACCCAAATGGGTCACTAAGGTATACTTGCCACCCAAATGAGTCACTAAAGTATACTTGCCACCCAAATGAGTCACTAAGGTATACTTGCAACCCAAATGGGTCACTAAGGTATACTTGCCACCTAAATGGGTCACTAAGGTATATTTGCCACCCAAATGGGTAACTAAGGTATATTTGCCACCCAAATGGGTCACTAAGGTATACTTGCCACCCAAATGAGTCACTAAGGTATACTTGCCACCCAAATGGGTCACTAAGGTATACTTGCCACCCAAATGGGTCACTAAGGTATACTTGCCACCCAAATGGGTCACTAAGGTATATTTGCCACCCGAATGGGTCACTAAGGTATACTTGCCACCCAAATGGGTCACTAAGGTATATTTGCCACCAAAACGAGTCACTAAGGTATACGTGCCACCCAAATGAGTCACTAAGGTATACTTGCCACCCAAATGGGTCACTAAGGTATACTTGCCACCCAAATGGGTCACTAAGGTATATTTGCCACCCAAATGAGTCACTAAGGTATATTTGCCACCCAAATGGGTCACTAAGGTATATTTGCCACCCAAATGAGTCACTAAGGTATACTTGCCACCCAAATGGGTCACTAAGGTATACTTGCCACCCAAATGGGTCACTAAGGTATACTTGCCACCCAAATGGGTCACTAAGGTATATTTGCCACCAAAACGAGTCACTAAGGTATACGTGCCACCCAAATGAGTCACTAAGGTATACTTGCCACCCAAATGGGTCACTAAGGTATACTTGCCACCCAAATGGGTCACTAAGGTATATTTGCCACCCAAATGAGTCACTAAGGTATACTTGCCACCCAAATGAGTCACTAAGGTATACTTGCCACCCAAATGGGTCACTAAGGTATAGTTGCCACCCAAATGGGTCACTAAGGTATATTTGCCACCCAAATGGGTCACTAAGGTATACTTGCCACCCAAATGGGTCACTAAGGTATACTTGCCACCCAAATGAGTCACTAAGGTATACTTGCCACCCAAATGAGTCACTAAGGTATACTTGCCACCCAAATGGGTCACTAAGGTATACTTGCCACCCAAATGAGTCACTAAGGTATACTTGCCACCCAAATGGGTCACTAAGGTATACTTGCCACCCAAATGGGTCACTAAGGTATATTTGCCACCCAAATGGGTCTCTAAGGTATACTTGCCACCCAAATGAGTCACTAAGGTATACTTGCCACCCAAATGGGTCACTAAGGTATACTTGCCACCCAAATGGGTCACTAAGGTATACTTGCCACCCAAATGGGTCACTAAGGTATATTTGCCACCCAAACGAGTCACTAAGGTATACTTGCCACCCAAATGAGTCACTAAGGTATATTTGCCACCCAAATGAGTCACTAAGGTATATTTACCACCCAAATGAGTCACTAAGGTATATTTACCACCCAAATGAGTCACTAAGGTATACTTGCCACCCAAATGGGTCACTAAGGTATACTTGCCACCCAAATGAGTCACTAAGGTATACTTGCCACCCAAATGAGTCACTAAGGTATATTTACCACCCAAATGAGTCACTAAGGTATACTTGCCACCCAAATGGGTCACTAAGGTATACTTGCCACCCAAATGGGTCACTAAGGTATATTTGCCACCCAAATGAGTCACTAAGGTATACTTGCCACCCAAATGAGTCACTAAGGTATACTTGCCACCCAAATGAGTCACTAAGGTATATTTGCCACCCAAATGAGTCACTAAGGTATACTTGCCACCCAAATGGGTCACTAAGGTATATTTGCCACCCAAATGGGTCACTTTTTCACGATTGAATCCTTAGGCATAGGTCAACTTTTGGTCTGAAAATTCACAAATCATCGGTCCATAACTTTGGCAACAACCTCATGCTTTAGAATCCCACATCAGAACAAGGCGACTAAGTAGAAGATTTTCAATGAGAAATCCCCAACAATGGGTCTTGTTATTACAATTGCCTTATATACATGGGTCAATGTTTTCAGTGTGGGTCCTGTCTAAAAATTTGAAGTAACATGTGGTACTGGTAGTGGCAAGCTGTGGATAGAAAGTATCTATTCATCCAAATGTCCACTCTGTCATTTCTGTAGAATAAACAAACTTAGGCCATGACCAAATTCAAATAGGAATTAGAATTTTCAAATTAACATTGAAGGCATGTTTCCATTTGGCCAGAAAAAATCACTCACATGCTAGAAACGTCAGTTTACTGATTTGTAGTGACAGTAGAAAATTAGAAAAGAGAAGTAACACAAAAACATACTAAGATTATCAATTGAAGAGTGGAAATCAAATTTGGAAATCAACCTTATTTCAAATTCCTTTATTGAAGTTTATATTAGAAAATAACTTGGCCACTAAATGCAATAGATTATTACAATGAAGTACCAGGTCCTTCTATGGTATGTGAATGAAAGCATGTTTTGATCCATGTAAAACTCTTTCTTTTCTGTGAAGTCATGGTCAATCATTACAGTGGCCAGTTTGAAATCTGTAAGTTGATCATAGAATCTTATCACTGTAGGTGAGTGATGCTCCACAGAAAATGTTATCAACTACCTACTATGTGATAGAGAGTATGTTTAACTATTGCTATAAACTACCACAGTTATATATTTCTGTTAAGTCTACAAGTTGTCGGTTTGAGCCTAGTAATTGACGTTTGTTTCTAAATGGTTCAAGTCTTTGGGCAAGATTTGAGCCACAATTGTGCCTCAGTCATTAAACCGAGCTGTATTTTTGGGACCTGGTAGGATAGAAATTGCTATGTGAATGCTTCCAGAAGCTGTAGTGCATAATTGAAACTAGTACTTATACTAACACATTGTTATCCCAGCCACCTACAAGGATAGTTTTATCATCCGGCATTATTGACAGGGACGATAATGCCATGTTGGATAAATTCACACTGCGCAGTTGGCGCTGGTCTTCCAAAGAATATATCTTCAACATGGTATCTGTAAAATTAAACCAGACAATATCTCAGTGGTCTGGTCTCTTTGCATTCTTTGTTATTTTCACAAGAGGGCTTGACGTCATATTTCTACTTTGTAGTCACTTAGTACATTAAGTCCTGGGGTATAACTATCCTTTACTGAGGGTACAGTTTTTGAGATTTACAAACTAAAACTAAAACCATGTCTTGAAGCAGATAACTATTTTGATATTATTTAGATACTAACATACTTTTAAAATGTCCCAGATAATAGCATTTTAACAAAAGGGATTTCAATCAGATAACAAAAGAGCTTTGTGTCCTTTTCAGTAAGAACTATGATCTAGTGAAAGTTTTCAATAACTTGCTTTTCTGTTTTTGAATGAGAAGTTGGTAGACATATAACTGTTACAAAATTGTGCACAACTTTAAACTTTTATTCCCTTGAACATCACAGACATCACATACTGCATATCAACTTGAAGATAAACATAATTTACTTATTAAAAAAATGGGTGGAAAAATGTTGTGTAATTATTGTCACCTTGAGATGCAGAGAAGATATTCTTACAGCCATCAGATAATTTGACACACATCACAGAGCTGTAAAGTGTAAGGAGAATTAGCAGCTATCATGACGAAGTTAATATGACCATGGCACACCTTGTTTTGCAAACAATTAAAGATAGACACAAAAAAAACTAATTGTGGTGGCATGTAGATGGCTACATAAATGAAATGGGTGCTAGCAATGCTGAGGTGACATGACCACCCTAACCCTGTAGTGTGGATATGATCTAACCCTGTAATGTGGATATGATCTAACCCTGTAATGTGGATATGACCACCCTAACCCTGTAATGTGGATATAATCACCCTAATCCTGTAATGTGGATATGATCTATTAACCCTGTAATATGGATATGATCAACCTAACCCTGTAATGTGGATATGATCACCCTAACCCTGTAATGTGGATATGATCACCCTAACCCTGTAATGTGGATATAATCACCCTAACCCTGTAATGTGGATATGATCTAACCCTGTAATGTGGATATAATCACCCTAATCCTGTAATGTGGATATGATCTAACCCTGTAATGTGGATATGATCACCCTAACCCTGTAATTTGGATATGATCTAACCCTGTAATATGGATATGATCACCCTAACTCTGTAATGTGGATATGATCACCCTAACCCTGTAATGTGGATATGATCACCCTAACCCTGTAATGTGGATATAATCACCCTAACCCTGTAATGTGGATATAATCACCCTAACCCTCTAATGTGGATATGATCACCCTAACCCTGTAGTGTGGATATGATCTAACCCTGTAATGTGGATATGATCTAACCATGTAATGTGGATATGATCACCCTAACCCTGTAATGTGGATATAATCACTATAACCCTGTAATGTGGATATAATCACCCTAACCCTGTAATGTGGATATAATCACCCTAACCCTGTAGTGTGGATATGATCACCCTAACCCTGTAGTGTGGATATGATCTAACCCTGTAATGTGGATATGATCTAACCATGTAATGTGGATATGATCTAACCCTGTAATGTGGATATAATCACCCTAACCCTGTAATGTGGATATGATCACTCTAACCCTGTAATGTGGATATGATCTAACCCTGTAATGTTGATATGATCACCCTATAACCCTGTAATGTGGATATGATCACCCTAACCCTTTAATGTGGATATGATCACTCTAACCCTGTAATGTGGATATGATCTAACCCTGTAATGTTGATATGATCACCCTATAACCCTGTAATGTGGATATGATCACCCTAACCCTTTAATGTGGATATGATCACCCTAACTCTGTAATGTGGATATGATCACCCTCACCCTGTAATGTGGATATGATCACCCTAACCCTGTAGTGTGGATATGATCACCCTAATCCTGTATTGTTGATATGACCACCCTAATCCTGTAATGTGGATATGAACATCCTAACCCTGTAGTATGGATATGATCTAACCCTGTAATGTGGATATGATCACCCTAACCCTGTAATGTGTATATGACCACCCTAACCCTGTAGTATGGATATGATCTAACCCTGTTATGTGGATATAATCACCCTAACCCTTAATGTGGATATGATCACCCTAACCCTTAATGTGGATATGATCACCCTAACCCTGTAATGTAGATATGATCACCCTAACCCTGTAATGTGGATATGATCACCCTAACCCTGTAGTGTGGATATGATCACCCTAATCCTGTAGTGTGGATATGACCACCCTAACCCTGTAATGTGGATATGATCACCCTAACCCTATAGTGTGGATATGATCTAACCCTGTAATGTGGAAATGATCACCCTAACCCTGTAATGTAGATATGACCACCCTAACCCTGTAATGTGGATATGCATGACCACCCTAACCCTGTAATGTGGATATGACCACCCTAACCCTGTAGTGTGGATATGACCACCCTAACCCTGTAGTGTGGATGACCACCTTAACCCTGTAGTGTGGATATGACCACCCTAACCCTGTAGTGTGGATATGATCTAACCCTGTAATGTGGATATGATCACCCTAACCCTGTAATGAGGATATGACCATCCTAACTCTGTAGTGTGGATATGATCTAACCCTGTAATGTGGATATGATCACCCTAACCCTGTAATGAGGATATGACCATCCTAACTCTGTAGTGTGGATATGATCTAACCCTGTAATGTGGATATGATCACCCTAACCCTGTAATGTGGATATGACCACCCTAACCCTGGAATGTAGATATGACCACCCTAACCCTGTAGTGTGGATATGATCTAACCCTGTAATGTGGATATGATCACCATAACCCTGTAATGTGGATATAACCACCCTAACCCTGTAATGTGGAGATGACCACCCTAACCCTGTAGTGTGGATATGATCTAACCCTGCAATGTGGATATCATCACCCTGTAATGTGGATATGATCTAACCCTGTAATGTGGATATGATCACCCTAACCCTGTAATGTGGATAAGACCACCCTAACACTGTAACGTGGATATGACCACCCTAACCCTATAATGTGGACATGACCACCCTAACCCTGTAGTGTGGATATGATCTAACCCTGCAATGTGGATATCATCACCCTGTAATGTGGCGGTTTTGATCACCCTGTAATGTGGATATGATCACCCTGTAATGTGGATATGAACTAACCCTGTAATGTGGATATGATCTAACCCTGTAATGTGGATATGATCTAACCCTGTAATGTGGATATGATCACCCTGTAATGTGGATATGATCACCCTATAATGTGGACATGACAACCCTAACCATGTAGTGTGGATATGATCTAACCCTGTAGTGTGGATATCATCGCCCTAACCCTCTAATGTGGATATGATCTAACCCTGTAATGTGGATATGATCTAACCCTGTAATGTGGATATGATCACCCTAACCCTGTAATATGGATATGATCACCCTAACCCTGTAGTGTGGGACCACCCTAACCCTGTAATGTGGATATAATCACCCTAATCCTGTAATGTGGATATGATCACCCTAACCCTGTAGTGTGGATATAATCACCCTAACCCTGTAATGTGGATATGATCACCCAAACACTGTAATGTGGATATAATCACCCTAACACTGTAATGTGGATATGATCACCGTAACAGTATAGTGTGGATATGATCTAACACTGTAGTATGGATATCATCGCCCTAACCCTGTAATGTGGATATAATCTAACCCTGTAATGTGGATATGACCACCCTAACCCTGTAATGTGGATATGACCACCCGAACCCTGTAATGTTGATATGATCACCCTATAACCCTGTAATGTGGATATGATCACCCTAACCCTTTAATGTGGATATGATCACCCTAACTCTGTAATGTGGATATGATCACCCTCACCCTGTAATGTGGATATGATCACCCTAACCCTGTAGTGTGGATATGATCACCCTAATCCTGTAGTGTGGATATGACCACCCTAACCCTGTAATGTGGATATGACCACCCTAACCCTGTAGTATGGATATGATCTAACCCTGTAATGTGGATATGATCACCCTAACCCTGTAATGTGTATATGACCACCCTAACCCTGTAGTATGGATATGATCTAACCCTGTTATGTGGATATAATCACCCTAACCCTTAATGTGGATATGATCACCCTAACCCTAATGTGGATATGATCACCCTAACCCTGTAATGTGGATATGATCACCCTAACCCTGTAATGTGGATATGATCACCCTAACCCTGTAGTGTGGATATGATCACCCTAATCCTGTAATGTGGATATGATCACCCTAACCCTGCAGTGTGGATATAATCACCCTAACCCTAGTGTGGATATGACCACCCTAACCCTGTAATGTGGATATGATCACCCTAACCCTGTCATGTGGATATGATCACCCTAACCCTGTAGTGTGGATATGATCACCCTAACCCTGTAGTGTGTATATGGTCACCCTAATCCTGTAGTATATGGATATGATCACCCTAACCCTGTAGTGTACGTGTATATGATCACCCTAACCCTGTAATGTGGATATGACCACCCTAACCCTGTAATGTGGATATGATCACCCTAACCCTATAGTGTGGATATGATCTAACCCTGTAATGTGGATATGATCACCCTAAACCTGTAGTGTGGATATGACCGTGCACCCTAACCCTGTAATGTGGATATCATCGCCCTAACCCTGCTAATGTGGATATGACCACCCTAACCCTGTAATGTGGATATGACCACCCTAACCCTGTAATGTGGATATGACCACCCTAACCCTGTAATGTGGATAATTTATGCATGACCACCCTAACCCTGTAATGTGGATATGACCACCCTAACCCGGCCTGTAGTGTGGATATGACCACCCTGACTCTGTAGTGTGGATATGACCACCCTAACCCTGTAGTGTGCCGGGATATGATCTAACCCTGTAATGTGGATATGATCTAACCCTGTAATGTGGATATGATCACCCTAACCCTGTAATGTGGATATGACCACCCTAACCCTGTAGTGTGGATAAGAGCTAACCCTGTAATGTGGATATGATCACCCTAACCCTGTAATGTGTATATGACCACCCTAACCCTGTTATTTGGATATCATCGCCCTAACCGTGTAATGTGGATATGACCACCCTAACCCTGTAATGTGGATATGACCACCCTAACCCTGTAGTGGATATGATCTAACCCTGTAATGTGGATATGACCACCCTAACCCTGTAATGTGGATATGACCACCCTAACCCTGTAATGTGGATATGACCACCCTAACCCTGTAATGTGGATATGATCACCCTAACCCTGTAATGTGGATATGACCACCCTAACCCTGTTATTTGGATATCATCGCCCTAACCGTGTAATGTGGATATGACCACCCTAACCCTGTAATGTGGATATGACCACCCTAACCCTGTAGTGGATATGATCTAACCCTGTAATGTGGATATGACCACCCTAACCCTGTAATGTGGATATGACCACCCTAACCCTGTAATGTGGATATGATCAACCTAACCCTGTAATGTGGATATGACCACCCTAACCCTTTTTGGGGTGAATCTTCATTAACTTGTCTACTCTTCCCAGTTTTCATCTTTGCAATATAAACCATCATTTGGCTATTGATATGTGTATGGCCAATTCTTAATCTACACATCCAAAAAAACATTTGTACCAAATTTCACACCAGGCTGCCTAGTAGTTTTTGACTTTTAAGTTTTTGACCCAAAATCATATATTTTGACCCAAATCACACACTGGTGGTAAGATCATTTTGATTTGAACAATTTCTTAACTAGACATCCAACAAGGTTATATACCCACCAAATATCATGGCAATCGGGCAGGCAGTTTTTGACTTTAAACCTGGGATTGAAACCCTGATAACACTAATGTGAGAACTTGGGATTGAAACCTTGGCCTTTAACTTCATACCTAGATTATTGAGAACATCAACAAACATGTTTAATTATTAGTAAACTCTATCACACAACCTCAACTTACAATGGGCCAACTATTATTCTTGAAAGCATTGAATAACAAATCATTAAGTGGATAAAAGCTTTCCAAATCACTTACTCTTTGTGAAGTTTATGATCAAAGCATGGTGTGAGTTGTTCCATATCAATCCAGTTACTAGCACCTATCATTACAAAGCCATCAACAAGAGTTCCATCTCCATCAGAGGCAGCATCTACAGTTGCTTATGAATATTAAAGAGTTAAACAGTAAGAAACACTTTTAAATGACTGGCAAGAAGACCAGTTTTAAACTGAATCTCCCGTAACAGCAAAATCATAGGGCCTACACACATTGTTGGAATACAAAATTCTAAACTATAGCTATTATACATGATGTACCACTTAATTGGACAATTAATTATATGAAACTAAATGAAATTTGAAGCTTGCACAGTTAACATATTGCCTAATTATCAAAAAAAAACATTGATTATGCAAATTAACCACATATATTATAAGATACAACACATCAAGCTTTAAATGACACATGCACCTCTTTACCATCAACCATTAATACATATACAAAATTATCTGAAATTTGAAGTTTGCATTCTTAAGAAATTGCCTAATTACCGAAAATCATTAGTTATGCAAATTAGTCATAAAAGTAAAAACTATAACAACAGGCTTTAGAGGATATGTGCTTTGTCATGGTTGATGTATGTGCTAAATTATATGGAATTTGAAACGTGCATTCCATAGATATAGCTTAATTACTGAAGATCATTAATCATTCAAATTACTCATTAACATAAAGGCTATGTCAACAAGCCATTGAGAATGACATAGTCCCCCTATGATTGGGTTTTAAGGAATTAGCACTACTCTGATCACGCAACAACACTTGTGAACCTAAATCAAACAGACTTAGATATGTTGTGTCTGCTTGTCGGACATGGAACATGCCTACAACAATAAAGGATTGGTCGGGTATGGGGGATCATACATGTATCAATATGAAAATGGATATGCAAATGTATGTCATAGAACACTGTCCTAATACCAACTCTGAATGAGATCTGTTCAAGCATGTCTGAGTTATGGCTTTGGACATGGAAAATTCACAAACAAAATGGCTGCCAGGCAGCCATATTGGATCGTATCATGACGAAAATGGATATGCACATGTATGTCACAGAACACTGTCCTAATACCAACTTCGAATGAGATCTGTTCAAGCATGTCTGAGTTATGGCTTTGGACATGGAAAATTTGCAAACAAAATGGCTGCCAGGCAGCCATATTGGATCGTATCACAATGAAAATGGATATGCACATGTATGTCATAGAACACTGTCCTAATACCAACTTTGAATGAGATCTGTTCAAGCATGTCTAAGTTATGGCTTTGGACATGAAAATTCACAAACAAAATGGCTGCCAGGCGGCCATATTGGATCGTATCATGACAACAATGAATATGCACATATATGCCATAGAACACTGTCCTAATACCAACTCTGAATGAGATCTGTGTGAGCATGTCTGAGTTATGGCTTTAGACAGGGAAAATTCACAAACAAAATGGCTGCTAGGCGGCCATATTGGATCGTATCATAAAACAAATTGACGTGCATATGTATGCCATAGCATGTTGCCCCTGTACCAAGTTTGAAAAAAATCGGTACAGGCATCTCCAAGAAACGGCTGCGGACGGACGGACGGACGGACGGACACACGGACGCACGGACGCGCGGACGCACGGACGGACAGACGGAACCCAATCCATAAGTCCCCGTTCCGGACTTCGTCCGCGGGGACTAACAAACTTGTGCCCATTGTTATGGTTGGTATATGAACTGTATTCTTAAGATAAAGCGGGAATACTGAACCTCAGTAATTATGCAAATTATTCATTGAAATTGCAATCTACAGTTATGGTGAACTTATGTACTAAATTATATTGAAATTGAAGTATGCATTTTTGAGATATAGCCTAATTACCCAAATTCATTAATTATGCAAATTATTGATAAAAGCTTTAAGCTAAATCAACAAACCTTATAGGTCATATGCGCATTGTTATGGTTAACATATGCACCAAATTATATTGAATTTGAAGTATGTGTTCCAATGATATAGCCTAATTACTCAAAATAATAATAATAATATAATAATATTTATTTCTTTAAAAACACTTTACATGTAAAACAAAACATCTCAAAGCGCTTCACACAACTTTGTAAAAAAATTATGAAAATAACTAATTAATGATCATTGGATGTTTACCAAAATCTAATCAGTTCTTGCCATTAGCATATGAAAGATGTGTAGTAAATTTCATTATAATTGAGCCAGCCATTTTTAAGAAAATGATGACACAGACAGACAGACAGACAGACACACACACACATCACACAGATGGACAGACAGACAGACAGATGGACAGACAGACAGACAGATGGGCAGGCAGACACACACACATACACACACACACACACACACATAGACAGACATCCCCCTTTTAATACCTCCCATACCCTTATAGGAGGTAAAAATTACACAATTCAATTATTGGAAATGATGTGAGACACTGAGACAAGGGTGGAGAGGGGCAATGGAATGGCAGGAGGACAGGTTGGTACAAATAGGGAGCAGAGAGGCACAGATCAAGACACACAGAGATGCACACGCACACAGTGTATACATACATACATACACACACACACATACATACATACATACATACATACATACATACATACATACAGTCGGAACAGAGGTACGCAATTTTAAATGCACTTGCGCAGGTTTTTCGCGCAGGTTTACTACAGTCACAAGATGGCCTAAACAGGGGATTGAACGGTGAGTATTATCACGTTAGAATCCGCCCGTATTTGAGACATCCTGCATTTGTAATGTTTGTGTACTTGCTAGATTAGTACATCAATAAATTCTCATTGGTTTTATGTAGATATTTTGAAAACCTAGGTCGATCTTGGTGTTTTGAATTTAATCCTAAGAAAAGTTTTATCGTCATTGACGCAAATCAAATCTGGGCTAACAACATAGTTATAAAATTTGACATGTCTCCATCTTTCTTTTTCTTCCTAGAATAATGGTCAATGATTTGATTTCACATTTACTAACATGCCACTTCATTAAAGTGCGTGGCCCAAATTTTAGTATCACATAGTATCAGTGATGTTTTATAAAGGGTTATGACTGATATGACACACTGCTGTTGATCATCTGTGGAGAACAATAGGTATGTTTTTAACTTGTTCACATTCTCTGGTTTAATTTATTTACTCTCTGACTGATATTGATCAACTTTATTTACTATGATTTTTCAAACTTAAATGAGAATTGATTTACAGTTACTTAAAACAGAAGAATCTATTATGAGTGAGTAATAGTTTCAATCATTATATTTTTCATATTTAGTTTTTGTTTTTCAATTTTTTTCAATGTTATTTCCTACTTAAAGCAAGCATTTTATTTTACTAAAACATTAACCCATGATTGTGATACACCTAATATCTGTGTTGGATTTACTGTCATTACGTGTATGAGGGATTCAGATTTAGGGATAGCTACAGGTACAGTATCAGTAGTAACAATGTAAGAAACACTTGTAATTTTAGTTTCCCCTAGATAAAACTTTAGGATGGCATTTAATGCCAAGAAATGAAATATATTTTAAGGTGCAATTTTAATGTTGTTGTGTTACTTGTTAAGGTACCCTGTATGGATTTATCAAATTATAAGGTTTTCAGTTTACAGAGAGAGCCACGTCCAGCCCGCTGGGACATGAAGTATATAAAATAAATAAACTAAAGATCACATTTGTCTTAGTTGTAAATGGTGCTTTTCCCTGCAATTTAAGGCCTCATGTAGAAAGTTTGTAGTATCAGTGGAAAATTTTGGATTCAATAGTGCCACAAAACAGTTATCTGGATAGAATCTATATTTACATCACAGAGAAGGTAATTAGTTAAATTGTTTACACCTGGAACCAAGTGAAATGTAAAAGTGTAAAGTTATCATTGTAAAATAGTCAATTATTTACGGCAGAAGTTCTATTTGTTTCCACAAGCAAATACAGACAGAAACTATAACGATTATCATGTATCATCATCATATAGATTCAGACTATTGAAATGTAGTATGCAGGAAACCCATAGACTGATCATTTAAACAGAGCATACCTAGAAATTTTACATGACTGTCTAAATCAGTATATGTAAGACCTAATAAAACCAGATGTAAACTAAATGTCTTCCGTAAGGGCAAAGTTTTGAGATTGTCATTCCTACAGACAATTGTTGGAATACAACAGAACATATGTAATAAGTTATTTTTTCTCATTGATTGCTATCTGCTCATTGCTGTTAGTGATCTCCTGGCCAACCACAACATGTACTGTGACATTTGATGAGAATGTAAAAAAAAAATAAGCGCATCGTCCTACCACTTTAGACAACATTTCCTGATGAGAAACTATTTTTTCCTTTTTAGTGGCCTGCAAAAATATGCCAATGATTTATTAAAACTAAAAGCTACATCAATAATATTTTCAGGACAAGTGCGCTGTGGTATCGCAAATGCATGTATCAAATTATATTGAATTTGAAGTGTGCATTCTTGAGATATAGCCTAATTACCGAAAACCATTAATTATGTAAATTTCTCGTTAATATTCTTGGGATGTTTACTGAAACCTAATCAGTTCTTGTCACTAACCTACAGAACAAATGCAATAAATTTCGTTTGAATTGAGCAAGTCGTGTTTCAGAAAATGGTGATAAAGTTGCACCACTTTAGACGACATTTCCTGACAAGAAACTATTTTTTTCTTTTTTGTGGCCAATTGAAAATATGCCAATAACTTATTAAAACTAAAAGCTACATTAGTAATATTTTCAGGACAGGTGCGTTTTGGTATCGCAAATGTGTGTACCAAGTTATAATGAATTTGAAGCGTGCATTCTTGAGATATAGCCTAATTACCGAAAATCATTAATTACGTAAATTGCTCATTAATATTCACAGGATTTTTACCAAAACCTAACAATGTTTTGCCATTACCCTACGGAATACGTCTTCAAAATTTCATTTGAATTGAGCAAGCCGTTATGGAGAAAACGATGACACAGACAGACAGACACACAGACTTCCACCCATAAATATATCTCTTCCTTACGGAAGAAAAAATGGTGTGAAAATTTTAGAATAGGTGGGGTAGGTAGATTTTTTATTTATTTTATTATATATTTTGTGTGTGTGTGTGAGTGTCTAGTTCAGGTTTTGCATTGTTTTCAAAATGGTCTCTGCGTTGTTTATTTATTCCTATCAGATGTAAAGCCATTACAGATTGGAAGAACATATTTGGAGTGTTTTTTTTTAAGTTGATGGCAGTTTCCACACCCACTATTTTTCATCAGACTTCAGTTTTTGCAATTTTATTATTTTTTCTCAAACACGTAAAAAAGTTTAGGTTAGGGTTGGCAGTGAAAAGCTAGGTGGAGTTGGGTAACCAGAACCAAACAATTATTTATTTTAGGCCTAATGAGGTATCAGAGTCTGAGATGAAAAGTAAACATCAATTAAAATAATAGTTATTACTTTCTGCCTGTACTCTTAGTGTGTTTAAACTAGTGATGCTGCCAATGTACCGCATATTCATATCATATCGTAATAACAGCTGGGTAAGGCTAATAGCCTATAAGCTGGTCCGCAAAACAATTTAAATTAAAATAGTGTCAATCCATGTCCATGTTATGGCTGTAGTGAGAAGTCAATGTTCGTAGAATATTTCCAGTGTTCCCAGAGAGAGTCCAGATTGTTCTTAAAACAGTTAAGTGAATTTGATGTGACAAGCAAAGCAGGCAAACTATTCCATGTGTTGATGACTCTGTTTCCGAAGAAATGAGCACGCACAGATTTGGAAAATCCAAATTTCTTAAGTTTCAATGGATGACCTCTCGTGACCCCAGTAGTGTGAAGTTGTATTAAGTGGTGATTTGTGTTATATTTTCCATGAGTGTATTTCCATAATTCTATCATGTCTCCCCTGGCCCTCCTGTACGCCATACTGTGTAAATCAAGGTATGCAAGGCGGTCTTCATCATCTAAATTCCGTAATATAGCAAGTAACTTGGTAGCTCTCCTTTGTACACTTTCAATTAAATTGATGTCTTTGATGAATCTGGGTGACCATACTGTTTTAGCATATTCAAGATGTGGACGAACTAGGGCTATGAACAGTTTTTTCAGCGACTCTTCCTCAAGGTAAGTGAATGACCAATGTATCAGACCTAAGATCTGGTTATTGCTTTGTTGACCTGTTTCTCCACATGACTAGAGAACTTTAGTTCAGGGTCCACATGTACACCAAGGTCTTTTTCACGTTCTGTTACCTGAAGGGGTTCTTGTACATTATTGCTATTCATGGTGTACTCTGTATTGGTATTTGTATATCCAATATGCATGATTTTACACTTGGTTGCATTAAATTTCAATTGCCAGAGATCAGACCAGTTTGTTAAGTTATCTATGTCTTCCTGTAGTAGTTGACAGTCTTGTACTGATTCCACGGTTCTGTACACTTTGGTATCATCTGCAAACATTAGACAAATGCTGTGCATAATTGAATCTGGAAGGTCATTAATGAAGCAGATAAACAAAGCTGGACCAAGAACACTGCCTTGTGGGATTCCACTTAATACTTGAGACCACTCTGATTTTGATTCATTTACTATAACTCGTTGTTTTCTGTTTGATAAAAATGAATTTATCCATGTTAAAACCTTGCCATCAATTCCATATGCCTTTAACTTAATGAGCAATCTGGTATGTGGTACTGTGTCAACTGCCTTGGCAAAGTCCAGGTAAACAACATCTACTGGTTTATTTTCATCAAATGCTAGTTTCCAATGATCGAGTGCTTCCAGCAGGTTAGTAGTACATGAACGTCCAGATAGGAAACCATATTGGTATGGAGATAATAAGCTACTATTAGTCATGTGGTTGATAAGACTGTCACGGATAATTTTCTCCAATACTTTACATACAACACTAGTGAGGCTTACTGGTCTGTAGTTACTTGCTTCTGTTTTCTTTCCTTTTTTGGAGTCACATGGGCTTCCCTCTAGGCAGTGGGGACTACACCTAAATCCAGTGAACTTTTAAATATCATGTATAGTGGATAGCTGATTTCATTGGCCAGTTCCTTTAGAATTCTAGGATGAAGTCCATCTGGGCCTGCTGCCTTGCTGCTATCAGTACCTTGTGAAGAGAGTCCTGTGTAAAGTGAATGTCATTGAGCCTGGTATTTAAAAGTTTATCTGGTACATTAGGTACACTGGAAAAGTTCTCTTTGGTGAACATGCTGCAGAAGAAGTTATTTTAAATTAGTTCCTCGGCTTTTTCATTGTCACTAGAGACAATACCCTTGGCTGTGTTTATATTACCAATACTTTCCTTAGTTTTCATCCTGCTGTTTGCATACTTGTAAAATACTTTGGGGTTAAGCTTTACCTCATGTGCAATATTTCTTTCAAAGTCTCTAACTGCTTATCTACATGCCCATTTAGCCTGGTTTCTTGCTTTTGCAAACACTCTGTAGTCTTCACCATCCCTAGTAGTGATATATTTCTTGAATGCTCTATGTTTTTCTTTAACTTTGTCCCTTGCTGTCCCATTAAACCAGACCGGCTTGTTGTGAGAACTTGTATTTTTGGGCTTTGTCCTTGGTATACATGATTTAATGGATTGTGTTCAAGTGATACATAAACAGATTCCAAGCCTCTTCTGTAACTTTATTGTTCAGTTCTTGGTCCCATTGAATTTCTTTCATTTGTTATGGTATCATAGTTTGCTTTGTCATAGAGTAAATGTTCCTGGCCTGCTGGTGATACATATGGGTAACTGGTAAAGTTGAATTTGATGACAACATGATGACTTTTACCAATAGGTTGTAGATATTGGATATTTTTTACCATGTCCTCTTCATTGCTGAGTACCAGGTCTAAAATGTTGGACTGTGTGTTAGGTCTGTAATGTGTATAGGTTCTTTCACATGTTGATACAGGAAACTGACTCAAGGAATGATAAAGTCTGATTGTTTGAACCTGGTAGAGTTGTGTATTCGTTCCAATTTATACCTGGGGTGTTAAAGGTGATTCAAAATGCTCACATTCACTATTGCTAATTTGCTAGACCTACATGTTTGTGAAATGCATTCTGGTTTTAAAACTTTTCAAAAGCGTCTGCAAACACCTTAAAATGACCTTTTTTCAGTCACTTCCCTTCGGATTTACTTCGAGAGTTTTCGGGTATTTCCGGTCCCACCTAGACCACGGAATTTTATGACGTCATAAGGAGACATGGTTAGCACATAGCCTATGACGAGCATAGTCTACAGGTGAATAAAACTCAACAGCATTGTGAAAAAATACATTGCTGGTGGTTGTAATAGACATCAGTAAACAAAAACTACACTCTACATGTCTTATTAACCAACATTTACCGATATTTACTCACACTTTCTGACTAATTGGCAGTGTCTGTGGGTATAAATGCTAAAATATTATCTCCCCATATTATGGCAAAATAAATCAAAACGGCTAGACTACAGTGTAGATATACATAAACACTTGTAATGTCTCTCGCGTGTTTCAATTTATTTATCTGATTTTTTTATTTGCCGAGGAGAAGCATTACAATACCGTCGTGACGTTTGACGGCATCCCCGGGCCAATGACGGCATATTTTAGCCCAATCGTACTCGCGTCGCCTTTTGAACAGTGCTTTTAACAACAAAGTAAACATATTTCATCTCGAATAAATATACTAGCTATTAGAATACCAATGGGAAACTTCAAGAAGGCGTATCGGGACATGTGCAACAATATTTTTGTTGGTCCCATAATACACTAATTGATTCGATTTGCTCCGAGCATATGGAAGTACGCTCCGAGTCATTGCATCATGTAAATGGAACTGTGACCGACCTAATTTTGTTGTCCATATATAAAATGAGACTGACCTGTAAATTTTTCACAGTTTTCGTTGTGGTCTTGTATTGTCACATGTTTGGCTTGTGAACACAAGTTTACATCTATTATTGTCTAGGGCGTAATACTCTAGTCCAAGTCTGAAACCCATATAAAACCTAAGAAACTCGCATTCGGATCGGACAGAACAGTCAACAGAAGTAGGTCTCATCGACTTGTTGGGGACTCGAATTATTGCTTGTTTTATCACGGTATACAGGTGATTATTATATATCGGTAGAGGGGTAGTGTTGTCAAGTTTTGTGCAGTCACCGCGGCTGCGGCAGTAAGCTTATACTAGGATAGTTCCGCCGATCAAAGCTGAAGCAGTGTATGTACAATGTACGTATGGAATCGGGAGAGCACAGCGCACATTTGTGTCGGGTTGAATTTATCCACGTGTTGATGTAATCCATATTTATCAATCAGATATATTGTAAAATTCTTCAAGTCGTACAAAAATAACGTCTCTAACTTCAAAACAAGCCCTGAGAAACGGGACCGGACGTGGCTAGCCAAGTATCTAGTTGCAGGCTTTCTTTCATAACCATGTGCTGGGGTCACGACCTTGATTGCCGACGTCAATATTGTCCAATCATATTTAATATCATGAACACATCGCGATATTTGATTTGTTGGTTTCCTAAACTGTATACTTCGAATACCTTGATTCGTTATAGAATTCTTCAAATGAATATTAAATAGGCTTGTTGCATTAAATTAAGTGATATCACAACAAGGGAAACCATACAAGTTTTCTTCCAGACGAGTTGCTAAAGTCATGTAAATGACAACACTAAACTCACGAAATTTACAATTTTATTGCTGATAATATGGCAATCTAATTCAAGATAAATATGTTTACTTTGTTGCTAAATGCGCTGTTCAAAAGGCGACATCAGTGAGTATAGTCGAGTATAGTGGGCTATAATATGCTGTCGATGCCATGCCTGTCGAAGATATTGTAATGCCTCTCCTCGGCAAATAATAAAAAAATCAGATAAATAAATTGAAACACACGAGCGACATTACAAGTGTTTATGTATATCTACACTATAGTCTAGCCGTTTTGATTTATTTTGCCATAATATGGGGAGATAATATTTTAGCATTTATACCATTTATACAGACACTGCCAATTAGTCAGAAAGTGTGAGTAAATATCGGTAAATGTTGGTTAATAAGACATGTAGAGTGTAGTTTTTGTTTACTGATGTCTATTACAACCACCAGCAATGTATTTTTTCACAATGCTGTTGAGTTTTATTCACCTGTAGACTATGCTCGTCATAGGCTATGTGCTAACCATGTCTCCTTATGACGTCATAAAATCCCGTGGTCTAGGTGGGACCGGAAATACCCGAAAACTCTCGAAGTAAATCCGAAGGGAAGTGACTGAAAAAAGGTCATTTTAAGGTGTTTGCAGACACTTTTGAAAAGTTTTAAAACCAGAATGCATTTCACAAACATGTAGTCTAGCAAATTAGCGATAGTGAATCTGAGCATTTTGAATCACCTTTAAAGTCTCCTACAATTAGTATATGTGAAGCTGAAGTTGCTGAGCATAGTCTTTCAAGTGACAAATGGAGTAGACCGTACGTACACCTGGTCATTGCTACAGACAGCATTCCATTTTTTATTCACATAGATAGCAACACCACGTTTCATAGATTTAATGTTACTGAAAATGTCATATCCATCAATGGCCAACTCAGCAATATGTAGTTGAAATCTGGATGATTGGGAGCTACTTCCGTCAAATAAATAATATCAGGTGAATTTTCATAAATAACAAACAATATCTCTGCACGCTTATTCAATAAATTATCAACATTAGTATAAATTACAGTCATACTATTTACAATACTTTGGTACACTGACTCTGCTATGCAATCCTTTGTATTGGTTGTTCTATTGTTCTTTGCACATTGATTACTTTTCCCTTTCGTATGAACCACTTTTTTGTCTCCCCTCTTGCTAATGACTCTTCTTCTCTCTGCTGTCTCTCTATCATCAGATCTTTCCACACATCTCTCTCTAAAGGGGTTAGGTCAGGTCTTATTCCAATGCCAGCAAATTTATCTTCACAATCATTTAGTCTCTTGGTAGATTTAAGTAACTTATTCTTAGATTCGATACTTGGTACTGTAGCTCTGACAGGTCTTGGTTTATCAGTATTCTTCCTGCCTAGACGAATGACATTTTCAAATGACATCTGATCTTCTGGGGGTAGAATTTTTGCAGACACACCATTAAGAAAGGCTGTATCACAGCCCTTTCTTACCTCAGAGCTCACATCGTTGGATTCAGGAACATTAAAGTGTACATGCAAAGGTTGATAATTTTTTTCGTAATTATGTTTATTTTGCCATAAAAATAAAGGAAATTGCATTCATACCTCTAAATATTGCGCGCATTGGCAAGAAAGTCGCAAAAATACTTGCCCCCTTAATCCCCTGTGCTTCGACTAACTTCGGCACCTCAACCAGCTCACGAAAGGTGTCGAGGTCCCACGTGTTACAAAAGCCTTCTAAGCCTTTGTGTAATGTTTACTTATGAATTACTAATTACGCTTGCCATATAGTATTATCTGTAACTGTACATATTGTGGTGTACCAGTTTAGTCTTCCGACAACAATGGTTCCTTGGTGTTTTGTCGGCAGCACCCGCAGTGAAAGATCACCCTACACACATTTCCGAGTGATATAACTGAGTAGTGAAGGCAGTTGAAATCACGTAAAAACTGGACAGTGACGCCATACAGTGAAAGCCGGTAAATGTTACCGGGGCCGGGGTTCTCCACGCCACCGGTGTAGCCATGATCAAAGCAAAAAAGGAAGACAAATAAAATAATTTGAAATGATGTTTTCAAGAAAGCAAGTTAGCTTCATAAAATATTTTCACTACGAAAGCATTTGTTTTTAAACAATGCGTAGTCCGATTGTATGTTTTGATTCCCATGTTGCTGGGAGTCGATCGTTTTCATTGTGATACATCACATGTACATTGTCGGAATCATATCAAAGTAAAAAGACGCAACGCTCATTATAATGTTGCTATTTTTGTTTCCATTGTTTTGTCTACCTGAACAATTACTGTGTCATGCCAATCACATGTCAAAAGTGGATGGACACAGCAAAGTACAGTCAGCACTAAGCTTCACGCTCCCAGGTCAAATAACTTCCACAACGTAAGACATGTCTATATCCATAAAAAAACTCAAACAAAACCGGTCAGAGACAATACACAATACACCACACACCACAGTACGGCCGGCTTCAGTGAACATGGGCTGTGCTTTGAAAGAAGATGTGTGGATGGTAATGAACACAGTAAAAAATGAAATAAAGTACGTGTACACATAGCTTTCAAGAGGGACAACAAAACGTTCTGCTCTGACGAATTTGTGGGTCTACTTTCGCGAAGATTTTGAATGGTCATCCATAGATCAAATGTACTGTTACGACACATGCTACATTTGAACAACTTGAGAGAACATTATGGGGAACTCTTGAAGCCATTCTCATTCGATCTCTGTATGTTTGATGGGTATGGGAATATTAGATAATTTTCGTTTCGATTACATTGTCTGCAGGAGCTGTTTTCCACCATTGAATAGTTATGTCAACAAAGGACGCTGATAACAGCCTTTACTTTATGTAAACAACACGGCTTCACTAGGACATACTCATTCACTACCAGAGGAACTATCTTACTGCTAGCAGTCGGTTCAAATGAATTTGGCTAAATCACACCATCAGATGTTAATGCTGGAGTGTATTGCTCTACGTTTGAGGAATCTGACCAATATTCAACGTCGGGTTCTGGCGAAAATGGGTTTTGAAGTTGACCTTCTGGTTCGACCGTAATGGATTTACATGTAAAGATACACTGATGAATGCGTTTGTGTTCCTGCATTGACGTCATAAAGTTCTAAATCCTGTCCTATCCATATGCAAATGAGAGGTACTTACCTGAAGGTGCTCTGTGGCTGAGCCAAGAGTGCCTCATTTTTCGCGAAATTTCTCGTGTTAGAATTATATTGTACTATTACAAACTCGATTTCCTTTATTTTTATGGCAAAATAAACATAATTACGAAAAAAAGTATGTACCTTTGCATGTACACTTTAAACAAGCGACCTATCGGTCAGAATAGCTCCGCTGTTGTTTTTAATTTAATTTTTTATTTTGGTAACATGTAGAAGTGGTTCTGAATCAGTTCTTCAGCTCTTCACTATGCAGTTTTGTTTTAGCGATGTAATAATTTTAAGTGGTTAGTGGTTTCATATGATGTCTCACTATAAAACACATTTTACACAGAAAGTTGGTAATGTATTGTACTTTTATAACATAGTCACCATTTTATTTAAAAAAATCTACTGTTATGAAAAATTACACAAAATATCGGAAAAATAATGACTGGGAAATGCACACAAGAAAAAGAAAAAAAGAGGATTTTGAGGTTGGCTATAAATAATTCCAGTGTCTTACTGTACAGCTTTAACCCTGGAAATTTTAATGATGAATGAAATAGACTAGGGATCTAAAATAATTTTGAGGTAATTCGAATTTCAATTTTCTAACTAATTTACCAAGTCAACAACATTCAACTTGTACTAGTTGTAGTAGACATAACATCGTCTGATATTTTAATTTACGAAGTTTCTTGTGATTCTGGCAATTGTCCCTACTATTTGTTTAGAGTCAAGTCAGCAATATAGACTTGTGCACCGCCTGTCGTATGTAAGCAGGGCTAACCACTGGCATGACCAGAGAGAACCTTTTCGGATTTACATGTAAAACGGGGAAAGATACGAAAAACATAATGCAAAGTCTGAAGCCAAATTAAAGTTGTAATTATTTTAATTATTTTTACCTGCCAAATATTTGCATTTTGGAAATGGCAAGACATTTTCATGTCGTTTAACTTTACATGTAAACTGTCGGCCAATAAACAAAGTTTGGTCGATTCACAGTCGGCAGTGAGACTGCTCTTCCATAACTTCAACCGCATGCCAAGGCATGCCTTCCTTACACAGTCGCTTGTAAACTGTTATTCCTTTCCTAAATGGTTTTATTCTTGTCTATGACGGTCCTAATACAGAACAATGACGTTATTATAGGGATTGGCGATTTTCTTATAAAATCGGTAGCGATGTCATAAATACAACACTTATGACATCGCTACCGATTTTATAAGAATATCGCCAATCCCTATAATAACATCATTGTTCTGTATTAGGACCGTCATAGACAAGAATAAAACCATTTAGGAAAGGAATAACAGTTTACAAGCGACTGTGCTTCCTTACGCGAGTTGTCTTCATTCTAGTTCACTGTCACTCCAAATTGCACGACAATATAGAATTAATTACAAGATACAGTTTATCTGAAAACATCAAACTTTTATAGTGGGTCTGAAGTGTGATTTTAGTGAGTACCAAGAACTCCTGTGTTGTTGCTGTGGAAAATCACCCGGACGTCTGAACGGTCCGGAAAGTTACACAACGATCCTACTAAATTTACTTGCCATGGTTATTTAAAACACATAAAAATCCACCTTTTTGTGAAATTTGTAAACTTTCCGGTCCGTATTGAGGAAACTATGAGCATGGAGGGTTATACTTCCATGCTATGAGCGAAAAACTGGGTCGCAAATTTCAGGGCCTCAAGTATGCGTCCCGAATTCGTCGGAAAATCGGTATTCCTAAATGTAATGCCAAAATTTATTTTGCTGGCACGAAAGAAGAGATATCAGTTGAGGTTTAGGCATTTTCAGTATCTAAAATGGGGGACTCTAGTGAAAGTTATGGCGAGTTGAAAATACCAAAAAATAAGGCCTGTGAGCAGCCATTCAAAGTGTCGCTATCTGGAGCATATGAGGATAGATTGTATGCAAATGAGGGTATTGCGGACTGGCTGATTATGTAGAAGGGGTGCAAAATTTGGATTTGAAGTTTACAACCCTGTTTCGAACAAACACTTGTCATTTGGGCGCACAATGCGTATATTACATTGCTTGTTTGACGTCAATAGTGTCTTTTGAAAAGTGGCAGTTTACTTAAAGTCTCGTCGACTGATTTCCAATATGGCGTCGGTCACAATGCTCATTAACATATTCATTTTTTCTTTAAATTACAAGAAAAAAATCATACAAAATTAAAATGAAGATGTGCTGACTTGAAATTAACAAATCTGAGTAAGCTACCCCCTGCGCATCAACACACCAGATATCAAAGCAATCTGACAAATAGTATTTGAGGAGATGATGAAAATGTCATTTTTTGAAAAAAAATCATAAAAAATTGAAAATGGCACAGATCAACTTGGCATGAACAAATCTGAATAGCCTCCCCCCCCCCCCCCCCCCCAGGGAACATGCACACCAAATATCGAAGAATTCTGACTGTCACTTTCAGAGTAGATGATGAAAATATAACAATTTGACGGACACCAATGATTCCACCTATACTCTATACCTTAATATACACCTATACCTAAAGCTACACTTTCAGCTTTCGCTGACAGCGGAGCTAAAAACAGAACATTTAATTTTCTTGACTCTCTTTCCTGTAATTCACTCATACTTCTGGTAGCAGTATTATCTATACAGTGATCAACTTTCTCTTCTAGTTTCTTATTTGTGCTATCTTGTTCTGATATTAGATTGTTATATTTGGTGTTCACGGAATCAATGTCCCCTTCCATCTTCTTGAATCTTTGTTCAAATTCAGAACGTAGTGCCCCAATATACTGTTGACATTTTGTTTCTATTAACTGAGAGGTTTTGACAGCTGACACGGCTTCAGCATTACAGTCACTACAGTACCAATCGAGCATCGAGTCTTCTTTGCTTATTAACAAGTAATGCACACCCAAGTCTCACACCTTTCGCATTCTGTTAGCTTATCATTTGGGTCTTTGAATTCAATGTCGCAGAACTTGCACATGAGATTATCAAATTCTCCTACCGTTGAAGTCATTTTGATGAAGGAAGGAATAGAGTTGCTTAGAAAGTACATATTTTGATTTGTAATGGTTGCTGTTGTGCAACAGAGTTTGTGATAAATTTACATGTTATAACATTTTGTAGTTTCTTAAATACTATGACACCCTGAATTGTAGATGAATAATAAGAGTGATACCACTCAAAGGGTAATGATTTAGTGACACTTCAATTTTTAGAAGGGAGAGATTTAACTAATACATAAAATTAATGCATATGATGTATCTTGACATTTTCCTGAGATCTTTAGACATTGAATCCATGTTATTTGTAATCTGTTACTTTATGTTACATGGAAGTAGAAGAAATGAAAATAAATATGTCCTAAAATGAGTATATATTTACTAAAGCATGTTTTTCAAAAACATTGCATTATGGAGCAATATTCAAAGTAAAGAGATGTGTACATGACCATAATTTCTAAATGTATGAGATTTAACAAAGTTGTTTAATATATATTTTTAAAATGTGTATTTTGTATATTATATTGACAAAGAATTCTAAGATACCCCATCCTATTCCCACTACAAATTATAAACATGCACACAAATAATTTTGTGCATATATACATCACCCCAATTTTCCCTTACCTAGTAATTCTTGTGTCCATTGAAGTGCAATATTGAATAAATCAAATAGTACCGGAGTTTTCCGAAAACTAGCCCTGGGCCACTTTTCGGAAAATCGGCAAATTCAGAACAACAACAGAGGAACTAAATAGAAGCTCAGGGCGATTATTTGGCAGTCAACACTCAACAGCCATGTGGCTCATATCGTTACTAATAGAGACATACCAGTTTAGGGACACAACAATTAGGAAGACAAGAATATTAATTTCATTTTATAATAATTCAACATTTTATTTGCTATCATTCTATCAGCATTGATTGTATTATTGCTTTTATTCATAAAGGAGCTCAAAATGATTTATAGTAGAACCCCTTTCATGAAATGAAGTCTCCCATCCAATGCGTGTGTGTAGTGGCTTGAGTGGCTCATTCCATTTCGGGTGTGTGGATTGCTTGTTAGACACATAACACAAATGCATTCCAAATCTGAGCATTTATGCTGCTTATTATCATTTACTTTGTAATATATAAAACATTACACGATCAAAAATATATGCCACCTGTTTCATTTTCTCCTTACATGCAATTATAAGGTGTAACTAAAATTAATGTGCTAAGACCAACCCTAGAGAGCAATGGTATGCGCCAAGGCATTTCCCATCATATCTTATCTGTTACTATCTGTAAACATAGGATGTCCACACTACCTTTCAAATAAGCTACCATTTGTCAAGTACATTTGTGGTGTAGGTACCCATCTCGTAAATAATTTAGACCCGATCTGAAATGCGAATGGATGTTAAGTTTTAAATAGACATCACGGAAAATGGTCAATCATTTGAGCTATGGATTTATAGGAAAACAACTGACCAGCATGACACAAAATGAACAGTCTGATTCTAGAGTTACAGATAGTCAACAAAGTATCTTTTTTTTCACTGTAATGTGATATTTGCCAAAGCCTCGAGGACTGGCAAATTTGAATTTATCTCGATACCGTCACACAGACTCCCTCTCTAGTCAGGCAATGTATGTGTTCCTATTTTTTTTTCGTGAGATTTTATAGGATCAACTTTGAAGGGGTCGGTTTCTTTGTACAGTTGTGATAGTTTGTTTGCAAATGTCTGGGTTTTCCCGACAAGTTTGACAAAACGGAGTACAACTTTTGTCGTTATACTGCACTGTTGAACCATTATCAATACTGTTTTCCAATGTTCTTGTCGCATATTTCTGTCAATTCCTGATCCTTCGTGAGATCCAAGTGAAGTCGTCATTCGAAGTTTTTCGTTTCATCGATGCCTCAAAAATAACCATTACAAATAAAATAGAATTGTCAATTGACTGAAACCAACTTTATATTTATTATTATAAATTGGATATTGTTCAACTAAAAGTGGTGTACGTCTGAATATACAGATTCATAGGCAAGATTCAATGTTTCACATTAGCGGGACTTGGAACCACTAATTTTTTCAGCAGGACCACTGCATTTTTTAAGCACTGGTCTGGGGACCACCAGTTCACAAACTGATTTGTTCACCTCTGGATAAACTTGACATTAGTCTTGTACCGTTCGTTAAATCTCCATGAACTCATTTATACATGACATTACACATTACTTCAACTCTCACTCTCACTAATACATCCATGATGTAATTCACATTGTGTGCGTACTCACCATGCAAATTACCCTGACCTATTTTTAGATGCAGTGTGTCGCATTGACAGTGACGTCTGCGGATCTCCATGAGTCATCTGCCGGCTTGTTGATCGATATCAGCACAAAGGTGTCTGTACCTACCTTCACGATCACATTCTTCTCGTGGAAAAAACGTCCATTTTTTATTGGCACTCTAAGTTTATGATTTTTTTGAACGGAACATTTGAACTAAATAAAGACTAAGGTTACCAATATAACAAGGCAAACTTCTTGCCGTAGTGAATCTGAAAAACCCATTAGACGCCCACCCGCCAAATGATCACCCATGGGCAACTTTACGGATGGGCTTGTTTTAAGAAAACTCCGGTATGTCCTATTTCAATTAGTATTGTTCATAAAACTTGTGGTATGAAAAGAGAAGATTGAGCAACAATAAATAAATGGTAATAAAAGTCGCCTCGATGATGTAAAGAGAAAAAGGAAGTGAATATCTGAACATGCAATGACTGTTGAAGAAACATAACAAACACTTAAAGGTCATCGTTGGGGGTGCTTTCAGGTCAAATATCATGCTTTTAGGTCGAATATTTAGCAGAATTTACATAGCCCCAATTGCTATCGATTAACACTTTCGTCCTAAACAGTGACATTACTAAACAAGTACATGGTTTGAAAGAGGGCCTCTCCGATATGAAGTCAACGCGAAATTTGTTTTTGGATGCGAAAGTTTAACAATGACAATATCATGTTGAATACGTAATGAGTTAACACTGTCAGCAACCGTGGTACTTTGACATCGGATTCTCATTTTTACTTGGTATGAAACATATGAAATCATATATCAATACATGTATAAGTTCACAATTTATCGAATCATACCCTTTATTCATGTGAAAAGTAATACATTTTGATTATTTCATGAGAAATTCCATAATACGGGGTCATGCACAAAATTAAACTTTAATGCCTGTAGACCCCCCACGAAGTTTAATAGGCTTCTATTGTTCTCTGTGACCTGCGTTAACGACTGATACATACATACATACATACATATTACATACATACATACATACATACATACATACATACATACATACACACGCAGCTGCCTGAGATGGTGTGGACATGTGCTGAGGAAAGATGAGAGAGAAGGAGTGAAGAGGGCATGGAATCTGGAGGTGGATGGAAAAAGAGGGAGAGGGCAACCAAAGTTGACATGGAAGAGTATGGTGGAAGGACAATGTAAACAGATTGGATTAAACATCAATGACTATGGGAACAGCCAGAAATGGAGGAATGTGATTGACACATGGAAAGAAGGACAGTCGGTGACCCCCCCCCCCCCCCCCCGGAGGAAGAAATCAACTTTAATTAATGATGATGATACATAGATACATACATACACACACACACATACATACACACACATACATACATACACACACATACACATACACACATACATGCATAATACACATACATGCATACATACACACACACACATACATACACACATACATGCATAATACACACACATACATACATACATACATGCATGCATACATACATACGTATGTACATACATACATATATACATATACATATACATATACATACATACGTATGTGCATACATACATACGTATGTACGTACGTACGTACGTACGTACTTACGTACCTACCTACGTACGTACGTACGTACGTACGTACAGACATACATACAAACACACATACACACACACATACACACATACATACATACATACATACATACACACATACATGCATAATACACATACATGCATACATACATACATACATACACACACATACATACATACATACATACATACATACATACACACAGACATATACACACATACATACATTATGCACTAAAATTTACAGATGGAGACACTACGATACAGACAGGTAGACAAGCAAACAGACATACATACATGCAGCCAGCCAGCCAGCCAGCCAGACAGACAGACAGACAGACAGACAGACAGTAGGTAGGTATGTAAGTCTTACCTTGTACTCCATGGAATCCTTTATCATACTCTGTTTCAAGCACTATATGATCACTAGGCAATGCTATCATTTTTCTTGTATCACAAGCAAACCTAGCAGGATGAGCACTTGCAAATAGTTGCCTTGGTGTCTGACCAAACTCTAAGATCTGATTTTCTAAAGCTACCCTCTCATTTGGGTCTCTGATGCTGTCAAACAAAACAATGTCAGGTTTTATTTCAAAATAATAAATGGAAAGAACTTAATGTCCATTTTAAATTAAAGGGGAACACAGTACAAGAAATAAACACATTTTTAAAACTTAGATTCTGGAGAGTCATTTAATACTTCACATTACTTAGTGAACACTATGCATGATTGCTGAGAAACATTAAATTGAAACTTGTTCCTCATTCATTGTTCGCCATAGTTAGAGCTGACCACTAGGTGGCGATATGATCAGCCGATTGTAGATGTTAGGTAGTTCAATGCCCTTGTCTCTGTTGACCTTTATCAGCTGTAACAATGGAATTTGTCATTCTGATGACGATGGTGAACCAAGATATATTGTGAGCTCAATGCTAAAGAAAACTTTGAACTGCTTGTGTGTACATCACTTCATCTACCAAGCTGATCATCATTTTGGTCATTTACGTGACAATCATTCACAGCAAGAAGTTAAGAAACTTTGGAAGCTTGAGAAAACTTCCAAGTCTCTCGCCTGGTTTGCAAACCATCTGAATTTGACGTTACATTGCTGTGATGAACAGACAACACCTGTTAGTCTCAAGCTGAGATGTCCCATCAAAACTCAGAATGCCGCCAAGATCATTCAAAAAGTGGAAAAAGACCAGATACATGAAAGAATTCTGTGTATGTAACAACACACTGAGTAATCTGAAACAAAAGAAGGAGTCAGTATGGTCTCATTTTGCCAGATATTAAATGAATATGCAGAGATTGATGCATTGTGTCAGAGGTAAAAATAGGCAGAGATTGATGCATTGTGTCAGAGGTAAAAATAGGCAGAGATTGATGCATTGTGTCACCCTACAGAATCGGCTGATCTATGTGCTGAGGTAGTTGAAGCTGTCAAGTCACCTGCTGACAATATCACCATAAGTGAGCGTCATGCACTTCAAGTGTACATGCAAACGGTGATAATTTTTTTCATCATGTTTATTTTGCCATAAAAATAAAGGACATTGGGTTTTGTGAGAAATTGAGTGAAAATGAGCCACTCTAAGCCCAGCCACAGAGCACCTCTTATTTGCATATGGATAGGAGAGATTTTGGACATCGTGACGTCACTTGAGGAACACAATCGTCCTCTTCAGTGTATCTTTACATGCAAAGCCATTATGGCCGAGCCAGACACTTACTAAAAAATCATATAGGATCCTATAGGGCAATCCTACCGGACAGTTTAATAGGGCAGCTCTATAGGGCATTCTATGAGGGTTTTGGACATGGCTCCTATAGGGCAACGCTATTGACATCCAGTAGGACAACCCTATTGGCATCCAATAGGACAGTCCTGTAGGTCCCCCTTACAGAAATATCCTATAGGCGGCCTATAGACATGTCTATAGACATGTCTATAGGCCGGCCTATAGGATCCTATAGAGAATTGGGACGTTTTACCTATAGGTTTCTATAGGCCAGCCTATAGGTTTCTATAGGCTAGCCTATAGGTTTCTATAGGTTTCTATAGGCCAGCCTATAGGTTTCTATAGGTCAGTCTATAGGTATCTATAGGTTTCTATAGGCCAGCCTATAGGTTTCTATAGGCCAGTCTATAGGTATCTATAGGTTTCTATAGGCCAGCCTATAGGTTTCTATAGGCCAGTCTATAGGTATCTATAGGTTTCTATAGGCCAGCCTATAGGTTTCTATATGCCAATCTATAGGTTTCTATAGGCCAGCCTATAGGTTTCTATAGGCCAGTCTATAGGTATCTATAGGCCAGCCTATGGGTTTCTATAGGATAGCCTATAGGTTTCTATAGGCCAGTCTATAGGTGTCTATAGGTTTCTATAGGCCAGCCTATAGACATCTATAGGTCAGCCTAAAAGTTTCTATAGGTCAACCTATAGATGTCAACAGGTCAGCCTATAGACATCTATAGGTCAGCTTATAGACATCTATAGGTCAGCCTATAGGTTTCTCTAGGCCCACCTATAGATGTCTATAGGCCAGCCTATAGATGTCTATATGTCAGCCCATAGACATATATAGGTCAGCCTATAGATGTCTATATGTCAGCGTATAGGTTTCTATAGGTCAGCCCATAGACATCTATAGGTCAGCCTATAGGTTTCTCTAGGCCCACCTATAGATGTCTATAGGCCAGCCTATAGGTTTCTATAGGTCAGCCCATAGACATATATAGGTCAGCCTATAGATGTCTATATGTCAGCGTATAGGTTTCTATAGGCCAGCATTGAATTTCTACACACTTTCTGGACTTAGAAAATGAATTAATGTCCCAAGAATATTCTGAAAAATGAATTCTTGAGACAAGAAAAAGAATTTTATTAAGACTATATATATATATATATATATATATATATATATATATATATATATATATATATATATATAAACAAAAACCAAACTTTCATCCTTTTAAACTTTTATTTACTGAAAAATGTATGTTTAGAAACAAAAAGCTTTCAAATACCTCTCTGAACACAAGTATTAAATTGTCAAATAGCAGATAGATTTGCTTAAAAATAGTCCTTGGCTGAACTCTGGGTTTTTGTTAAAATTTGATGTCATTGTAAATTCCAGATGACTTGTCTTTGAATTTGTGCAGTTACTTAACAGTACTAGTATGTCCTGCAGAAAGAGTAAAGGTTCCCAGTCATGTATGGTATCTCTTCCAATATTTTAATGAATTTTCCCTGATGCCTAAAATTATTACTGGAATCTTCTGTTGTTACTATGTACTATGGTCATCATTTGCTTGGTGATAGCCTGCTTGTTGCTCCATTGCTAGCTGTCATGGTGCCTTTTATGTTCTTTGAGTTTCGGTCATAGATCTTCATATTATCATCTTCTTACATACTGGACAAACTCTTCTGCAAAATTGTGATCACTCACTCCTTTTGGCAAGTAGGCCTAAACTGAATTTTCACTTTGGATGATCTGGAGGGACAGCTGGAAAAAGGTGGATTTATCTCTGGTGGATTTATCCATGGTTTGAGTTGTCCAGACAGTTAGGTATCTCTAAGCTGTTTTCTGAAAAGAAATTTATGTTCAAATATATTAGAATATAACATTTTTCAAGTTCCTGTTTTCTCAATTTGGTCTTACGTATTTTTACATCACCATATGCATTTCTTTTTATGACTGAAAATTTTCCATCACATTCTTTATTTTTTTTATTTTCAATCATATTCATTTCAAATAAATTACTCATCTTGATCAGTATGACAAGCATAAGGTATGTGAATCATATACATGTATTTGTTAATGTTTATAGGAGAGAAAAAACATACTACGTATATTGGAGGGCAGCACAATATTGCACATATAATCTGGCATAAAATAGCCAAGCTGTTTCCCTCAAATCTTGAAATAAAAGATATAGAAACAGCTACTGTAACAACTCTTGAAACTCTCAAATCAGAAAATAGAACAAGTGCATGCCCCTTGACTAGTTTTTACATTAATTTTTGTAAAACAGGAATCTGTACTTACCATACAAAACAAGGAAACATATCTTAAAACAAGGTCCTTTTCATTTATCAGCCGTTTGGTCTCTACTAGCTATATTCTTCAACCCATTCCTGCCACCACAATTGCTTGATTTGTTGAAAACTAGTTCACTTTTTAGGCAAACTTATAGCACGTACATGCATGTATCCTTTTGTCCATGCTTTGTCTAAAACTACAAACATGATGCTATCCCAAAATGCACCAGGATAAGCTGTCTTACAACAAAGAGAGATACTGGGTAATGAATATTCATGACTAAATAGTGTCTCAAGCTAATTGCAATTCACACAGCATTTCCTTGACTTTGATGTCACTGTACATGGTACTCTAAGCTTCCAAACCCATTGGTCACTGAAAGAATTTCTATCAAATACACCTTGCACAGAACAAGTGGCCTATGGTAATTATAGACATGTAAGTCCACAGGATTCGATGCCTTTAAAGGCATGAATGTCTATAGGCCAACTCGCCTATAGGATCCTATAGGTTTCTATAGGCACAATGTCTATAGGTCAACTCGCCTATAGATTTCTATAGGTTTCTATAGACAAGAGTGTCTATAGGCCGACTCGCCTATAGGATCCTATAGGTTTCTATAGGCACAAATGTCTATAGGCTGACTCGCCTATAGGATCCTATAGGTTTCTATAGGCACAATGTCTATAGGTCAACTCGCCTATAGATTTCTATAGGTCTCTATAGGCATGAGTGTCTATAGGCCGACTCGCCTATAGGATGCTATAGGTTCCTATAGGCATAAATGTCTATAGGCCAACTCGCCTATAGGTTTCTATAGGATCCTATAGAAACCTATAGGATCCTATAGGCTATTTCTGTAGGCCTACAGGACAATCCTATTGATGACGTCCAATAGGACAGTTCTGTAGGTCCTAGAGGGCAACTCTATTGGCATCCAAGAGGACAGCCCTGAAGGTCCTACAGGACAACCCTACTGGTATCCAATAGGACAGCCCTGTAGGTCCTAGAGGGCATCCCTATTGCCTTCAAACTGGTTTTCACCAGAACACGACACTGAATATATTTGTCAGATGCCTCAAGCATAGAGCAATACTCCAGTTTTAAGATGTGATGGTGTGATTCAGTCATATTTATTTGAACTGGATGCTAGCAATAACGACAGTTCCTCTGGCAGTCAATGAGTGAGGGGGAAGATGGTGTCAACTACAAAAAATGACTGAACACTGTTTGATAAGTTTTTTTCGATGTAAATTTCACAGAAAAATGTAGTCATGGCTAGTACACATTATATGTAATGGTATACCTGTGTTTAAATGTCCACCATGTAAGTTTAATGCTTGTTTTCTGACTATATGCGCTGTCTTGTACCTCAACATGGACCATCCAGTGTATTGTTTACATCCTCGTGATGCTGGATTGTTTACATAAAGTAAAGGCTGTTATCAGCGTCCTTTGTTGACATAACTATTCAATGGGTGGAAAACAGCTCCCACAGACAATCTTAATGTTACCTCAACACAAAAACTGAATAACGGGACTTTGTATTTTTTATTGCATGTATGCAGTTGTCAATGTAAATTGTAGGTGACAATAACATTAGATGTAACATATTACGTTTTGTTACTTTTGTCTGCAGATTTTGTGAATCCCATGTGATATGCTATACTCCTCACTGAATGAAAGCACGAAATTGCACTTTTTGTGAATCTAGTACTGAACCTTGACTAGTCTGTCTCAAAGATCAAAGATTGTTTACGTGTAAACACATACTGTTGCATGTGGCACTTGATAAAATGTCACTGAAATGAAGAAATTGTATATTCTAATACCCATTTATTGAATTCTAATCGAAACAAAAATTATCTATTTAATATGTTTGTACCCATCAAACATACAGAGATCGGATGAGAATGGCTTCCCGAGAAGACAACACAATGCAATGAGTTCCCCATAATATTTTCTCAAGTTGTTCAGATGTAGCATGGGTTGTCACAGTACATTCTATGACCATTCAAAATCTTTGCGAAAGTAGACCCACAAATTAAATAAGTCATAGCAGAAAGTTTTGTTGTTATCCCTCTATGTACGCACTTTATTTCATTTTTTTACTGCGTTCATTACCATCCACACAGTACATGAAGTGGTTTCGTCTTCTTTCAAAACACAGCCCATGATCACTGAAGCCGGCCGTACTGTGGTGTATTACATATTGTCTCCAACTATTTTTGCTTTGTTTGAGTTTTTGACGGATAGACATTTTTTACGTTGTGGGTTTATTTGACCTGAGATGGTGAAGTGATGACTGTACTGTGCTGTGTCCATCCACTATGGACATGTATTTGGCATGATACAGTAATTTCTCACTGAGGTAGACAAAACAATGGAAACAAAAATAGCAACATTATAATTAGCATTGCGTCTTTTTACTTTATATGATTGCGACAGTACATACATGTGATGTATCAAAATTAAAATGATCGACTCTCAGTACCATGGAAAGCAAAACATATAATTGGACAACAAATTGCTATCGTACTGAAAATATTTTATGAAGCTAATTAACTTGCTTTCTTTATTCGTGAAAACACCAAATTATCTTATATGTTTTCCATTTTTTCACTTTGATCATGGCTACACCAATGACGTGGAGAACCCAGTAACATTTACTGGCTTTCACTCTATGGTGTCACTGAACAGTTTTTATTCATGCTTTCAACTGCCTTCGCCTGTTACCTACACAGATTTATATATTTCGGAAATGTGTGCAGGGTGATCGTTTCACTGCGGGTGCTGCTACACCCACCGACAAAACACAGAGGAACCATTGTTGCTGGAAGACTAAATTGGTACACAACAATATGTACTGCATGTACAGTTACGGATAATACTACCATAGTATATGGCAAGCGTAATTAGTAATTCATAAGTAAACATTACACAAAGGCTTAGAAGGTTTTTGTAACATGTGGGAGCAGAACACCTTTTGTGAGCTGGCTGAGGTGCCAATGTTAGTCGAAGCACAAGGGATTAAGGGGGGCAAGTATTTTTTGCGACTTTTCTTGCCATTGCGCATATTCAGAGGTATGAATGCAATTTCATTTATTTTCATGGAAAAATAAACATAATAATGAAAAAAGTTATTAACCTTTGCATGTACATGTACACTTTAAACAACTGAAATCAGATTATTCAATAATTATTTCACCAACTGATAAGGGCCAGGCTTCAGTAGTAATCAACAAACAAACAGCAATATCATCAACTCTATCCTACAGCAGAAATACCACCCAAATTGTATGGTCTACCGAAGATACACAGGGATGGCACCACACTCAGGCCTATCGTATCCAGTGTCAGGTCCATCAGCAAAACTGCTGGCCAATATCCTGAATCCAATCATTGGGAAAAGTTCACATCATGTCAAGAACTTGAAGTATTTCATGGACAAAATAAAGAACATTAAACTACAGGACAATGAGATCCTAGTCTTGTGTGATGTAAGAGCTTTATTTATGAGTGTACCGGCCTGTAGATAAAGTAATGGAAGAGATCAAATACCGTCTGGAAGCTGATAACACATTGAGTGATAGAACTATAAAATGACAGTGGCTAACATCATTGGACTGTTACAGTGTTATGGTTTGTGCTAAACACAACCTATTTCGTATATGATGGTCAGTTCAATAAACAGGCACATGCCCGGGCTGCTATGGGAAGCCCGGTTTCACCAATCGTGGCTAACCTTTATATGGAATACTTTGAAGAAAAGACTCTTTCCACCACCACTAATGGGCCAAGAGTATGGAAACAATATGTGGATGACACTTTCTCCATCCATCAAGAGGACAAAGTCACACCTTTCACAGAACACATCAAGAGCATAGATGACAGTATAAAGTTCACCAGCAAGACTGAATCTAACAAGTGTATTTTCTCTTTCTTTCTTTCTTTATACTGGATAGTTCTTTAAGTAAATAAACACTCATCTCCCAAGACGTCCAATGAGGGCCATCCCTTATAGGTTCAGTAAAAACAGAGTACCCGGGGAAAACCTGCATTGTTCAGTAGAGTCAAACTGAACAACACTCTTCTTACTTACAGCGTGGTAAATTTAATCAAACCCTGTCCACAGTGGTAAGAGGCAAGTGGTTTAACCACTCGGCCACCGACAACCCTTGCCTTCTAATAGACTCTTCCATCGATAGAAATCCAGATGGTTCATTATACAGGAAACCTACTCATAACAATCAATATCTTAAGTTTCCACCACACCATCCATTACATCAAAAACTTGGTCATTTACAAACACTGAAACATAGATGTGATGCCATCGTTACAAAGACGGTAGACAAGAAACTGGAACTAAAGGAACTTGACAAAGTGTTGTCAGTTGGCGGCTATCGGAAGCGAGCAATAAAACAGTGCCCTCATGGAGAACCAGATTTAAACTGAATGCCTTCCGTAAGGATTTATGCAAGAAATTTAGCTCTATATCTGTTGCAGCATTGTTGACCATTGATTGTGATACCGAAAAGATGATTGTCGGTCAGAAGTGAAAGGAGTTTCAACGAAAACATGCTGGTGTGATTGACCAGATCGCTCCCACTGACAGACAGGAAATTTCAGACTGGCTTATACTACGAATGAAGCAGACCCTGGATACCAAACTTTTGATGATGAAGAGATATTACACGATGCTAAGATTGACACTGAAATTGAAAGTGAAACTGAAGATAAAGAAAACGATGTCCCGTGTGAACCGGTATCATCGCACGGCGAAGCGGCAGCTATGTTTTCTCGGTGTTTGTTATGGCTAGAGTCGCAGCCTGATTGTGAGCCTACCCAGTTGTTTGCTCCGTAGTTTACACAGAAAAGCAGCAGACAGCCGTGCAATGAAACAGAAACCCCTTACTTCGTTTTTCTGAACTTTAGTTTTTTTCTCATTGAGTGGCTAAATTGCGGACACATCGTTTGTACACATTGATACAATTTGATTACATTTACATGTCAGTGAACACTATTTATAGATGCAACCACGACAACAGTGCGTTCTTATCAGCTGTCCACCATGTCATCGTCTTTCTTGTAAATACGTTTTTTTTATTTCTTCTACACATATTCAATTCACAATGTCGTTTTCCTATTATATTCAACTCTTTGTTTAGTTTTAGTATTAAATAAGTACAGTTCATTAAAAAGGTTTCTATGTAGTATGGTACGTTTCATTTGTCTGAGAGTGCATGTAACATGTAAGTGTGATATGCAGCGTATGTGTACGTTCATTCTGTATGAGTGCGACCTTTTGACCCTGCCCCGTCCCATCTCGACCACATATCCGAACTAAATGCATGTCCCCGTAAGCGTTCGGATAATCAACGTTTACTGTACTTCCTAAACTTCTAATCGGAAATCTAAAAAGACATGATTTCTCTTTATTCATCTGTGCATCAGTGTGTGAAATTTGAAAATGATAAGTCCATATTTGACAAAATTGAAACGATGATAAATATTTCACCTGTTTGTGAACTCCGCGCTCATTGTAAACCTATTTTAAGGCAAAGAAAAAAAATTGTTTTCTGGTGAGTTTGAATCACTTAAATACCCTGCCTCACTCTTCTTTTTTCTCGTGTTTGTGCAGCCAATGTAGAGTGCAGATCCAAGGGAAACAAAATAAGGTTGGCACGAAACCCCTGAAAACAGAATCTTTCTCAGTAGTGTAGAGCACGAGTATAAAGTTGGCGTCAGATTCAGATTCGGATCTGAGGCCATCTGACTGCCTCGGTCTTCTTTTTTCTTGTGTTTGTGCAGCCAATGCAGAGTGCAGATCCAAGGGAAACACAAAATAAGGTTGGCATGAAACCCCTGAAAACAGAATCTTTCTCAGTAATGTAGAGCACGAGTATAAAGTTGGCATCAGATTCGGATTCGGATCTGAGGCCATCTGATGCTCAATATAACGTTCATAAGATAACGCTACCTGAATCTGAATCTGACGCCAACTTTATACTCGTCCGATCGATTAATTACTCAAATTGGTCATTAATATTCATCGGATTATTACCAAAACCTAATCAGTTCTGGCCATTACCCTAAGGAACATGTCTATGAAATTTCGTTTGAATTGATGCAGCCGTTTTTTCGGAAATGGTGACACACACACACACACACAGACTTCATCAGTATATTATCACCTTCCTTACGGAAGGTAAAAACTACATCATTTGACAGAAGAAATCACTCAGACTGGCAAGGTGACACAAGTTTATGGTCACGCTACCATATACACAAGATATCTCTGAAAAACTGTGTTGGATCTACATGAATCACAACATCTTTGTGACATCCCTTACAACCCCATACCACTCTACAACACACTTTAGTCTCACTCACGGGTGAGACAACACTGCAGGGTGATAATACAAGATACCATGTTAGGACTGACCAAGAGTATATTGGCGAATTGGGAAGACAATTGAAAACCAGGATCGAGGAACATTGCAAATCTGTGAGGGACAGAACTGTAGCGTTGGCTTTAGTAGTCTTCTGGCTAGACATTCAGGCTTTCTTTCGATACTATAAGCGAACAAAGTTCGTAGTGAGGACTTGCCCGAACAGTCTAGCAAATGTCATTTTCAGACCGGACATTCCATTGAGATTACATTAAGCGGTGGGTTGGGCCATGTAATATATTCAATAACCTATGACCTCTATAATATGTACATACTAATGTACAATATCACGTGGTCATAACAAACTACACGTGGTAATACTACTATACTACGACACTAGTACTAGCGTTTGCTATTGTGAGTAGTTCGCTACTCATATTTGAAAAATGCAAAAAATTTATGGAGAGCACATCAAGAGGAGTCATGGATATCTGGAATATTACAGACTTTCATAGCCAGTTGGAAGATTGATGAAAACATCCTCACCTTGCAAAAAGGCAGCGATGGCTGTAATCTGCTTCTCCTTTACAGCCATTGCACTAATTTCCCGGACAACAAACTACGGATGTTGCCAGCTAATTAGTGCGCAATATTGAGAGTTCGATCAACAATTACCGAGACACATGTTTATATTGTAACTGATGTCGCCACATACTTAGGCCTTTCTTGTTTATTAAAACAGTGATGTAGCACCACGGGTGAAGTCATAAAACTTTGTTCGGGAGAAACCATTTCATTAACTGGTTGTAAGTTGGCATAAACATATTTGTATTTAATGTGCAACAATTGACACAGACACAGTGGATGCGGAAAAAGTAAGGGGTGTCACCAGCCGGCATTTCAGGGTGATAAGCAATGTATGTCACAGTCTGAGCCTCAGATTTGGCTCAGGCCATCAGCGGAGCCAACGTGGCACCCCAAGTGGTTTGCATGCCGTGGCTACCCCCTTACTGCGTTTATTGAAAATGCTGAAAATTGAAAAAGCGTAAAAACAAGCTGTCCATGAATAAAAGCCGAACACTTGACAGTGCTGGAGTAGAAGAGCCGAGCACTTGATAGTGCTGGAGAGAATTAGCCGAACACTTGATAGTGCTGGAGAGAAATAGCCGAGCACTTAATAGCGCTGGAGGGAGTAAAAGAGCCGAGCACTTAGTAGCACTGGAGAGAAAAAATACGAGCATGTATGAGTGCTGGAGTAAACATGCCGAGCACTTAATAGCACTGGAGTGAAGTAACCGAGCACTTGTGAGTGCTGGAACGAAATGCCAAGCACTTGTTAGTGCTGGAAAAGCAATAAAAACAAACAAACAAAAACAATATGGTGAGCACTTAACAGTGCTGGCATTAAACCCAGTAACATGATAGTGTGGAGGTGAGATGGGTGGGTGGGTGGAAGAAAGAGGAAAATGATGTATACTGTGCTGTAGCAAACAGTGAAGTGAGGGACAAAGGGGAGATAAAGTACAAGCGAAAGCCAGAGGTCAAGGTGGCTTGACTAATGAAAGGACAGCATGGACAAAGTAGGGATTAAGGTGATATGCGAAAGTCAGAGGTCAGGGAAGCTTGGCAAATACACGGGAAGTGGTGGAAAGATAAGGAGGAGCAGGGTGAGACAAAAGGCAAGGTAGCATTATGCAGGAAGTAGATGGTCCGTGCCTTAGTGCTCATTAACTCAGACTATGAACGTTATTCATAATCATGCAATTATATACTCAACTTTACTATCACACTTTCGTAAGCTTGCTAATCTTTATTCAGGACCATCAATGTACAAAAACAAACATCGAAGTCGGCAACGAATCATAATATTGTTATTATGATTGATGTACGACACCGCCCACGTACCCCTTCAATGAATCGGCCTTCCATGTAACGTTTACGTGGTTCACTCACACCATGTCTTATACTAGCTGCAATAACTGTAGCGTGTACTGTGATTTTGAGGGTTCTTTCCTCTGTTTGTGTGCCTTTTTCCGTTCCGATGTTTGACTGGAAGCAATTGCTACAATTTCTCTAACAGTAACACAAATGGACGAGGTCACACTGAAAATGTGAGTGAGATGTCAGCGTACTACCAGTTTCAAAATGTTGCTACTTTTGGGTTTTCCTCACGGCCGAATTGCAGAGCCAAACTTACGCGGAATATTAGGAGAATGAGAGGTTAATTTGCTATTTCAACCATCATATTGCCCAGAATTTAACACATGTGAGATATGTTTTCATAATGTGAAAAGATACCTTATATTAGAGCACACGATGTTTTCGCCACCATATTTACAGAAACTGCTATCAAAGAAGTTGTTGCTGAGATAGCACCGTATATATTCTCTTCAGATTTTGCCGATTTCCTTTGTATTGACTCTTGATTATAAGTTTAACGCTTCATTTTAGGCCGACATGCGAGCATCACACCCATAAAAGGTCAAACGCTGTGAGAATTGGAGGTACATGTATCTGTGAATATATCGCTTGTGTAAAAGTTGCTATTGATGTCTAGGTTTTAGGTACTTGTTCTCAGGTTTTAATTTTAAAATATTTCCATCTTCAAGTTTTTCAGTGAGACTGAATGTGAATATACTTGGAAAAGTAATGGGGTGACTGGGGGAACCCGTCCCGTTTTACATGTGCAAGTCAGATGGAGTCACGTAATTAATCTGCAAATAAATGCAGCTAGTTCTAAACATCACATATTTACGTACAATTAGTATTCGGTAGAATTATTTTTCGTTTGTTTACTCAAATATTTCATAGCAGATGACTGATGTGCGATGTGAAATTGATAACTATATTGTGTCATTTCAACAGTGCCGTATGTGTTTGGAAGTTGAGTATTGCATGAATCATTTTTGACTTTCTACCAGTGAATGTCTACACCACACTAATTCCTCTGAAGATTTTGTAAATTAACTCAACCACTGTTCACTTCAAATAAATTAAAGTAAAGACGGTATGAGATTTAATACATACTGATATTGTTACATGTACAGTAACAGACAGGCACACAGTGCGCAGATCACATACGGAAGTGCAAATTTGCCACCATAACAACGAAAGGCCTGGCGTGGGATGTATTTCGGAAGGCACAATTTGCCTGCTGTCTCGTTGCGATATTAGCGGGTTGTTCGTCATTTCCATCACTCCTACCTGGCTTACTAGCCGGAGAAAAGAAATTAGTTATTTGCCGTTTACTCATACTGAAACCAGCGGTGGTTCTCCGCTGTGTAGGCTATCTGCTGTACTATGTCGACATGTCAAACTACGTATCATGATTTGAGAAGAGACGTTGAATGTCAGGGGCAAACGGGAGTAGCGAATCAAATAAAATACCGCCAATGGCGTTGTAGCACAACTGTACAGTTTTTAAAAATGTTTATCCATATGGTAGTCCATGCTAACAATAAGTGTTCAATTGTTGAATGACTATCCAGTTGCCTATCCAGCCATGTTGCTATCTTTACGATATATGCTATCATTTGGCTGTTGCTATGGGCGTGGTCATGTTGTTAGATATATTTGCATACATTTTTGTATGTTTTTGTTCACTTGTGTATGAATTCCTGATATTATCTTTGCAATATACATGATCATTTGGTTGTTGCTATGGGCGTGGTCTTGTTGCTAGGCATATTTACATACATTTTTTGAATATTTATTCAATTGTCTATTAATCCCCGTTATCTTTGCAATATATGGGATCATTTGGCTGTTGCTATGGGCGTGGTCTTGTTGCTAGGCACATTTGCATACATTTTTTGAATGTTTATTCATTTGTCTTTCTATTCCTGTTGCTATCTTTGCAATATACGTGATTATTTGGCAGTTGCTATGGGCGTGGTCTTGTTGCTAGGCAAATTTACATACATTTTTTGAATGCTTATTCAATTGTCTATTAATCCCTGTTGTTATCTTTGTGAAATACACCACCGTTTGGCTGTTGCTATGGGCGTGGTCATGGTTGCTAGGGTATTTGCATACATTTTTTGAATGTTTACTCATTTGCCTACCAGATGATGTTATTTGACCAAAATATACTGCCATTTGGTTGTTGCTAAGGGCGTGGTCATGGTTGCTAGGGCCAATTTTGTCAAAATGTATTGAAGAAAATCTGCAGAATAACACTTTCAGAAACATCTCACCAAGTTTCAGACTCAATGACCAACTACTTTTTGTGATATACGTTTTTGACCAAAAATGAACATTTTTACACCTAATTTGCATATCACTCATGGAATCATTGTATGCTTAATATTTCTTTGTCCATACATCCCTAGATGCATTCCCATTACATTTCAGCCCAATCTGCTCAGTAGTTTTGGAATTATAGATTTTTAACCAAAAAGACACATTTTTAGCCATAATTTGCATATCACTGATGGAATCATCCCGTCATGGACAAATCTTACTTTACACCCCTTAAAAATGTTCCCACCAAATTTCACACCAATCTGCCCAGTAGTTTCTGAGTTTAAGTTTTTTGACCAAAAATCACATTTTTTGACCCAAATCACACACCTGTGATGCGATCATTTTGATTTGAACAATTTCCCAACTAGACACCCAAGGTAATGGACCCACCAAATATCATGGCATTCGGTTCAGCGGTTTTTGACTTTAAGTTGTTTTCACACACACACACACACACACACACACATCCACACACACAGACAGACAGACAGACAGACAGACAGACGCCGGGTGATCCCTATAGCACTACTGAACCTCAGTTCAGTTGTGCTAATAAAAACCAGAAAATGGCAAAATTATGTCGAAATCAAAGGCTTGCCGACAGTCATGTATAAGAAGAATGATCCTATCAAATTTGTGTACACTGCTCATGTGAACGGTCATCCATTGGAAGTGTCAATCAAAATTAATGTCAACAATGTTGTCTATCTGTATGCTTTGATACATTCGGAGCCATCAGTCCAGACTATGTCAGTCAGGATATTTAGTCTACAGTGCGTTGTATAAAGTACTTACAAGTGTGACCTTCAAAATGTGTTGGTAAAAAATTACCGACAACTTCTTTGGTTACTTTATAGATACATCTATTTTTTAAAAGTGATACGGTGACCTAGGATATTTCTATACACATCTCAAACAATTTGTTGTTCTTATACCCATGACACAGCAAGTAGTCACCCCCTTCAGAAAGTATATGTACATGAAATTTGTCGCGCAATTTGTGTAAACATTGTAACATAAATACGGAAATGAGTTTCAGCTGAGTCGGCATACGGCCACATCACTTACAAAATAAATGTATGTCTCGGTAATTGTCAATTGAACTCTCAATATTGCTCACGAATTAGCTGGCGACATCGGAAAATGAATGCGATGAAAGTTTTTTTTTGCCATGTTCAATTGCTTTCCTGAGTTGTTCAGACAATGCCATGGTAAACCTATGGTGGGGAATTTCTGCATGCAGGTGTTGACAAACACATTTACGTCATTACTATGTCTTATCAGTTTATGGTAATTGTGAGTTTGTTGAGTGTGTAGACGTTGTCATTCACACATTTCAGTTAACGCATTGGTGGTTATTTTTACAAGCCCCTCCTTGAGATGAATATGCATGTTTGTGCTTGTCACTAATGCGGTTCTCTGATTGGCAGTTATTTATATCCTGAACTGCAGAGATGACATTTGCTAGACCTTGGATGTTCCATCCTCGATAGCGATGTTCGGTCCTGTGTCTTATTGTATCGGAAGAACATCCGAGGTCTAGCAGATAGACTATGACTTTAGCTGAACATTCATACAGCTATAATCATAACATCAACTGGGAGGCTATAAACATCAAACGCAACAATCGTAGGATCAACAGAGGCGGGGGCATTGAACTACCTAACATCTACAATCAGCTGATCGTACCATCACCTAGTGGTCAACTCAGTGTAACTATGGAATTGGTCATTCTGCTGAGGATCTTGACTAAGACAGATCAAAAGCTCAATGCTAAAAAAAACTTTGAACTCCTTGTGTAACCTTTGTAAATCAAGATATACTGTAACACTATTTTGACTATGGATACATTGCTGTCATAATCATGGCATTCTTCACAAGATATACATTACAAATTGAATAATTATTGATACATTGCTGTCAATGTAACAACCATGGCATTCTTCACAAGATATACATTACAAATTGAATATTGATACATTGCTGTCAATGTAACAACCATGGCATTCTTCACAAGATATACATTACAAATTGAATATTGATACATTGCTGTCAATGTAACAACCATGGCATTCTTCACAAGATATACATTACAAATTGAATATTGATACATTGCTGTCAATGTAACAACCATGGCATTCTTCACAAGATATACATTACAAATTGAATATTGATACATTGCTGTCAATGTAACAACCATGGCATTCTTCACAAGATATACATTACAAATTGAATATTGATACAATGCTGTCAATGTAACAACCATGGCATTCTTCACAAGATATACATTACAAATTGAATATTGATACATTGCTGTCAATGTAGCAACCATGGCATACAATTACCATGTAATTACCATGACCATTCTCCTAAGAATTTCCATCCACATTTTGAAATCAGAGACATCAAATGTTCAAATTTGCCACACAACTGTGTTATGAAATAATAATGTGAAAGTTACAAACTCTGAGAGACAGACACTTATAAATGTTTAAAAATCTTACCTGTCTAAGTCTACCGCTCCTTCATATGTAAGATAGTAAAATACTGTAATGAAAATTATAAAATATGTCAAGTATTTATATATAATCCCATGAAATCAATGTTAGCTTTACATCATAATGTTTCCATGGACCAATACAAATTCAAGCCGAAGGTGACAATGTGTAGTCAACGGAATCATACGAGAAGCATTATGACGTAAAACTAACATTGATTTTGTGGGATTATATATTAAACATTCTCACAGAAAAATACAGATTGCATAAGTTTGTTTCTTAGGGACCGGTCAGTTTCTTTGGCTTGGGGGTGGGTGTGGGGGCAGTGGATTTGTAGGGGGGTCACCCTGTTTTTGATATTGGCAGTGGTGGGTTCATGCTGTTTTGAAAATTGTGGATGGGGGGGGGGGGGTCATTGTGTTTTGGATTGTGATAGAAGAAAAAAATCCTTTTCTACAATGGCATATAGCCTTGTCTGAAATGTGGTACATGTAAATATTTGTTCTTCGTACTGATCTCCCTGTTTCTTCATGAATTCTTTAATTTTACTTATTAGTTCAAACATAACTATATGTATACATATATATATATTACCTAGCGACCATACTAGTTACAGAACATGTCATGTAAATGTTTGGCTGTTTCACAATCAATGCTTCACTTACATTGCACTCTGGGGCAAAAGTGAACTTGAAGGTTTCGTAATTTGTCACTATGAACTTGTCAGAAGGGATTAATACACTTTCTATTTTGGACACTACATGTTACTGACACCACAAATCACCACATCTCATCAGATTCCAGTTTCTATTATACACTAGGTATGACCACCTAAAGTTCTCTAACATACTGGTGACTTTACTATACATGCAGTATTAATGCCCCTATACCAATTTTTATGTTACATGGGAAACTCATTTAAAACTTTCATTTACAGTAGCTTTTCGAAGCTTGGAAATATTACCTCAAAGGCTATGAATAACCTAAACATTGCCTTATCTCAAGCAAAAACTCCAGATCTGCCAGGGGGAAAATCCCAAGGACTCCCTCACCCCCAGAGCTAGGACACTCATGCATTCAACCAATATATGCACCAACAACCTTTTTACTGTCATAATGGTATTAAACTTTCCTTAAATATTTTCACCCTATTCTAATTTGAGATGATAGTCTTTTAAAGATGTGAAATGTTTGCCAAGGTCGTCCAAAATTGCCTTAAACCCCAAATCTCCCCTACCAATGATACTACCACTAGATGTGCTGACCTTTACTACATGTATATGATGATGCCATTTAACTTTTTAAGAATATATTTCAACCCTATGTAAGTTATAAAGAATAGTTTCTGATACTTGATGGTGCTGTCTTGTAAAGCACAGATTAAGTTATTACTTGAAAAGTCTAAATAGCCTAAATATTGGCTTTAAGAGTAAAAATCCTCCAGGTCTTCTAGAGGGAGACCCCCTTGGACCCCCCACATTAGGTGGACATATCCCAGTCTTAAGCTCTTCCCCTCTTACTGTCAAGATGCTATCAAAGAATATTTCAAAAGTATTTCAACCCTATGTAGTTGCTTTTTACATGTTGGTGGTGTCTTGTAAAGCTTGGCAATTATTGTCTGAAAGGGTCTTAATAGTCTCAAAATTGACTTTTCAGAGTTAAAAACCACTAGGGCTTCTAGGGGGAGACCCCAGGACCCCCCCCCCCAACACATCAGGTGTACGCATCCCAGTCTCAAGCTCTTCCTGTTACTGTCAAGATGCTAGCAAACTATATTTCAAAAATATTTCAACCCTACGTAGTTGCTTTTTACATGTTGGTGCTGTCTTGTAAAGCTTGGAAATTATTGTCTGAAAATGTCTGCATAGTTCAAAATTGACTTTTTGGAGTTACAAACTTCCTGGGCTTCCTGTCAAGATGCTATTAAACTCCTTTTGGAATATATTTACCCTGTGTACTCATTAATTATAATTGTGATAGCGCTAACCCGGGATCTTATAAAGTAGATGCAAGACAGTCAAGCAGTCCACACTGAGTCACCATCAAGAAATACCTGTCATGTGAATATTATATATGGGGGGTCATCATGTTTTAGTGTTTTAGAATTAAGTGATGGGGGGGGGGGGGGGGTAGCCTGTTTTTGGTTTTACAGATAGGGGGGGGGGGGGGGGGTCAGTGACTTTTTGTCTGCCCGATTTAAGAATCCCCAACCCCCGACTGGAAAAACTGACCTGTCCCTTACTGTGGTGCCAATACATGGCTGGAATGAGTACATAAAGTACCCCTTACTTGGGGGTATAATTATATTAAATACCTTTTAAAAAAAGAAGTAAATTCTCCTATAACACTATAACTAAGTTCCTAGCTACTAAAACTAACTACCAAAAATTGTCCAGAAAAAAAAAAAAGATAGTAAATAAGGTGCTTACTCTTGCACAACACGGAGAGAAAGCTAGTTCTGCATGCCAGCCCGGGGAGTAAGGCAACTGCTGTGCTGTTCCCTTGCCAAGTGGAGCAGACTAGAGCAGGCCATATAAAGCCACAAGTGTCAGACAAATATTAACAGAGATAAACTAGCTTAGTCCCCTTGTCTTTCCCATGCTCACCAACCAGACAAGTAGTACAACAAAAAATAACACCTGATTCCTATACAATAGTAAACTAAACAATGCAAGGTGTCAACAAATATGTTTGTTACTACAGGTGTACCTTGCAAGGTGGTCTGTTTAAATCATTATTATCTTTAATACAGTATTCTCTTTATCACATATATTTTTTCTACAATTTTTTAATCGACTTTCACGAATACTGCAACATTTTATCGCACTAGATTCTTCATCGCGATTCAAAAAAAAAGTGCCAATAGCATTGCGGTACAACTCTATTTGGCCGTTGCTATGGGTGTGGTCTTGTTGCTAGGCATATTAGCATACATTGGCATAGCCATGGTTGCCAGGGCCAGTTGTATCAAACTGTTCTGAACTGCAGATAACACCTATAGAAACCCCCCTCTCAAGTTTCAACCCCATCCACCATTTAGTTTTCAAGATATAAGTTATTGACCAAAATTGAATAATTCTTAAACTAAAAATCCAAATTTTTTATTTTGGTAACATGTAGAAGTAGAAGTGGTTCAGTTGTCTGAGCTCTTCACTATGCAGTTTTGTTTTAGTGATGTAATAAAGTGGTTAGTGGTTTCATATGATGTCTCACTATAAAACACATTTTATACAGAAAGTTGGTAAAATATTGTCAGTACTTTTATACCATAGTCACCATTTTATAAAAAAAATCTACTATTATGAAAAATTACACAAAATCTCAGAAAAATAATGACTGGGAAATGCACACAAAAAAAAAGAAAAAAAAAGGATTTTTGAGGTTGGCTATAAATAACTTTAACCCTGGAAAATTTTAATGATGAATGAAATAAACTAGGGATCTAAAATAATTTTGAGGCAATTCGAATTTCAATTTTCTAACAAATTTAACCAAAAACACTGTCCATAATTGTCAACAACATTCAACTTGTAGTAGACATAACATCGTCTGATATATTAATTTACGGAGAGTCTTGTGACCGGCACCTGTCAGCAGACTCGGCCAATTTTTTTTCATCATTCCATTGTATTTAAACCTTGTACTTCACATTTCGCAATATTTATAATTCTCAACAAAATACCTCAACATGCCTCACCTCGCTCGTACTCAAAGCAGTCCCGGTATGATCACTGACATGACCAGAGAGAACCTTTTTGGATTTACATGTAAAACAGGGAAAGATACGCAAAACATAATGCAAAGTCTGAAGCCAAATTAAAGTTGTAATTATTTTAATTATTTTTACTTGCCAAATATTTTCATTTTGGAAATGGCAAGACACGTTCATGTCATTTACATGTGTGACAAAACGCACTGTTTCTACTACATATTTAGATTGATTGTATTACTGTTGGTATGCGGTTTCATATAGCACACCATGTTTATTGTTATTAAATAGTCTAGACGTTGTTAGTTATTGGAGTATAGCGCAGAGGAACAAGCAGACACAGTTTCTCTAGTCTGATTTGATCCTTTTTATTAGCCCCGTTCACGTTCCTATGTATTAGTATAGCGATTTCATATTCAAGTTCCTAAGAGTAGTAGAGTTTCTTGACCCCTAAGGCAACGTCTGTAAATTTTACGTAATGTGATTGGCCAACGATCCTTGACCTTGGCCAGCATCCAAGTCAGGCCCAGCGTATGTGATAATTTACAGGTCAGATGAACTTTAGTTATGATTGACAGGTCATTTCGACCACAAATTCGAACCGCGAAGTGAAATGTCGTCAATTTCAGTAGTTAGAGAGTTCTTTTTAGTCTAAGGCCATTCATATAAATTAGCAGTTTCCTATATAAGTGGTAAACTTCAGAGCCTCGACGAACAGATTTTGCCAGTCTGTTCCAGGTGTAGCTCGTCGGATAAAACACTAGTGAAGGTACTGAGTAGACTTTGCGTGGTCTACTGATTGGATACTAGTGAGAGTAGACTTTGTGTGGTCCACTCCGTAACTACGTAGATAGTACACCTTGGATGGCAGTGATATTAGAGAGATAATCCCCCCCCCCCCTTTTACTTCAACCAGTTTGGCTATTGGTGATAAGTGCAGCAACTCTGATCTGTTCAACTTTTACACTATACTTGAAGAGAATAAAGACAAGTGTTCCATTTGAGATATATTTCTCTAGCGTATTTTCTGGCAATCTTTGGGTCGTTAACCACATACTATAGATTCCCCTTCCCGATTCCTGAATCATTGAACCAGTGAGACATCGAAAGAAGACCACATCGACAACGCTATGACAAGTGAAGACAACGTTCAACTTTATTTTGGTTGGTGCTGGCTAAAGTTCGACAATTAATCAACGGAAGTCAGTTACTACCTGGTGGCAGCTACTACTATATTTACAACGATTTCCCTCCCCTTACCCTTCAACCTTATTCTTTTACAGAATTTGACCTTAGCATCAAATGATCAAAATAAACACAGAACACAGAATGCAAATAAATCATCCCAACAGTAAAAGACTGTTACACATGTAAACTGTCGGCCAATAAACAAAGTTTGGTCGATTCACAGTCCGCAGGGAGACTTGCATAACTTCAACCGCATGCCTAGGCATGCCTTGCTTACGCGAGTTGTCTTCATTCTGGTTCACTGTCACTCCAAATTGCACGACAATATAGAATTAATCACAAGTTACATGTTATCTGAAAACATCAAACTTTTATAGTGGGTCTGAAGTGTGATTTTAGTAAGTACCAAGAACCCCCGCGTTGCTGCTTGCTGTGGAAAATCGCCCGGTCAAACAAGGCCAGCTTCAACTTCCGGGTCAAATCAGTCGTTTTCTACCAAAAATTCTTGAATGGACCATTACACAACGATCCTACTAAATTTACTTGCCATGGTTATTTAAAACACATAAAAATCCACCTTTTTGTGAAATTTGTAAACTTTCCAGTCCATATTAAGGAAACTATGAGCGAAAAACCGGGTCTAAATTTCAGGGCCTTATATGTATGTGTCCCGAAGTCATTGGAAAATCGGTATTCCTAAATGTAATTCCAAAATTTATTTTGCTGGCACAAAAGAAGAGATGTCAGTTGAGGTTTAGGCATTTACAGTATCTAAAATGGTGGACTCTAGTGAAAGTTACGTCGAGTTGAAAATAACCCAAAATAAGGCCTGTGAGCAGCCATTCAAAGTGTAATGGTCGCGATCTGAAGGATAGATTGTATGCAAATGAGGTTGTTGCGGACTGGCTGATTGTGTAGAAGGGGTGCAGAATTTGGATTTGAAGTTTACAACTCTGTTTCGAACAAACACTTGTCATTTGGGCACACAATTATGACTATAGCACATATTACATTGCTTGTTTGACGTCAATAGTGTCTTTTGAAAAGTGCCAGTCTACTTAAAGTCTTGTGGACTGATTTCCAATATGGTGTCGGTCACGATGCTCACTAACATATCATTTTTTTTTTAATTACAAAAAAAAATCATCAAAAATAGAAAAGAAGATGTGCTGACTTGAAATTAACAAATCTGAGTAAGCTACCCTCTGTGCATCAACACACCAGATATCAAAGCAATCTGACAAGTAGTATTTGAGGAGATGATGAAAATATCATTTTTGAAAAAAAAAATCATAAAAAATTGAAAATGGCACAGATCAACTTGGCATGAACAAATCTGAATAGCCTTCCCCCAGGGAACATGCACAACAAATATCGAAGAATTCTGACTGTCACTTTCGGAGAAGATGATGAAAATATAAAAAGTTGACGAACACCAATGATTCACCTATACTCTATACCTTAATAGCTTGTGCAGCGGCAGCGAAGCTGCCGCGTAGCGGCTCAATGACTAGTACGCATGCGCGTCGTATTAACTATGCGAAAAAAATTGGTGGTTCTCCCAGGGATGCATTGCGGCGCGCAGTGACTACGCATGCACCTTCCATATACTACGTGCATTACTACGTGCATTCTCCACGCCCTACCGCGTATCGTCATATAGAATTGGCGACATAACATCACCATGCATTGCAATATTGTAACAGTATAGAGTGTTGACTTTCTTTACTTCTTGTCCATGTCAGAGAATTAGATGTCATTCAATGAAATAAATTTATGAATTCCTGATATTATCTTTGCAATATACATGATCATTTGGCTATTGCTATGGGCGTAGTCTTGTTGCTAGGCAAATTTACATACATTTTTTTTGAATGTTTATTCAATTATCTATTATTCCCTGTTATCTTCGCAATATATGTGATCATTTGGCTGTTGCTATCGGCATGGTCTTGTTGCTAGGCACATTTGCATAGATTTTTTTAATGTTTATTCATTTGTCTTTCAATTCCTGATATCTTTGCAATATATGTGATTATTTGGTTGTTGCTAAGGGCGTTCTAGACAAATTTACATACCTTTTTTGAATGTTTACTCAATTGCCTACCAGATGATGTTATTTGAGCAAAATATATACTGCCATTGGGTTGTTGTTATTATATAAGGGCGATACAAGTTTTTGACCAAAATTCACATTTGTACACCTAATTTGCATATTACTGATGAGATCATTATATGCTTAATATTTCTTCATCTATACACCCGCAGATGCATCCCTGTTAAATTTCAGCCCTATCTGCTGAGTAGTTTTGGAATTATAGGTTTTTGACCAAAAAGACACATTTTTGGCTTTAATTTGCATATTACTGAGGGAATCATCATGTCATGAACAAATCTTAATTTACTCATATCTAAGAATGTTCCCACCAAATTTCATGTCAATCTGCGCAATAGTTTTTGAGTTTAAGTATTTTGACCAAAAATCACATGGTTTGACCCAAAACCCACATCTCTGATGCAATCATTTTCATTTGAACAATTTCCCCAACTAGACACCAGAAGCAACATGACCACCAAATATCAAAGCAATTGATCCAACAGTTTTTGACTTTAAGTTGTTTACACACACACACAGTCAGACACTTAGCGATGCCTATAGCACTACTGAACCTTATCAATTTGTTACTAGGGTGGTACCAGACAGTGTTTTTGTTACTAGGGTGTACATGGTACCAGACAGTATTTTTGTTACTAGAGTGGTACCAGACAGTGTTTTTGTTACTAGGGTGGTACCAGACAGTGTTTTTGTTACAAGGGTGGTATGTGAAAAACAGTGTGTTTGTGTTATCTAGGGTGGATGTGAAAAAATAGTGCCAGAAAAACACCACAAGAAACATTTCCACCAAGTTTTTGACAAAAATTTAGATTTTTAGACCTAATTTGCATTCCCAGTAAATTTTAGGCCAATCTGTAGTATAAATTTCAAAAAAAAGAAGCATTTTACACCTGATTTGCATATCATTGAAGGGATCATCATGTCATGAACAATTCAGAATATAAACACAACTAAGAACGCTCCAACCAAATTTCAACCCATCTGCTCAGTAGATTTGGAGTGATAGATTTTAACCAAAAAGACACATTCTTAGCCCTAATTTGCATATCACTGATTGGATCACCATGTAATGACCAATTCTTAATCTAAATATCCCTAAGAATGTTCCCACCAAATTTCACACCAATCTGCCCAGTACTTTTTGAGTTTAAGTTTTTTGACCAGGAATCACATTTTTTTACCCAAATCACACACTGGTGATAAGATTTTCATTTTGATTTGAACAATTTCTCAACTAGACACCCAAGGTAATACATCCACCAAATATCATGGCAACTAGTCCAGCGGTTTTTGACTTTAAGTTGTTTACACACACACGCACACATTCACACACACACACACAGACAGACACTTTGCCATGCCTATAAAAATACCACCAATGGCATTGTAGCACAACTGTACAGTTTTTAAAAATGTTTATCCATATGCTAGTCCATGCTAACAATAGGTGTTCATTTGCTGAATGACTATCCAGTTGCCTATATTCAACCATGTTGCTATCTTTGCGATATACACTATCATTTGGCTGTTGCTATGGGTGTGGTCTTGTTGCTAGGCATATTTACATACATTTTTGAATGTTCATTCAATTGTCTATTAATCCCCGTTGTTATCTTTGCAATATATGTGGTCATTTGGCTGTTGCTATGAGCGTGGTCTTGTTGCTAGGCACATTTGCATACATTTTTTGAATGTTTATTCATTTGTCTTTCTATTCCTGTTATCTTTGCAATATACATGATTATTTGGCTGTTGCTATGGGCGTGGTCTTGTTGCTAGGCATTTGAATTGAATGTTTATTCAATTGTCTATTAATCCCTGTTGTTATCTATGTAAAATACACGACCGTTTGGCTGTTGCTATGGGCGTGGTCATGGTTGCTAGGGTATTTGTATACATTTTTGAGTGTTTACTCACTTGCCTAGCAGATGATGTTGTTTTTTGACCTAAATATACTGCCATTTGGTTGTTGCTAAGGGTGTGGTCATGGTTGCTAGGGCCAATTTTGTCAAAATGTTTTGAAGAAAATCTGCAGAATAACACTTTCGGAAACATCTCACAAAATTTCAGACTCATTGACCAAGCATTTTTTGTGATATAAGTTTTTGACCAAAATGAACATTTTTACACCTAATTTGCATATTACTCATGGAATCATTGTATGCTTAATATTTCTTCGTCCATACACCCCTAGATGCATTCATTTTCCATTTTCCTTCTTAAAACTACTTCTAACTCTTCCCAAAAAAGCTTTGTAGTAGTGCAATGCCAGAAAAGGGGTTCAAGCGTTTCTTTTTGGTCACAGTAGTTATAATCGCTATTGTTCCCCACATTTATTTCAGAAAAGAAACTGGTTGGCAGCCACAATATCAATACGATGTAAAATTTTTAACTTTTGTGACTTTATAGGGTAGAGCCCAAACTTGTTTCCAGTCTGTCAATTTGTCTTTATCTTGAGCATACTCCATGCCACTAAATTTCTCTTCCAAAATCGGACAGCTTAATTTTTTCTCAATTAAAAGCCTATAGAAATCCTTTGTTTTACCATTTCTGACACAGTATTTCTTTCACTGATATTTGTATAGGGTACATAACTACCCTCAAGAATAAGATCTTTCCAACGTTTAGGCATTAATTAGACCTAAGAAAGTAACAAAGTCAGTGGAAATTCTATGATAATTTTTGGTAAATTTTTCATATGTCATTAAGTTACCTTGTACGTCCAGCAAATCTTCAATATATATAAATGTAAGATACATATTTTTATATGATTAATTTTAGCATGCCCCAGAAAAATTTCCAGATGTATTATTGGCTCATCAGATGGTGTAATCTCCCCCATGTCTTCCCATTGTTGTTTTAAACCACCCAATAGAAGTAACTTAGATTAACTTCAAGCCCAGCAAATTTAGAGAAGTGATTCAAAATAGAAAGAGCATTTTGATCTCTCAAAGTTAGTGTAGTCTCATCAGCAAAACTTGTATCTGACCATAAGGAAGCTGTATACCCTTGACCTGGTCATAGGACCGAACAGCTATGACAAGTAGTTCAACAGCTATGGCAAGTAGTTCAACAGCTATAACAAGTAGTTCAACAGCTAGTAGTTCAACAGCTATAACAAGTAGATCAACAGCTATAACAAGTAGTTCAACAGCTATAACAAGTAGTTCAACAGCTATGACAAGTAGTTCAACAGCTATAACAAGTAGTTCAACAGCTATGACAAGTAGTTCAACAGCTATAACAAGTAGTTCAACAGCTATAACAAGTAGTTCAACAGCTATAACAAGTAGTTCAACAGCTATGACAAGTAGTTCAACAGCTATGACAAGTAGTTCAACAGCTATAACAAGTAGTTCAACAGCTATAACAAGTAGTTCAACAGCTAGTAGTTCAACAGCTATAACAAGTAGTTCAACAGCTATAACAAGTAGTTCAACAGCTATAACAAGTAGTTCAACAGCTATAACAAGTAGTTCAACAGCTATAACAAGTAGTTCAACAGCTATAACAAGTAGTTCAACAGCTATGACAAGTAGTTCAACAGCTATAACAAGTAGTTCAACAGCTATAACAAGTAGTTCAACAGCTATAACAAGTAGTTCAACAGCTATGACAAGTAGTTCAACAGCTATAACAAGTAGTTCAACAGCTATGACAAGTAGTTCAACAGCTAGTAGTTCAACAGCTATAACAAGTAGTTCAACAGCTATAACAAGTAGTTCAACAGCTATAACAAGTAGTTCAACAGCTATGACAAGTAGTTCAACAGCTATAACAAGTAGTTCAACAGCTATGACAAGTAGATCAACAGCTAGTAGTTCAACAGCTATGACAAGTAGTTCAACAGCTATGACAAGTAGTTCAACAGCTATGACAAGTAGTTCAACAGCTATAACAAGTAGTTCAACAGCTATAACAAGTAGTTCAACAGCTATGACAAGTAGTTCAACAGCTATAACAAGTAGTTCAACAGCTATGACAAGTAGTTCAACAGCTAGTAGTTCAACAGCTATAACAAGTAGTTCAACAGCTATAACAAGTAGTTCAACAGCTATAACAAGTAGTTCAACAGCTAGTAGTTCAACAGCTATAACAAGTAGTTCAACAGCTAGTAGTTCAACAGCTATAACAAGTAGTTCAACAGCTAGTAGTTCAACAGCTATAACAAGTAGTTCAACAGCTATGACAAGTAGTTCAACAGCTATAACAAGTAGTTCAACAGCTAGTAGTTCAACAGCTATAACAAGTAGTTCAACAGCTATGACAAGTAGTTCAACAGCTATAACAAGTAGTTCAACAGCTATGACAAGTAGATCAACAGCTAGTAGTTCAACAGCTATGACAAGTAGTTCAACAGCTATGACAAGTAGTTCAACAGCTATGACAAGTAGTTCAACAGCTATAACAAGTAGTTCAACAGCTATAACAAGTAGTTCAACAGCTATAACAAGTAGTTCAACAGCTATAACAAGTAGTTCAACAGCTAGTAGTTCAACAGCTATAACAAGTAGTTCAACAGCTATAACAAGTAGTTCAACAGCTATGACAAGTAGTTCAACAGCTATAACAAGTAGTTCAACAGCTATAACAAGTAGTTCAACAGCTATAACAAGTAGTTCAACAGCTATAACAAGTAGTTCAACAGCTATGACAAGTAGTTCAACAGCTATAACAAGTAGTTCAACAGCTATAACAAGTAGTTCAACAGCTATGACAAGTAGTTCAACAGCTATAACAAGTAGTTCAACAGCTATAACAAGTAGTTCAACAGCTATGACAAGTAGTTCAACAGCTATAACAAGTAGTTCAACAGCTATAACAAGTAGTTCAACAGCTAGTAGTTCAACAGCTATAACAAGTAGTTCAACAGCTAGTAGTTCAACAGCTATAACAAGTAGTTCAACAGCTAGTAGTTCAACAGCTATAACAAGTAGTTCAACAGCTATGACAAGTAGTTCAACAGCTAGTAGTTCAACAGCTATAACAAGTAGTTCAACAGCTAGTAGTTCAACAGCTATAACAAGTAGTTCAACAGCTAGTAGTTCAACAGCTATAACAAGTAGTTCAACAGCTATAACAAGTAGTTCAACAGCTATGACAAGTAGTTCAACAGCTATAACAAGTAGTTCAACAGCTATAACAAGTAGTTCAACAGCTAGTAGTTCAACAGCTATAACAAGTAGTTCAACAGCTAGTAGTTCAACAGCTATAACAAGTAGTTCAACAGCTAGTAGTTCAACAGCTATAACAAGTAGTTCAACAGCTATAACAAGTAGTTCAACAGCTATGACAAGTAGTTCAACAGCTATAACAAGTAGTTCAACAGCTATGACAAGTAGTTCAACAGCTATGACAAGTAGTTCAACAGCTATGACAAGTAGTTCAACAGCTAGTAGTTCAACAGCTATAACAAGTAGTTCAACAGCTATGACAAGTAGTTCAACAGCTATGACAAGTAGTTCAACAGCTATAACAAGTAGTTCAACAGCTATAACAAGTAGTTCAACAGCTATAACAAGTAGTTCAACAGCTATGACAAGTAGTTCAACAGCTAGTAGTTAAACAGCTATAACAAGTAGTTCAACAGCTATAACAAGTAGTTCAACAGCTATGACAAGTAGTTCAACAGCTATGACAAGTAGTTCAACAGCTATGACAAGTAGTTCAACAGCTATAACAAGTAGTTCAACAGCTAGTAGTTCAACAGCTATAACAAGTAGTTCAACAGCTAGTAGTTCAACAGCTAGTAGTTCAACAGCTAGTAGTTCAACAGCTATAACAAGTAGTTCAACAGCTAGTAGTTCAACAGCTAGTAGTTCAACAGCTATAACAAGTAGTTCAACAGCTATAACAAGTAGTTCAACAGCTATGACAAGTAGTTCAACAGCTAGTAGTTCAACAGCTATAACAAGTAGTTCAACAGCTAGTAGTTCAACAGCTATAACAAGTAGTTCAACAGCTATAACAAGTAGATCAACAGCTATAACAAGTAGTTCAACAGCTATGACAAGTAGTTCAACAGCTATAACAAGTAGTTCAACAGCTAGTAGTTCAACAGCTATAACAAGTAGTTCAACAGCTATAACAAGTAGTTCAACAGCTATGACAAGTAGTTCAACAGCTATGACAAGTAGTTCAACAGCTATAACAAGTAGTTCAACAGCTATAACAAGTAGTTCAACAGCTAGTAGTTCAACAGCTATAACAAGTAGTTCAACAGCTAGTAGTTCAACAGCTATAACAAGTAGTTCAACAGCTATAACAAGTAGTTCAACAGCTAGTAGTTCAACAGCTATAACAAGTAGTTCAACAGCTATGACAAGTAGTTCAACAGCTATAACAAGTAGTTCAACAGCTAGTAGTTCAACAGCTATGACAAGTAGTTCAACAGCTATAACAAGTAGTTCAACAGCTATAACAAGTAGTTCAACAGCTATGACAAGTAGTTCAACAGCTAGTAGTTCAACAGCTATAACAAGTAGTTCAACAGCTAGTAGTTCAACAGCTATAACAAGTAGTTCAACAGCTATGACAAGTAGTTCAACAGCTAGTAGTTCAACAGCTATGACAAGTAGTTAAACAGCTATAACAAGTAGTTCAACAGCTATAACAAGTAGTTCAACAGCTATAACAAGTAGTTCAACAGCTAGTAGTTCAACAGCTATGACAAGTAGTTCAACAGCTATGACAAGTAGTTAAACAGCTATGACAAGTAGTTAAACAGCTATGACAAGTAGTTCAACAGCTATAACAAGTAGTTCAACAGCTATAACAAGTAGTTCAACAGCTATGACAAGTAGTTCAACAGCTAGTAGTTCAACAGCTATAACAAGTAGTTCAACAGCTAGTAGTTCAACAGCTATAACAAGTAGTTCAACAGCTATGACAAGTAGTTCAACAGCTAGTAGTTCAACAGCTATGACAAGTAGTTCAACAGCTATAACAAGTAGATCAACAGCTAGTAGTTCAACAGCTAGTAGTTCAACAGCTATAACAAGTAGTTCAACAGCTATAACAAGTAGTTCAACAGCTAGTAGTTCAACAGCTATAACAAGTAGTTCAACAGCTATAACAAGTAGTTCAACAGCTATAACAAGTAGTTCAACAGCTATAACAAGTAGTTCAACAGCTATGACAAGTAGTTCAACAGCTATAACAAGTAGTTCAACAGCTAGTAGTTCAACAGCTATAACAAGTAGTTCAACAGCTAGTAGTTCAACAGCTATAACAAGTAGTTCAACAGCTATAACAAGTAGTTCAACAGCTATGACAAGTAGTTCAACAGCTATGACAAGTAGTTCAACAGCTATAACAAGTAGTTCAACAGCTATAACAAGTAGTTCAACAGCTATGACAAGTAGTTCAACAGCTATAACAAGTAGTTCAACAGCTAGTAGTTCAATAGCTATGACAAGTAGTTCAACAGCTATAACAAGTAGTTCAACAGCTATAACAAGTAGTTCAACAGCTAGTAGTTCAACAGCTATGACAAGTAGTTCAACAGCTATAACAAGTAGTTCAACAGCTAGTAGTTCAATAGCTATGACAAGTAGTTCAATAGCTATGACAAGTAGTTCAACAGCTATGACAAGTAGTTCAACAGCTATGACAAGTAGTTGAACACAGTGTGCGAAATTAACGCTGGTCCGTTGGTCCAAGACCAACAGTTTTCAGCCAGGACCAAGAGTTTCTGAGTACTGCTGGTCCTTCTGACCAACAGCTCTATGGAATGTAGTAGTAGGGAGATTGTTATGACATCAAAGGCATACAACTTGTCCTGTGGCAATAAACATGTTATCAACGTACAACTAACGTATACAACGTATACAAGCTGCAGAATTAGGACTAAATGTTGCGTCGTGTAAGTCATCTTTTGCCAACAATTCTAAGGGCCCCTTTGTACTTAGTACCGACAATTTTAGACATTCTAATTTAATCACTCACGGCCAATCAGAGGGCCATAAAGTCACAGTTGAACACACACGGAACAGAAATCAACCACCCAGACAGAGTGCAGCAGAGGTATCGCTTCAGAAACTAAACGAATCTGTGTTCAACAAATTAAGGGGCAAAATCAAAATCAAAAACATCATAATTACGCGCCCTAAAGAGTTGTGACGAGTAGCTACCAGTAGTTACTATGTACTACGGCCACGGTGAATATTCATGTCTCGACGCAAATTTGTGTACTTTAGGTTGTAGACAATAAAAGTAAACACCTATCGTCCGTTATTCATGACCCCAAACTGTGATCAATTACGCATAGTCTTCATTGTGAAAAAATCACGAAACTAAAAGATTTTCTTTCCTGTGCAAATCAGTTTCATGCTTACTTTTTTCAATGTTCTTCATTCGATGCCTTCTATGGCATTCGTACAGTCGGCTAGTCAACTAAGTGTTTAATGTTTCAGATATATTTAGGTGTTTGCCTAACATGTCTTGCCTAAAAATACCTTTAAGAAGAATTTTTATTCGAAACGTCGGATTTTACATCTATTTATTCGGACTGTCTCACAAGTTCCTTATCATTTCTCAGCTAGTCAACAACATGTCGACCATTTTCGTCTGGCTGGTGAACGGTGCGGTGCATTGATCGTGTTAGATTCGAGTTGCAGGATTCATCAGTCGAATTTGAACATTGTCCACAAAAACAAATTAAAAACTAAAGTTTATCTCGCATTAATATATAGTTTGATTTGACTGATTTAGAAGTCACCTAAAAACATTTTGTTTCTTCAAAATTTTGAGGAAAAATGTCATTTATATAACGAAATTTTGCACTACGAATAACTGAATACGTTCATCACTTGCGTCTCTATGTTTATCTACCAAAGTCACGCCAAAAGGAGAAAGGGTTACATTGCACGGTATAAATTGCTATAAAATGCTGTAAAGTGATTGGAATCCTATAATGCAGAAGTATCACTCGATTCTTAGATTGTCCCACTTGTTCGAGCAAATTTCTAGCTTATTTTTCCTCTTCGCTATAAAAATCTCTGTCTCTCTAGCGATTCTGACATTTACTTTGACAAGATTGAATGAAGGAATAGCTTTCCTAATTTTGCAATCATAGACTGTTTTTTTGACAATCAAAATAAGATAGTTGAACAGTATGTTGAATGATGGGTCACCAAGAAGTATCTGCTTAGTAGACAATGTCAATGGTGAATTAATAGCTTTCCCCCACAAGAGAAGAAAGCTTTTCCAAATAACAACAACACATTCACATTTAACAAACAAATGAACAAGGGTTTCATCCTCCATATTGCAAAATGTACAGTAGCTACTGTTGACTCTCGGGGGATTCATACGACATAACACATAATTTGTATAGAGTATATTATGTAAAATTTTAAACTGAAATTCTTGGAGCTTTGAATTCATCGTCGTCCAAAAAGGCAAGGTAAAGATTTTTGACCACTCATCGTTTTGGATGTCAAGAAAACTTGCAAAATAAATTTTAGCCTTAGGGGGGATAAAGTAATCTGATGTCAATCTTTTCCTGATATGCCTAGTTTTGCATTCATTAAGACGTGTTAGTTTGCCACAATTAAGAAAACCAATTGGTATCTCTGGCCTTACAATCTCTGCCTTGCCCTTTTTCCATGGAGTCGGAATCAAATGCAAAATACCGTACCAACATAAAAGATTATTGTGATTACACCCTAGACGAGAGAGTTCCTCCCAGCCTTTCAACTTATTTTCTTCGTTAAAAATATCAGCAACAAATACAATTCCTATTCCGTATAAAAACTGGTTAAATACAGACTTATGATTCACGAGAATTTCTGAATTGTTCCAGATAACTTGGTGTTCTGTAGGGAGATTAGAAATATAATTGATTTCACTCCAACACACAAGGCTTTCTTTAAAGAAACTTGGAAGTACAACTGGCAATAAATTGACATTATAATTACATCGCAAAATAAGCTTACCACCAATAGGCCTCAGAAAGAAGTCTAATATTAATTTCCATGGGTGTTTGAAATCATCAACATGGTATCTACTTAGCCAAGTTACTCTGAAGGCCTTGTACAAAGCAAAAATATCAATCATACCTAACCCCCCTTCATTAATATCACCAATCAATGTGTTTCTACTAATTCTATCCGGACCTTTCCATATGAAACGGTGAATATGACTATTTAAAATCTTAATATCCCTTTTCTTGACTTGGATGAGATTAAAAATATACAGAAACTTTGGGATGATAAGTGACTTTATGATTTGAATCTTACCAATCAAAGTTAGCCCTCTAGAGTTCCACAGGTTGAGTAAACGATGCATAGACTTAAGCGGGGCCGATATATTTTCTGAATATGCAAGTGAAGTGTTGTAGGAAAAGAATATTCCGACAATTTTTATTGGCGTTTTAGACCATTTGAAGTCAAAAGGCTCATCCTGTCTATGCCTCCATTTACCCAGCCACATTGCTTCTGTTTTACAACGGTTGAGTGAGAGACCAGAAGCAGAATGGAAATTACGCAGCAGAGACATAAGATTTACTACAGAGTCTTCGTCTGATATAAAACATGTTAAATCGTCCGCAAATGCAGAATTCTTGACCTGTGTACCTGAAATGTCTATGCCCTTTATGGAATCTTTTTGAATAATTGATACTAAAAGTATTTCTAGACCTAAAATAAACAGTATGGGGGATAGGGGGTCGCCTTGGCGTACACCTCTTTTGATGTCAAAATATCCTGTGGTGAGTCCCCGATTCATAACACAGCTGCTTGGGTTCGAATAGAATAAATGAATCCATTTACTTAAGGAGGTACCAAAATTAAACTTATCTAGAGTTTTAAATAAAAAAGGCCACTCCAGACTGTCGAAGGCTTTCTCAAAATCTAATGCGACAAGAATTCCTGGTAGGTCTACTATTTTCGTATACTCCATGATACCTTCAATAATACGAACACAGTCCCCAATCTGACGTCCTTTGATAAATGCTGACTGGGTTTCATTAATTACAAAAGGGAGAACCTTCTCTAGGCGCTTAGCGATGCATTTCGCACCAATTTTGTAGTCTACATTGAGTAAAGTAATTGGCCTCCAATTCTTAATAAAACGTTTATCTTTGTCCTTCTTTTCTATGAGGGTAATTACTCCTTGTTTTTGGCTAGGGGTTAGTTCTCCTTTGTCACATGCAGCGTTCAAGCAATTGACAACAAAAGGTCCAATAAGAGGCCAAAATGTGATAAAAAATTCACCAGTGAGTCCATCATTTCCCGGAGTTTTGTTTTTGGGCATATCAGTTAACGCATTAAACGCTTCATCAAGGGAAATTGGACCCTCGCACACTAATCTATTGGTTTCACTTAACTTGGGTAAGTTTAGACCGGTAAAAAACTCTTCAATGTTCTGAGGCTCAGGCTGTCTACTACTATATAAATTGGAATAAAAGGACTTGATCTCTTGCGAGATATCCGCGTGGTTGGTGACTATTTGACCCTGATTATTCATAAGTTGAGTAATTTTGGACTTGTTCGCATTAGCTTTTTCGAGACTCAGGAAGTACTTAGTATTCTTTTCACCTAGTTCGTACCAGTTAGCCCTGGAACGAATAATACTCCCCTCGGTCCTGTACAGTCAATCTCGCATTGAAGTTCTCTCCGTGTACCCTCGATTTCAATCTTAGTGTTATCGGAACAATCTTCTACGAGCTGGCGTTCTAGAGTATTCAGCTTTTCTTCTAGATTCGCAATAGCTTCCTTTTTCTCCCTAGCTTTCTTTTTACCATAGACAATAGAGAACATTTGATCCTGTATTTCAAAAATTCCCAGAGTAAACGGGGGTCGTTTGTGTGATATTCGTTTACCCAATTATAGAAATTATCATGAATGGTATTTTTGTAATCTTCCTCAAATAGGAAACTATTGTTGAATTTCGAATATGAACGTCCCAATTTTGTACGACTGTCCCCCACTGAAAGCGTTATTGCAGAATGGTCCGAAAAAATGCAAGAAATAACCTCCGTATTGAGTACTGCTTGTTGAAATGAATTACTCACAAGGAAAAAATCAATGCGACTTTGAATCAGAACCGGGCGAAGCCTACGCCAGGTGAAGCGCTTTGTAGAGGGGTTGCGAATTCTATATATATCCACAAGGTCATATTTAGAACAGATATTATCTAAAGTACTAACTGCCTTTTTCCAACAAGAGGGATTTCCATTTAGGAATGTTACTGTACTGAGAAACTTAAAAAATTAATTGTTGTTTTAGAATATATAAAACAAATCCCGTTTATCGACGATATAAAAGTCAAAACTGCACTTCCGCAACCCGGAAATTCAACTGCATTTCTTTGCCCATGGAAGTAGAACCCTACTTCTACTTCCATGCTTTGCCCTACCATGGCTGCCAAGCGTGAGCTTGTAAGTTGAAGTTGTAGTGTTAGTTTGTTGACCGTGCAAAAAACAAAGTCTAACTGCGATTGATGCTTTGAGACTCACTCAATTGTATGATAATCTTCCTCAAAGATTTACTGTTAACCCAGGACTGTTACAATATTACGTTCATGCGTCCATCACAAATTTTGAATGATGCAGTTTCTACATACCATCATGTACATTGTATATTGAAACTTTGATTTTGTGCATATCTAATTGTTTTTTGATGAGTATCGCCCATGAACTTGCATTCATAATAACATGTACAGTACTAGTATCATCAGCACATTACTGGCTGGAGTACATGGTTTTCTTTGACAATCGAAAATTATGACAAACTATGACCAACTACGATAGAAGATGATGTCATCATTGGAAACATGGAAGGTGAGAACATGGTTGTATTAGTGAGAATCACTATCTATTGAGTGTTGGCGATAAAAAATTACATGTATCTACGCTCAAAGACGACATGTGAAGGACCAACAGTTTTCCATCAGGACCAGCAGCTTAAATCTCTGTTGGTCCTTTTGACCAGGACCTTTTTTGTGTTAATTTCACACACTGGTTCAACAGCTATGACAAATAATGCTGTAGACAAGGGACAGCCCTGTCTTATTCCTTGAGGTGAAACCATCCAGTTGAGTGACAAGAAACACCAAGAAACACCAGGTCTCCTTTTGAGATAAAAGTTTTTGACCAATGCCTTCCATAAGGGTAGTCTTGCAATTTCATGATTTATGCAAGAAAGTTAGCTCTATATCTGTGATATTTCAAGTCCCAGCATAGGAAAGCTTGCCATCCTCAAAATTCAAAACCATCATAGCATTACTATCACGCATCAGAAAAATATGCATACTTCATGGTAAGCATCATAACAGTTTATTAACTTTAATACAGTGAAGTGATACAGTATTATTGCCCTACTTTGTCCCTGGGTAAAGTGTATACATTCCTGTTTTGACCGAGATTGACAGACGCACCATCTGCTCCAAATCCAATAAGTTTCTGCTTCCAACTTTCATCAACTTTGTCACATAGAGTTTTAGTCATGCTAACACCATCATCGGCATGTGCGTGGTGAACTTCCTTCTGTCCCACTAAATTCACTACTAAGTTTACCAGGGTTCGTACAATTAAAGCAAAACAAAATTCCAGGACTTTCCAGGGGTTTTTCGTCAGTTTTCCAGGGGTATTCGTATTGATTTTGGCTATTTTCCTGGGGTGTTGAGCACCAAAGTGTATTTTTTTAATGACATCTAATTGTCGTTTCAAAACCACGTTTGCATGCTAAGATTAACGGAAAAACCTCTGTCCTACCCCTAAGCTAAGTAGTCGTTTCGTCAAGCTGGTGCATTGATCATGTAAGATTTGAGTTGCAGCATTCGTCAGTCTAAGTCAGACAGATCCAGAAAAAAAAAGAATTAAAAAACGAAAGTTTGTCCTCATTATTGTATGGTTTGATGTGACTAGATTTAGAGGTCACCAAAAAATGTTTTCTTCAAAATTTTGAATAAAAACGTCATTTACGTAATGAAATTTCGATCTATGAATAACTGAATACGTTCATCCCTTGCATCTTGATGTTTATGTATGGATACCACGCCACATGTTGCGGAACATCGCAATTTCTCAACCCAACTTGACCATTTAGGAATGTTAGCATTGCCATGCATGATTTGTAGTATGTCAACTCATTCACCAAAGTTGTAACAATTTCTAATCATGGTTGGTGATGCTTTGATACTCGCTACAATGTTATGATAATTTTGCTAACAGACCTATGTTACCCTCGGGACTGTTACAATATTATGTCGCTGAAATGACGACTGGTCTCGGAGTAGCAATACGCAAGATTGAAACAAACATAACAGTGCCCATTCAACTATGCTTAGGCATGGTCTGTGGGCAAAGTGTCTCATGGAACGATCAGTTGACTGTCTGGGTTTAATCATCGTGATTTACCATGGTGGGAAAAGACTTTGAAAATATTTTCGCGATTTCACATTTACGAGACTCAGTGTAGTGAATCATATGAATATATGGCTCGAGCACAGACATGTCGATTGTCAATATTAATTGATCACGATCATTTTCCAGGGGTTTCCAGGGGTAGGGAGAATTTTTCCAGGGTTTTCCAGGGTTTTCCAGGGAGGGTTTGAAATTCCAGGGTTTTCCAGGACGGTGCGAACCCTGGTTTACAATTCGGTTTGTCTACTCATTGCATGTAGACTATTTCACACTCCTGCCCAGCTCTATTGTCATCAATTAAAATAGAAATATATTTAGCTTCGTTTCTGATATCATTAGCCAAGTCATTCCTGATTCGTCCAGCAATTGTTCCGATCATCTTTGGGCATTTGTGAGTGTTATCATAGGTTGGATTTAATACCACAGCATTTTTTTTGAGCAGTAGCAGTAACTTGGAAATAGCGAAAATGGCAATTTTTGTTTGGCTATCACATAGGCAATATTTATCTTTAGTTTCATTTCTGCTATTTTGTTATCACCCTTTCATAACATAAGGGAACAGAAACCCATGCCACTGGGTACTCAGATTATCATAACAGAACCCCATGCCACTGGGTACTCTGATTATCATAACAGAACCCCATGCTACTGGGTTCTCAGACTATCATAACAGACAGAGCCCGATGCCACTGGGTACTCAGATTATAATAGAACCCCATGCTACTGGGTACTCAGATTATCATAACAGAACCCCCATGCCACTGGGTACTCAGATTATGACAGAACCCCATGCTACTGGGTACTCAGATTATAATAGAACCCCATGCTACTGGGTACTCAGACTATCATAACAGACAGAGCCCGATGCCACTGGGTACTCAGATTATCATAACAGAACCCCATGCCACTGGGTGCTCAGATTATAATAGAACCCCATGCTACTGGGTATTCAGACTATCATAACAGACAGAGCCCGATGCCACTGGGTACTCAGATTATGACAGAACCCCATGCTACTGGGTACTCAGATTATCATAACAGACAGAGCCCGATGCCACTGGGTACTCAGATTATGACAGAACCCCATGCTACTGGGTACTCAGATTATCATAACAGAACCCCCATGCCACTGGGTACTCAGATTATGACAGAACCCCATGCTACTGGGTACTCAGATTATCATAACAGAACCCCATGCTAGTGGGTTCTCAGGAGTATTTGCACTCTTGCTTGCAGTACGTGTTTTCTGCTGCACTTCCACTCACTACTTTTGTGAAAGTACTGCCGTAGAGAACACTGCATGCACTCATGCAAATACCCAAAGAACACCACATTTGCTGTCATAGTACTTACAGTTATTGGCATCTTCAGCTTCTTTGCCTCTCTGCTTATATCCAAATATTAGATCTATCCAGTGATGTAAATGTTGTGATACATAGTCACTCTCTAAAGACTCTCTACACTTCTTACAGAAATCTACAGAATCTGACATATAGAAAACACTGAAAATTCAATATTCATCCTAAAACTTTTCAAAGTAGTAATGTCTTTTAAGTTGATTAGATTACATTAGTTTTTGTTACTAGGGTGGTACTAGACAGTGTTTTCATGTAACAAAGAATTCAAAATCAGTTGCGGGGCAAAGTGCTAGATCTAGCACTTCGCCACTTTTTAACAAAGTGCTAGATCTAGCACTTAGATCTAGCACTTAGCGAAGTGCTAGATCTAGCACTTTGTCAAAAAGTGGCGAAGCTAGTGCTAGATCTAGCACTTCAAAAAGAGTGGCAAAGTGGTCATCGGTAAATATGTCATGTTATACCTAATGGACATGTTATTGCTCTCAGTGTAAAATGTTAATTCCCGTGTTTAACGACCTTAGAATTTGATTTTCCATATGTTTTTAGTCTGTTTTGCCAATGCACAACCAAGTTTCTACTTCGTAATTTTTAGTAACGTCCAGTTTTGTATTTTTTCGTTTTTCGTGGTCGTTTCGGTACCACGTTTCGTACTCCATACTTGACACGGCTTGACACCACTACCAACAACCGTAGACCTCCATTTTGACAGCTGTCAAGTCAAATAACGCACTCCCATATACAGTCGAAACTTCGAAGATTTCAGGAAGAAGAGACATTTTGTTCGGCATGCGTCACAGACTTCATACTGCAGATTTAATGGCAGTGACATTTGTAACATTGCATGACAAAGAAATAATATAAAGCAAAACTGAATTTCTTGGTGTGTGGGGGGGGGGTTAGTGTGTGTCTAGATGCGAGAGCGAAGATTTTTCTTGATCGTTGAACACGAAAATAAAGTCTGGGTGTAAGTTTATATCATGTTCACTATATTTCTATTGAATAGATTAACTTCTTTCGGTATTATCGGATCGTTAATAGATCACAAAAAATATTACTATCAAAAACATAAGTGCGAAAACATATTCGTGTGAACAATTTTAATTTCAGCCCTTCATTGCTGTTAACATTTTGATAGAAATCTATAAATAACCCGTTACTTCTGTTTTGTAAATTCCATATACTTGGTACTGCCAACTTCTTGACTGAAAACAACGACAAGAAATAATCCATAACTTCGCCAGATCTCAAGTAAACCATCACTACATTACTGTTTACTGATATTTTGCATTCCTAGACAATCACCAATTTCAATATCGTCCCTTATGCAATTCCTGTTCGCTCAGAAATTATATCCAATGTCATGGTGGGAAATAATAATAATAGCCATCGGTTATAGTTTGGTTCGGTCCAGAGGAAGTTACTTCATAATGCTATAATTAGTGTAGTGTGAAGCCAAGGTTCGTGGAGCAGTAATAACCGTCACTCGTGAACTGGATTGCATATCATTAACAACAGTAAGAAATACAGATGACGACCGTTCGAGAAAGAGCGTTAGGAAATGATTTATACGAGAAAGGTTGTGGGAGCTCATAGGTAGAGTTGTGATAAGTGGGAATGACTGATGTCTTAAAAGCACATCGCAAGTTAATATGGAATACATTCCGGAAAAAGAGTGCATATTGTGAAACTTATCTTTTTAGAATCCAGCATGGCAGCCAAATCCTGTGTTAACCATATAGGATCCGGGGAAAATAAAGGTGTGTCGGTTTGTTTAAAAACAAACACAATGACCCCCCCCCCCCTCCACATTTATTTCGTCACCCCCCCCCCCCCCCCCACATTTATTTTGTCATTTCAGAGAGATCAACTAAATAAAACTATCCGTTCAAAAAGTTTGGAGAAATTTTAAAAGATTTTTATAGAATAAATGAGTCCTCGGAGGGGCTCTACCTCGTGTAAGTCACCAGAGTTATGACATGATTTTGCACAATATTCTTTTTCTACTACGTCATGGATTAGAATGAAAACAAGTCATTGAGAATGACATAGTCCCTGCTATGATTGGGTTTTAAGGAACTGGCAGTTTATGTTTTGTCATTTTCTTGATATCACTACTCTGATCATGCAACAACACTTGTGAACCTAAATCAAACAGACTTAGATATGTTGTGTCTGCTCGTTGGACATGGAACATGCCTACTCATGTTGTGTCTCCTCATTGGACATGGCACATGCCTACTCCTCAAGATGATGTGATGGAATAAACCATCAACAATAAAGAATGGGTCGGGTATGGGGGGGGGGGACCTGTTCAAGCATATCTGAGTTATGGCTTTGGACATGAAAACTGCACCAACGAAATGGCTGCCAGGTAGCGGACGGACGGACGGACGGACGGACGCACGGACAGACGGAACCCAATCCATAAGTCCCCGTCTCGGACTTCGTCCGGCGGGGACTAATAAGCACACAAGTGATTATACTGAAAGATGGATACTTGATAAAGATTTCAGTGATTTTCAAATTTATTTCAAGACGTTACGATTGATATATCTTTCCCGCTCTAAAATAGACATGGTACAAGAAATACCGAGTGACTAGTCCTTGTTTACAGAGTAGATTGCAGATTCTGAAGTACAGTCCCGACCACAGACACTAGTTTCCCGAGATATGTATCAGAATGTTTCTATCAGAATACAATACAATGTCGATAATATCAATGACATTGACGTGTTTTAGCCAATTGTATATGAAAGGGGTAAAATAATAACACTTGTTTCTGTGATCACGCACCCACCCACCACCAGATATTGACAAGGCATGTTTGTAACAGAACACACAACCCCCGGGACACAACCGTACGGCAACGTGAACTTTCAACCGGCCGTTTTACTCGGCAAACATTTAACAAACTTCAGATAAATCGTGTCGTTGTTACAATCGGCCAAAGATAAGTTTTGGAGTCGATCATGCGCCACATGACCACATACACGGACTACTGATATGACGATGCGACCACGTTATATCCAGCCGCTGGAGGTGCTTCGTTGTTTACAGTCCCGCACTACGTTGTTTTCTGGCGAAGTGCTAGATCTAGCACTTTGGCGAAAACTGGCGAAGTGCTAGATCTAGCACTTTGTCAAAAAGTGGCGAAGTGCTAGATCTAGCACTTTGCCCCGCAACTGTTCAATTATGGACTATTTAGCTACCTCCCATGGATGTATCATGAAGGATCATGCATAGAAAGATGGGATGAAACACGATTTTGTAGTTTGCAGGGGATTGCAGGGAAAATGGGCAACATACAATTCAAAAGAACTCGAACAATTTAATTTATTGATCAGGATGAAAATACAGTCAATCAGCTTAGTAACCACAAACCACAATCAGAATGGTTTATCACTTACAAAGACACTTTCAAAAGGTAGCGTAATAAGGCCTGTCCCCATATGAATCGATTCAGTTTAAAACCGGTTCGAATTCAGTTTATGTGCCGACACGGAATGTTAGAAATGGACTTGAATCACACATATTGTAATGTGTAAAGATGCAGTACCACCCCCACCCCGCTCCACTATAGCGTTGTACAGTATGGTGCACTACATTAAACTAACAGTGGAAATCAACTTCAGCGTCCATACGTATAATAAGTTATTTCTTTACAAATATATGTGGGCTTTTTGAAACTAGAACTTGTATTTACTAGGTCTAATGCCTTTTATTCTTCAAGTTGTTAAGTCGTTTTTTTTTATTCGCACAGTCCTCTATCAGAGGGACTGTGTTCGGATGTCATTACTGTAATTTGTCACATTGATGTTGAACGCCGCACCATGACAGTGATGAACGCATTGACGGCGGCTTTCAGCTGTTTCAAATGTCACATGAAAACATGGACAAATCTGTTTTGAATAATTAATCTATTTCTGAAAAAAAAAACTATTTTAGACGAAAACACTTTTGAATTTCACGTTAATAGAAGGATTGAATCAACATCGGTCGATCCATCAATTTGTTGGGAAAGCCGAAAAACACCTTCACAATACACCACGCTGGCTGTCTACGAGATTTTAGTTCAAGTTTACAGGTCACGTCAAACCATGGTCAAACACATGACATGTCATCGGTAATTTCGGGATTTACGTTGTATTCGTTTCATGTTCTACCGAAACATGGCCTAAGGCTGCTTTCACAAAAACTTGTTGGGGGGGGGGGGGGGGACTTGAAAATATATGGATAGTGTGTGTGTGTGTGTCGGGGGGGGGGGGGGGTACCTGAAAATAAATTGACATCATGACTTTTCAAACATGGGAAAATAAGCTTTTAAAATGTTGGTCTTCCTTTTTCAACAACAACAACAACAACAACAACAACAACAACAACAACAACAACAGCAGCTACAAACAACAGTTGCTCACAAGTTAGTAAAATGAAAAACAAAAACAGTCAAATTTTAATTTTCTTTTAATAAACTGTTAATGTAATGATAAATTGAAATGGGCGAATTGAGTGGTACAGATTGTTTTTTGTCTGAAAATACCAGTGTCTTTCATGTACACTATTATCTACTGAAATTTGGTTCATTTAATGTGTGAAATTACCTTTACACTGTACTGAAAATATTCTTTGTGACATGACTGTGTTTTGGTTTGTGGTTATCACAATGATATGTAACTTTTTCGTGGAAATTCTTACTAGTATTGAATGATAGACAAATATGACAGACAACATTTTACATTTGCAGCTCTTGGAAGTTAAAAAAAAAGAGTTGGAAAAGGTTCATCTCAGCCTGCCATCAAAATGTAAAAGATGCACCTGCACTAAAACATACTTGACAAGTATCAAAAACTTCTGTGCAAGGTATTTTTTCATCCTATAGATATGACTATAATTTTCAACATAAACTTTTAATAACACATTCTAAATATTTCCTAAAAATTAGCATATTGGCAACGTCTGCTACATGTGAAACAGAAGACAATATCTCACAAGCTGAGTTAACAGAGAAAAAGTAAAATAAGTTTTTTGCACGTACTTTTCAACTTTGCATGAATATACTATTACTTGTAAATATAAAGATAAATAAATAAACTTTGACATAACTCTCAATATAAAGTTACATGTACCCTAAAGATATATGGCAGGAATGAGGTAGTGAACTGAAACAATATGAGCAAATACTCCAATATAGTCTCAATAAACATTTTCATAAAGTAGTGTTTGCACAAACTGTGGAATTTTTTTGGAATGCTTAAAACATATCTCTGTAAAACATATCTGAATATATAAATACTTGAAGCAGCACATAATAATAATAATAATAATACACAAACATACTCATTTAAAAAATTCACAAAATAGACAAAGTTGAGGTTGTAAGATGCCACTATTATCAATCTAAAGAAAGTGAGAGTAATTTGTCATCTGATGACAGTGACAGTGAGAATGGTGATACAGCTAGTTCCAACTCTGATGAAGTTGAAGGAGAAATTGGGTCTGATGATGATGATGACAATGCCATGTTTATATGCACAAGATCTGGAAGGAGAGCTACCACTTGGAAATCAACAATTTAAATAAACACATTCTGAGACTTTGTTTAAAATCCTGCATTCACCTTTGTAATCTAACGTAAAAACCAGTCCAATAATCAGGCTCTTACAAGGTAAATGTATTACCAGGTTCATTAAGATATACAATTACTATGATAATAGGGCCATCTTAATTATCATTACCACTGATATATATCACTTGATTCCTATTCTGTTAGATGAAATGTGGCTGGCATTTTTGAGTCATACATTTATTTTCTTTTGACATTATATTGAACTAATTTACATCAAACAAGAACAGGATACATGGCAATGCATTTTATTAAGAGTTTTTTCAGTGTTATTTAGACTAATTTGATTTCTTTTAGCACACATTTAGGAAACTGAACTGGAACAATACAGTATAAAACTCTCTTTAGATAACATGTGCATCACAATATTTGCAAATACAACTAAAATTACATTCAATTGTAACACTACTAGTATAATGTACTAATACAATATTGAACAGAAAACAAAGACTCAGTTGGTCTGCTGATCATTTTACAAGAGTTATTCAAAGTGTAATTCATTTACAAGTATATGTTGTTTTTTGGAAAGGCACTGGTTAACATAACATTTTGTTTTAACTGGTGTTTGTGTATATATACACACAATATACAAATTGATTATATATATAATGGACAAAGTTGGTATTAAGTGTATTATGTACAGTTTTGTACTTGGTATGGAATGTTAACGCACAGGAAGAGTATTCCAAAAAAAAATTATTTGGGTGGGGGGTACTTGAAAATTTATTCGGGTAGGGGGGTACTTGAAATATTTGTGGCTTTGGCGGGGGGGGGGGGGGGGGGGGGGGGGGGGTACTTGAAAAATTTTGGAATATGGCAGGGGGGTACTTGAAAAAAAATTAGGGTTTGACAAAAAATCCCCCACACACCCCCCCCCCCCTAACAAGTTTTTGTGAAAGCAGCCTAACTTAGAAACTTCCCATAGGTGCGTTTTGACGATGTCCTCTCCACATAAATCATCTACTCTATGTCAACATTTTGTTGTTGCATCATGCATCATGAGACGTCACATTGACCTCATACTTTGCTTCGTTTACAAAACTGACATATTGTATCTCCATTAGACTGTCGACAGTCGCTTGTGCCTTTTTTTCCTACGTCTTATCTAAACTCCGATCTGGCGCAACACTACTATAATCGCATACTGATATCAAGGGCCGAAGGCCCGAGCGACTGTTGTCCCTTGCCGCGCCCTCATGCGATAACAATAAGGACATTTTTATTGTAGACTATTTGACATTTAGGTCATAGTTCACAAAGCTTGTCAATCAAAATGAACATGGCATCACCGGAGTCACCAAGCGAGTCAACATATCGAGACGCATTGGTGAAACTTGGATACTCACACTTGAAAGACTTTCAGAGAATTATAGATGCCTATGTCTCTGGGAAAGATGTTTTCGTTAGTGTACTGACAGGAAGTGGCAAGTCCATAGCCTATGAAGCCCGGGCTATGAAGTCGCTCCGACCATTCTCGATACAGCCATCATGATACAGCTAACAACGTCTGCAACATTGTCCTAGTAGTATCCCCATTGATAGCGCTAATATAATCCCGTATATAAACGGCAAAGGCCCTTTTATTTGTGGTAATTTTGCTAAACAATAGGGAAGTGGTAACAACCTAGCGATAGCTCCTGCTGAACTGCAGTTATGCATGTGTTCCAACCATTGACATATCTACCTACCGTACTGTGACCAAGTCATTATGAATATATGACGTATGTAATTACTGCATGCGTCTTCAATAAGAATGGAAATCTGAGGTACATTTCTCGAAATTACTTTCGGTCAGACGTCAGAAAAGTTACGCCAACTTTGCCATTGATAACTTTACGCAGCTGTCAATCAACATGTAGTACACACAAACGAACTAATCCTAATGATGCTTACATTTATCTCCAAAATAAACACGATAGTCAATAGGGGGAGAACCATTTGATTTTGGGGGGGGGGGGGGTATGGAGGAAGTAGGTATGGGAGGAAATTTTTTTTTCCAGTCAGAGTGACAGCAATTTTTTTTTCTACTGTCAGTCCTGCATCAATTTTTTTTTTTCAAATGGAGTAACTGCAATTTTTTTTTTTAATTAGTCATTAAGTTTGTAAAACGTTAAATTACAACTTTAAATTATAGAGCAGTTCCAAAATCAACTCTGATCAGTACTAAACTTGCTTTTCTTTGAATCAGTCAATTCCTCTAAGTTCTCAGGGAAGATATTATTTTTTGTACTTCGTTATATTTGTTGTTCCTCAATTTTCATTGTCAACTTGAGAAAGATTTATTTGTACATCTTTATAAGAGATTTATATTGAAAGAAAAGTATATTGATTTTAACACTAGTTTATTGACTCCTGTCTTGTTTTTTTAAATTGTCTTAATTTACAGAAGCCAAACAGTCCCCTTCAGATATTGACTGTGTCATTGAGATATTGAAACAAAAATCCTGAAATATGTTTTCTTGGGTCAGAAAAGGAAAGGAAAACTTTGTGTGCACTTGGGTTTAAAGCAGAGCTATATAGTGCATTCTTTAATGATAAGTGCTGGTAAAAAAACAGGAATTTATACTTGTATTAAAAACATTTGCGCCGCTTATGACGACGTGCCGCCAAAGAATACATGAGAATAAGGTTTCCAAATTTGCTCATTTCTGGTGCATTGTGACAAATTTTTTTTTCACTTCTGTCTGTTATGACAATTTTTTTTTCTCAAGCCATTACAGGGTCAAAATTTTTTTTTTCTGGTTCACCTGGAAACAAATTTTTTTTTCTCAAAATCCTCTATACCCCCCCCCCCCCCCCGAAATCAAATGGTTCTCCCCTAGCAATAGTGTGCCATATACATGTACACATTACAAAAAGTAAATTTGTCATTGACGTCAATTCTAGCCGTCTTCTTTGCTTGAAACCAAGTTATGAGCACATTGAGTACAGATATTCTCTGTGTCTTGCACAATGACCAATCGCAATCAGATTGGGCAAACAACGCCTCGACCGCCTCTCTCTGATCTTCGGTGACGATAATTGACTTTAAAACTCACCCTGACTGCTATGGGGTGAGATCCCCATCAAAATAAATGTATTTAATGTATTTTAAGATTTCCACAATTATATCTGTATTTATTCACTTTTTTTTAATTTTAATTATTTAATATGTAATTATTTTTAAAATTTATATTTCATTATTAAATATTTCCACAATTATTTCTGTATTTATTCACTTTTTTATTATAATTATTTCTGTAATTATTTTTAAAATTTATAATTTCGTCATTAAATATTTCCACAATTTCATTTTTTATTCACTTATTTATTATAATTATTTCTTTATATATTCACTTATATTTATTTTAATTATTTCTGTATTTGTTCTTAATTTGCTTTTTATTTTTATTTTTCTATTATTAATTCAAGTTGAATTATTTGACTTATGTCAAGAAACTCACCGTAGTTTAAAGTAATTTATTCTCTATGTTTAATTGATGAATATTTTATTTTGGCGGAGCTTGCATCGTAGTTTAAAGTAATTATTCCTTATGCCTGCAAACCATGTTTAGTTGATAACTTAAACTTGAACAATTACAATTACAATTGATAAATATTTTATTTTGGCGGAGATCTCACCATAGTTTAAAGTAATTTATTCACTATGCTTGAAAACCATGGTTCGGGGCCATAGATTCGTCCTATGACTGCAACGTGCAACGTATTTGGCCCGGAACATGGTTATCAAGCACAGTGAATAAATTTCTTCAACTACGGTGAGATCTCCGCCAAAATACAATAATTAATTTACTCTCTATGCCTGCAAACCATGTTCAGGGGCCTACAATACGTCATATGACGTATTTGCATCACTTCTCTCCAATCACGATTGATTACTAACTGACTATCATATGCATCATGGCAACTGAGCTTATAAATCTATGTGAATATATGCCTGGAATCGTTAGATCGCTGGATGATGTTTCAGAGTTTAATCAGTTGAATACTGCAGTCCATAAAGTTGTTTTGGTTGAAGAAGAATTGGTTTGGCATGCCCTTAGTTTTGATATTCCAAATGAAGTCTTCAATTACATTCGGTACGCTATAACAACTTTACAGGAATGTGATGAAGCTGGCAGTACAGATGTGCGCCATTTATCCCCAAAATCGGTGAATTACGTGATATAACAAACTATGACTTTCGAGAGAAAATAAATTTGTAACCTTGAATAAATGTTTGTGTAGTTTTATTAAATGTAAATATGAGACAGTAAGCAGCAGGGTCGTAAATTTTTCCCTGTATTTTCTATGGACAATCGGTGCCGCGGTGGTGCACATGGACGGTGTAACGTGTATCATCATGCTAGGCACAACATTAGTCAAGTTACGTGTACACTGTATGCTTGTAATGGCAATACTGTCACTCGGTAAATTGTATCATGTACTAATATTATATTCTGGCCTTTGAGTGAGAAATGAGACGACAAGTAAAATTTATAACTGTGAGTAAATGTATATACTTGTACTATATTAATTGCAATTGTGGGATGGCTGGGTTGTAAATCCTCATATTTTCTACAAAAAAGTGATGTGCACGGTGCATACGCCATCCCCGGATGCCATCATCACACAGGCCATGTGTTTTGTACAGTAGTGTAAAAACCTCTGTAATTACGCTCTAACTTTCGAGCAATCAACCCGGAGAAATAACATTCAGCCAATAAAGTTATAACTGTGAATTGATGTTTGTACTTTTAATAGTCTAAATTGTGATTATGATACGGCAGGGTCGCAAACCACGATAAGTAAACGATGTATGCCCGGACGCTATGCATATGAAGAGAGCAGATAAACTTAGACCCACGTACGCTACGCTACGAGCATGCAACACAGCTCGGTAAATTATGTGTACTAAACCCTGGCTTTTGAGCAAAAAGAAAGAGACAAATAAATTCATGACTGAGTAAATTTTACTTCTTTTTAATGATAACTTTGGGACAGCAGGGACAACGTGATAGCCGTCATATATTTTCTTCAAAAGTGACACAATGTAATGCATGTGTAGAACCATAGACAGTGGAGGGGAGATCTCCACTGTCTATGGTAGAACCAACAACATTTAATTGTTTGTGTCTTCCATATGGGTAATCTGACGTGCTGTGCCGCCGGGCAAGCAATGCAGTCTAAATGCCACCCACCAACATGCGTGCGGCAAATTTCATAGCCACCCCCCCCCCCCCCCCCCTCCAGTTTGGGATAATTTTCCTGTAAAATGTCGTGGAGATCAGTCGCTGTACTGTCATACACATTCCGCCATACTCATGATACTTGATTTACTAACAGTGAACTACGTCATGAATGACATATCTTTGGCCCCGGAACATGGTTTGCAAGCATAGTGAATAAATCAAATATTTCAAGTTGATAACTTAAACTTAAACAATTACAATTGATGAAAAGCACAAATAAGAATCAAAATATAGACTTAAATAACAAAATACTGAATTGAAAAAAAAAAATTAATAATAAGCTTAAGAGAACGTCATAATTAAAATGTATTGCTGAGAATGTTTAAATTGGCAAATGAAATAATAAAATAATTTAATACGATAAATAATTAAAATCTTAACAATGGTGAGGAAAAGTGAAATCAGATGCAAAATACAGACTTAAATAACGGAATTATAAATTAATTTTTAAAACTAATTGAATGTTAAGAAATAAAGGTAAATGATTAAATAAGTAAGTTTCTTGACATAAGTGAAATAATTGAACTTGAATAATAGAAAAATAAAAATAACAAGAACAAATTGCAAATTAAGAACAAAATACAGAAATAATTAAAATAAATAAGTGAATAAATAAATAATGAAATATTTTCAAAAATAATTAAAATTAATTTGACAAAGGAAATACACCTATTTCATTAAAATAAATAAGTGAATAAATAAAGAAATAATCATAATAAAATAAATAAATTTGACAATAAAGTAAATACATTAATTTTATTAAAATAAAGAAGTGAATAAATAATTGTGTCAATTAAATACATCTATATATTTGGCGGGGATCTCACCCCATAGACTGCAAGTTCAGACTAACGTACTGTTCTAAACTTTGAGTCTGACTGCACAGTTTATAACATGTTAGTACGTTGTACCACAGACAACTTGTCTGTGGTTGTACCATCATTTCACATCCATTTCTATACACAACCACCCGTGCACTCTTGGTGTACGCGATCCATTGCTATGAAGTGTTGATAGATAGAACTTCTGTCAGTGTCACGTCTGTAGCATCTGTTCGTACGATCGTGGCGTTGACTATCATAAAATTTCAATGATATTTTCAATGGCCAATAAAGTAGGAAGTGTGCCATATGTCGAAAGAAGAAGAGTTGCCCTACGATTATCCATTTATGACTATTGTTCTAATTTACAACACAGTATTTGTAAAATACAAACCACCTGGAAGTATATAAACTACGAGTTTATATTGTCTGGATTTTGTATCATACAGTAATTGTTACTGAGTATCGCATTTCTTTTGAAAATGGTTTCAAATTCAATTCTGAATACAACGAGATTCGCATTGTTTGAATATGTAACAATAAAATGTTCACAGTGTAGCAAAAACTTCAACTAAGTGAAGGAGTCTGAAGTTTGGTATGGTATTGGGTATTCTTACTCGTGAAAATCAGATGACCATGAAATGCTAATAAATTGTTGTCTGACATACTTCAATTTATTGGGGTCACCCTATTTTTTTTTCTGTTTTTCATTATCTGGCCAACCCAAAGTTTCACCCCCCCCCCCCCCCCGACATCAACCACATAAATCACATAAAAAGAAAACATCAAGGAAAAGACACAACAAACTGTCATATCATATAGCATCGTGATAAAGATTACGTAAATTGACTCCTCAATCGGAATCTGAAATAATGGGGTGCAATAGGTATATATAGACTCAGTACTCTGAGGAGGCACTAGTTGAAGACGTGTCGGATCGGAGCACGATCTCTGTGCCGTGGTAAATATGGAGGCACTTTTCTGTTGTTGTTTCAGGTAGAACGTCTACCATTTGCATATTTGAATATTATCTACAAGCTTCACTATCACACATTTTATACATGAATTTTATAACTATATAATACCCCCGGTATGCTAGCTGCAGTCGAGGGAAGGTAAAAAAGGGTGTCCAAAACATCTATTGCTTGAGTGGAGTGTCAGTCGGAGTTGGTACAATAAGTTGACTTCCGTAGCACTCTCTCGCTACCAGTACCACTGTAACAGCTAGCTGCTAAACAAGGCAATAGACTAGTGAGCATGACAATGTATAGGGTGTCGAGGTCGTCAACGACGTCATTATGAATGTTAAAAAAACGTGCGGTTTCAAGCTTTAACAAAGAAAGATAGGAAAGGAAAAAGTACTTGATTATGACCATCAAAATGCATTTACGAGGTCAAATTTGCGCTGCAGTTTACGTGTGTTGAATGTTGAGTGACCTTACATTGAACTGTATGCAAATCATACAATAGAGTAACGCCCCATTAAATGATGTCACATCATGAATAAGTAATAGCAACGGAGATGGCACGAGCGACAACAGTCAAAGAAGTTTAAGCCACTCCTTACACGGACGATGAAGCAGATAAGCCGAATGGTTCACCGACGTAAACAACGGTTGCCACTGCCGGTTCTCTTCCGGTCGAGTCGTACGCGTCGTTGAACCGCTGATCAACCGGTGTTAAACCGGAAGCTTAAACATCAGTTTTCATGCAGTGCGTGTCCCTGCTTTAAATATTTATTTTCATTGTAAAACTTTCATGTTTTCATGGTAGAACATTTAATTAGTAATATTCATCATCTTGAGAGTCCTGATTTTTCCCTTTCATGGTGGACAATGATGGCCCTCTTTTTTCTCAAATGGCCCCCTTTTTGCACAGGCAGGGGCCCACAATGGCCCTCCTTTTTGGTATCCTAGATCGAACATTGGCATATGCTGATCCATGCTGGGTATAGGTGTTCATTTGCTGAATAAATTATTGAATGTTCATTCATTTGTCTTTAAATCCATGTTATCTTTGCAATATATGTGATCATTTGACTGTTGCTATGGGAGTGGCCTTGTTGCTAGGCACATTTGCATACATTTTTTGAATGTTTATTCATTTGTATGTATTATCTTTACAAAATATGTGATCATTTGGCTGTTGCTATGGGCGTGTTCATGTTGCTAGGCATATTTGCATACATTTTTTTTGAATGGTTATTCATTTGTCTATCAATTCCTATTATCTTTGCAATATACGTGACTATTTGGTTGTTGCTATAGGCGTGGTCTTGTTGCTAGGCAAATTACATACATTTTTTGAATGTTTATTCAATTGTCTATTCATCCCCATGGTTATCTTTGTGAAATACACCACCGATTGGCTGTTGCTATGGGCGTGGTCTTGTTGCTAGGCACATTTGCATACATTTTTTGAATGCTTATTTATTTGTCTATCAATTCCTGTTGTTATCTTTGTAATATATGTGATGACTTGGCTGTTGCTATGGGCGTGGTCTTGTTGCTAGGCACATTTTTGAATGCAATCTGTTTTTTGGAATGATTAAGGATTGTGCATTTATAGGAACCTGTTTTAATCATAGTGTCTAAGATTTAATTCAACTGTGCTAAAAACAGGCCTAGGTTGCCAAGCAACCTTAAACAGATGTTAATCTTTACGCCATTGACACTAGCACGGGAAGTAGCCCATAAAAGATTTAATTATTTCACTGCATCAATAAAACAAGAATCTTTCATTTCGAGGCTGAAATCAAAGTATTTTGTAATACATTTTCGAACGTAAAATGCACATTTCTGATGTGATCACTTTCATTTGAACAATTTCCCAACTAGACACCCATGGTAATGGACCCACCAAATGGCAATCGGTTCAGCGATTTTTGACTTTAAGTTGTTTACACACACACACACACACACACACACACACACACACACACACTCAGAGATGCCTATAGCACTACTGAACCTTTTATTTTATTTAAAGAGGGTTAAAATCATACAGATAACCTCTGGATAACCTGGTTAGCTAAAAGCTAGTCTTCCCCAGGGCCCTCTAAAGACAACAAAACAGGATAGGTATTAAAAACACACACAGAAATACAAATAAGACAAATACAATATACAATATGCAGGAATCAATAAAACTCATTTAAAATATGCTTCTATAAAATTAGTCTTAAAAGCGCTTAGAGACAGTGAACTCCGAACTTTTTCAGTAAGCTTTTTAAAAGTGATTGCACCAGCATGTCTTAATGCTCTGGACGTTGACATTAATTTGTTTGTGGGGACATATAGGACATTGTTTTGGCTGCTGAGTCTGGTATTGCGGGATGATACATTATTGATCCTTGTAAACATGTCTGAAATATATTGAGGTGTCAAATTGTTCAGTGTTTTGTAAACAAGGCAACTGGTTCTGTCCTTAACTCTTTCGTGTGCGGTCATAATTCTGCATCCATTAAAAAATGGGGCAGATGGAGCAGCTCTGGGGGCATCCATAATCAATCTGAGAGCCATTTTTTGCAAAACTGTAATTCATGCAATATTGCAAGAATTACCCCAGACAGTATTACAGTAGTCAATGTATGGTTGGATGAAAGCTTTGTAAAACATTATACGGGTTTCAATCGGCAAGTAACAACATATTCTACGCAGTGGGGCAGTACTTGTACTTATTTTTCTTGATACCTTGTTTATGTGGTCTTCCCACATAAGATGCTATTATAGTAATAATAATAATAATAATAATAATAATAATAATAATAATAATCTTTATTTATACTGGATAGTTCTTTAAGCATTTAAACACTTGTCTCCCAAGAAGTCCAGTGAGGGCCATCCCTCATGGGTTCAGTGTTAATGCAGGAGGAAACCGGAGTACCCGGGGAAAACCTGCGTTGTTCGGTAGAGTCAAACTGAACGACACTTTTCTTACTTACAGCGTGGTAAATTTAATCGAACCCTGAATGGGGTTTGAACCCCGACCACAGTGGTAAGAGGCAAGTGGTTTAACCACTAGGCCACCGACAACCCTAGTTGCTAGTCAATAGTAATGCCCAAATATCTGTCAGATTTGGTTGATTTAAGTGAGCTATTATTGTATCTCACACCCAGTGTATCTTTAGGAACCTTATCAGTTCAGTTGTGCTAAAAAACAAACAGTATTTTTGTTACTAGGGTAGGGTGGTATATGAAAAACCTGAGTGTTTTTTTTACTAGGGTGGTATGTGAAAAACCAGATATTATTTTTGTTACTTGTTACATGTTTTCGTGAAATAGTGGCCATGCATGGGTGGTCTTG